>NW_021940749.1:0-296655 GCF_001715985.3 Manacus vitellinus | reverse complement strand
CTGGGCTCTGGGATCTGGGGGGATGGAGGAGGGAAGGGGGATCCCACCCCCCGAGGTGTGCGGGGAGAGAGCGCAGCTCCGCGTGCAGAACCGTAAGGGCTCTCGCCGCCTGCACCGTACGTTGTTTTATTATTTTATCTTGCTTATTTTTATTTTATTGTCGGGGGGGAAGCAGTTTACGACCGATCTGCGCGGGGGTGGAGGTGGCTGGTTCGACTCTCGCCTCGGTCTGCAGCTGGGCTTGTCAGTCTGCGCCGCGTTGATGTTGCGCTTTCCCCCCAAAGATGGCACTGGATGTCTTTCGCATTTTCTTGGGATATTGTTTTTCATCCCCTGGGGAGCCCAGCTCCTGGCTGGTACAGCTGTAAATCTTTCCCTTTTCGCATTCATTCACCCTGGGTCTGTCGTGGATTTGTATTCAGTGCTCGTGAAGAAGGCGGCTGGTTGTGTGGGGTAGGAGGAAATTCTTTGCTGTGAGGGTGGTGAGGCCCTGGCACAGGTTGCACAGAGAAGCTGTGGCTGCCCCATCCCTGGAAGTGTCCAAGGCCAGGTTGGATGGGGCTCTGGGCAACCTGCTCTAGTGGAAGGTGTCCCTGCCCTTGGCCAGGGAGGTTGGAACTGGTTGGATGGTCTTTAAGGTCCCTTCCAACCCAAACCATTCTGAGATTGTATTTTATGAATTAGAAGTGAGTGTGTTTGGTTTTCTTTTTAATCTGGTGGCCCTAAAGCCCACACAGGTGACGCTAGATGTGAAATGAAGTCTTTGACTGCTGGGTGAGCACAAAGACTTTGTGTCCTGGCAGGAGCTGTCGGTCACTGTTCATGCTGACTGTGTTAGAAGAAGCTTTCCTGTTCTTGTCGTCCCTGTTCTTCCACGACACAGTGCCCTTTTCTCTGTGGAGTGGGGAACAGCTCTGTGCTAGTTGTGTTCTGGGTAGATAAGACAGTTTCTTAGGATTATTGGATGAGTTTTGGAAATGCTTGATACCACTTAGCTTTCCCTGCTTTTCAGGTAAACAGGTATGACATCTTGGAGGGGAGTAAAAAGGTAAAAAAGGGACTTTTCCTCTGGCTGACAGTAAAGAAAATCAGGGTTTTTTCCCTGGTCCCCTGTATAAGTGTGGCATTTAAATACTCAGCTAAATTTCTGTATAGGTCCAGAACTGTCACTGCAGTTTTCTGAGTGAGCGTTGCAATCTTCGTGTTGTCAGCTGACAACATATTTGACAGTTCTACTATTCTTCCACTATTTAAAAGACTGGAAGATGTTCTGTTTATTTGAGAAGCTTTTAATCTGTCTGATGAAAATGGATTTGTTCTTTGTTTGTATTTTGAGGTTGTTGTTGGGGTTTTTTAATCTGCTCTTAACATTCTTATGAATCCTCAGGTACTTTTTGTCCGACACTTAGTTCATCTTAGCCTTTTCTACCCCATTTTTCTTTCACACCTTGGCCTGTGGTCAGGAAATACTTGAAAACAGGTTGTTTGCACCCTTGCTTTAATTTTATAAGGAGCCTGTTAGATCTGTAGGCTGAGTTACTTTCTCATAGAAAATGTCTTGGCCACTTGACAGCACTTAGTTCAGGACTCTGTAATGCACATACGTCACTTTAAGAAGGAGACTTTCCAAATGCACTAGGAAGCAAATTTGTTGAGCTTTCTGATGCTGCAGATTCAGAGAGAAGAGAACTGGTCATGTTCCTTACTCTGCCATGTGGAACATGAACATGATGGTGTTCTTGCCTGTTTCCAACTCAGTTTTGGGGGCATTCGGAATTGCTATTGCTAGTTAGGCAGATGTTGAGTTCAGTAGCAAGGGAGAAGCACTTCCCATGGCTTGCCAAGCAAGCATACCAGCTAATACTGGTTTTTTTTTAGATGGCATGGGGTCTCCTTTGCATTCCTCATCTATGATGCCATATCCATACTCTCCCCACTACTGGACTTTGGCCAGATCCTCAGCGTTGCTGTAATCCCCTGCTGAAAGAGATCAGTACCAGGTGGCTCGGGCAATTTGGGCTTTGTCAGATCATTTCTGTTTTCAGAAAGTCTCCGGTGCTTTATCCCTCTTCTGCCCTTGATCTTGTGTATGTGTGTGTACATGTACACACGCAGTGTTTATTTACACCTTCTGTCTTGTTCTTACTTTAGGGTTGCAGATGCATGCCAGGTTCCCGCTGAATGCCAGCAGTAGAGATCACTCCAGATGGAGCCCCAGGGTCAGCATGGCAGCGGCGGTTCCGTGGTGGTGATTCAGCAGCCCTCCTTGGACAGCCGGCAGCGCTTGGACTATGAAAGGGAGAGCCAGCCCACGACGATCTTGTCACTGGACCAGATCAAGGCCATCAGGGGCAGCAACGAATACACCGAAGGTCCTTCTGTGGTGAAAAAGTCTGCTCCGCGGACAGCACCGAGGCAGGAGAAGCACGAAAGGACTCACGAGATTATACCAATTAATGTGAATAATAATTACGAACATAGGTCCAGCCATGTGGGGCACGTGGCACATCAGCATAACACGAGGGCTCCCGTCCTGAGCCGGTCGACCAGCACGGGGAGCGCGGCCAGCTCTGGGAGCAACAGCAGCGCCTCCTCGGAGCAAGGGCTGCTGGGGCGGTCACCCCCGTCCCGGCCGGGCTCCGGCCACAGGTCCGACCGGACAATCCGGGCGCAGCCCAAGCAGTCGTCCCTGATCGTGGATGATCTGAAGGGTCCTTTGAAAGAGGACTTGACGCAGCACAAGTTCATCTGCGAACAGTGTGGGAAGTGCAAGTGCGGGGAGTGCACGGCGCCGAGGGCGCTGCCGTCCTGCCTGGCCTGCAACCGGCAGTGCCTGTGCTCGGCCGAGAGCATGGTGGAGTACGGCACCTGCATGTGCCTGGTCAAAGGGGTCTTCTACCACTGTTCCAACGACGATGAAGGGGACTCTTACGCGGATAATCCCTGCTCCTGCTCCCAGTCACACTGCTGTTCTAGGTACCTGTGCATGGGAGCCATGTCCTTGTTCCTGCCTTGCTTGCTCTGCTACCCTCCGGCCAAAGGATGCCTAAAACTCTGCCGAGGGTGCTATGACCGCGTCAATCGTCCGGGTTGCCGGTGCAAGAACTCCAACACAGTCTATTGTAAACTGGAGAGCTGCCCCTCCCGGGGTCAGGGCAAGCCTTCATGATTTTGGGAGGGAGGTTTACTTCCTCCAACTTCGGTTTTTCAGGTTGTAGCTGATTTTTTTTTTTTTTTCCCCTTTCCTTCTTCCCCTTCCTCTCCCGTTTTGGGAGGACTGTTCTTTTCCTTTCCCTTCTGTCTCCCCAGCTTCAGATACACAAGTTCTTCCCTTTGCATCTTTGCTCTCCTCTTCCTATTGACTTGGCTGAGTGTGGAGCGTTCCATGTAGTCGTTGCTGCTCTTTGGTAAGTGTGGACCTGGTATCTGCACCTGTCGCTCACTTGGGCAGGGTCTTTGAGCTTGTAACTGAACCACTCCTGAGAGAGACAGTGAGGGCTCACTGGGCTCTTGAAGCTTCTTGCTCTGTGAATATCTCTTCCCAAAGATGTTTTTCCTTCTCAGCAGTTTATGGGTTTTTTTTCCTTAACCTTCCGGTAGCCAAGGAAGAATATCTTTCCTGAGTGAGCTGGATTGTGAAATAGTTTTTTGTGTGTGTTCTTTCTGGAGAGGGATGTAAAATAAAGGCTTCACCAAATGAAAGGTCTGACTCTTCTATAAGCAGCCTGCTTCTTTTTGCATCTTTTTTTTTTTCCCCACCCTCTCTTTTTGTCTTAACTTTCGGAACATTCTCACACCTGAGAATTACCCTGCCTCCTGCCTTTTTTTTTTTTTTTTTTTACATTTTCTATGTAACTTCAGTTTTTGCTACACTGCGTAGATCTTCACATTGGAGACATTGTGGCTGCAACATACTCATTTGTTTCTTTTGCTGTCCAGTCTTTGAAGGATATTGCTCGCTCCACTCTCCTAATCCTGTTCTTATAGTCTGTCAGTATCAGTTGATATTAAAGTTGGTGGTGTTCATATATCCAAACAGCCTTCAGGTGTCATTGAGTCACCTAAATGTTCTTGAATCCTTCAAGTTTCTTGTGATCCTTTGGTTTAGTGAGTTTAGCTCTGCTCTGTACTTTATAATTTTATTCTGTCCCTGTTTTATTGCCTTAGCCACAAATTGTGGTCCTTTTTTGTATATTTTATGTATAAAACACAAAGTTGAATCCCAACTATTTTTAAGACAAAAGTCTGTTAAAACTTTTTTTATTGTAAAGAATATTTATTATGTGAATCTCTATTATTTTATGATATTTATTGCAAAAGACTTTGAAAATGTACTCATGTCTGAATATAACAAAATATCAATACTTAACGAAATAAGGATGACACGAAGAAAGTACATATGTTAACTATAATGCAGAAAATATATTAATTAATGAAAATGGCTCTTGAGTTCTTTTGTTACAACGACAGGTTGTGAGCTATGTGTGGAGTTTCTCCTTGAGGTCTGTCAGGTGGCAAATAATCTCCTATTGATACTTCAAAACCACTAGTCTGTGCTCTAGTTTAGTTTACCTAATTTTAAGTTCACTAACTATATATCAAATAAGCTTTTTGCTATGGGATATTTAATACAATTGAATATATGTTGTGCTTAACAGTGCCAGAAAGTGGAGGCTCTATTTATTTATCAAAGCATTTGGAAGAATACAGTTGTGGAGGAGGAAACCACAACTTCCAAGTTGGTCGGTTTGTTTGTTTTTTTTTTCCTTAAGGAATATCACATTAACATGTAAAGCCATTTTAAATTTTCCTACATAAAACTTCCTGACTGGTTAAATTGTGCAGCAGCTGAAGAAATTAACCTCCCAAGCTCAAATCCAAATAAAAAGCAAGAGGCAGGATAAAAATAGTGGTTGTGTTGCTGCAGTTTTGCTAGCTTTGAAATTTGGGAATGTGTGTGTTTGGGCCTATGTCTATGGCTTATTTGGTTCTTTTCCCATATGTTTTCCAATGTCAACTGAAACTATCTTCTGTCTTCAAATTAAAGGCTCTTAAGGGTGACCTAAGTGTCACAGCTACTTGTGGCCATTTAACACATGTTCAACAGAAAAAGCTTTTCATTAGGAGTGAATGGGGAGACCTCATTCTTCTCCTCATGTGGGTCAAGGTTACATTGCAGTTCTCCTGAACTTAAAAGTTTATTAAATGGATGTAATTTCACATGGTGTTCAGAGTAAGTGGTTCTAGAGAAACTCCACTTTGGAACACAGTAATGACTTGACAAATGTGCCATATCTTGCTTTTTTGAGTCCTGATGCTTTGAATTGCCATATTCAAGCTGTCCTTACTCCCAGCACTGCTGATGATTTGAATAAGCTTGTCTTTTTCAGTTAATTCTGTCAAAGCTGATTCAGTGTCATGTAAAAGAGCTGACTGAAAAGCTACATTTTTATCAAATGGCACAGATGACCTCTGGGAGGTATGAAGTGAAATGATCACGTGGCTTCATCTAGGAGAGCCCTTGCTTTGCAGTGTGCATTTGGTACTGCTGTTCTCCCGGCCTCCGTGTGACAAATGTGTCGGGCTGGGAGGCTTGTGGGGCAGTGGTGGACGTATAGGAATTCTGCTTTCCAAGATTTACTCTTCCTGAGATGAAGCAAAGCCAAGAGAAGAATGTTTCTGAGGAGCAGGCGACTTGCTTTGCACTACTTTGCCATCACCGATGCGTCTGTAACAGCGACAGCTGCAAACAGGCCTTGTGAGACAATGAAGTCCTTGTCCTGCAGTCACTGCTGGTCAGATCTGTCCATTTGTAACTGTACTGACACCCAAAAACACCCAGCCAACTGCCTCTTCATAGCTGGATGGGGTCCAGCTCTGTGTTGAGTCAGTTTGCTAGAAGGGTGTTAGTTGTGCCTCTTCGAGAAAAATGTTACACTGCCTATCTCTGTCTCTTTTTTTTTCAGCCAGGTGACTTATCTGGAGGTTTGGTTTGGTTCCTAGCAGAAGAAAACCCAAAGGACCCACATGTACTTCATCTTTTAATTCTTATCTTCCATCACAAGCTATGTCACAGCATTGTTTTAGATTTCTTTTTGAAAAATCAACAAAACCTAAGCTATAGTTAGTCCCACTAATGCTCCCTTTCACAGCTAGACTTTGGGAATAACCTCAGGTTGCACTTCCTTCAGCAGAAAATTTGGCTTGACCTACACAGCAATGAGAAAATAACAGTTCCTTGGATGTCTTAAATGGTTTTCTAATTGCCAGGTGTTACCTAGACAGGGCAGTGTTAAAACAATGAGAATAATGAGGGGTTTTTTTCTTGTGTTAGTTGATATATCATTTGTACTTAATATACATGTGTATTTGAGTTCACTTTCAGGTCCTCTGGTTGTTGCCTTATGTTATGGAAATGACTGGGAATTCATTCAGGCAGGTGGATTTTGTTGTATAGAACCATGCCAGGTTGCATGAGAGCACATGAAACGTCTTTCTAGTGGAAAAAGAATTGAGCAAGCTGACAGATGGATGAAGTAACTCTCCACAGCTTGAAGAGACAAAAGTTACTTTAAATATGCCCTGAGTGTCAGTCATTGTAGCCTGTTCTACTTTCCACAATACAACTGGTTCTAATTTCCACAACTGGAATGGCCTTCCAAGGGTGCTGTGTTCTGTTGTAAGGGGGTGTGCTGAGGGCCAGTGGGATTTCTGGTGATTAGGAGGCTGAAGTGCAAATTTCAGTCCTCCAGCCCAAAATTTGCCAGTAGGCGGTCCGAGGTTACTCCAACAGGTCTGTAGAGTGTCAGCCTGTCACTGTTACAGTGCAGGTCATAAAAATTACTTCTTGACTGTTTTCTGATAGTGTTGAGATCTTGTTTTGAAAAATAAAGAGAACTCTGTATAAATGATGGTGTAATTAGGTGATAAGTTCAGCTGACTTACTAACCTAATTGTAAGGGTTGGTGATGGATTTGGCCAAGGCTGCCATCTGGTCATACACAGCAGAGGCCTCAGATGTGTCACATAAGGTCTGGGCTGAAGGAAAAAGGGAAGTCCCTTCAGCAAACCGGAATTCAAGTCTTGCTTTGCTTAGTGTCTTGAAACTCATGGTAAGAGATGAGTTTTGGAAATGATAATTTACCAATAAAACCAGTTGGTAAATAATGTTTCCACATTTCCTGCTGGAGGAATCCATGGCTAGGGTGAGAATCTGAGCTCAGGGTTGGGGTGTTTCTCTAAAGATGGCTTCATTACACTAATGCTGGTGTGGGTGATAGCGTTATCTGAGGGGGGATAATGCTTAACAAATGAAAAGGACTTGCTCTTGTTTATGGTTCCATATCATAGAGACAGGTGGGAGAGGATTAGCTCCTCTGCCTGTGATAAAGCAAATCTGTTAAGAGGGATTAAAGGGGCTAGATGAAGTGTTTTAATGGACTTATATGAAGTAATAGATTTTTGTCCTGGAGGAATGTTCAGGACTCACTGATACTTCTGCATTTCTTGTTCTGCTAAAATTACCTCCAAAATCTAAGGAATCCTGATTAATTGTTGGCTTTCTTCCAACTGCAGCATTTGTGTCAGTCATGTTGGTGCTTCAGAAACCTGGAATAAAATTTTGTTCTGCTGTCACAGATTTACCAGCCTGACACAGCAAATGGGTTGCACAGGTCTCATTCTGATGAGCCTTCATTTGGTGGACAAGTTGCTTTCAGGGCAGACCTTCATCATTTGTACCTCCTTGCTGTGGCTGTTCCACCTTCCTCTGGCTTATGGGAGGAGCCAAGGCATGGCTTCTCCCCTTGGCATTAATTACCCAGCCATATGGAGCCTGTGTTAACAAGCTCCGTACTTACTGGAAGGATCTATTCAAAAAACTTGTAATCTCCAGAGTGATATTTACAGCTTGGTTTATATTTGTGATAAAGAGATGCAGTGCTGTTGGTTTTCCCAGTATGATGCTTGCAGCTGCCATTCACACTCCTCCTGGTGAAGGTGTCTTGAGGTGAGATTCTTATTTACTTGTTGATAAATACAAATTCAGGACAGGTTTCCTACAGACCACACATGGTCTTAGTTCTTGGGTTTAAGTATATGGGGGTGAAACCCTAATCTTAGTGAATAACTTTTGATTTCAGCATCAAAGAAGAACTAGAAGTTACCTGCATCTTTCAGTATTCCTGATACATGCATGTGAGAGTATTAGAAAAGGAAGAGAAACAATGTACTTGCAGGGTAAGTAATTCCGAAATTAGCTTGAAAGTGCGTGAATTGCTATTTTTTTTGAAGCAAGGAAACATCCATTTGGTTAGTCCTTGGAGAAAGGTGTGCCTGATAGCCGTGCCTCTGGCACTGGAAGCACGCCCTGTTTTGTAAACCTTTGTATACACTTACAGTGCTGCGACCTGAAAACAAACATCCTCCAGAACACGTTGTCCGGAGGCACAAACAGTCTGACAGAGGCTCTGCCCCAAGGGGCTGAACCCCATTGTGTTTGTGCAAGAAGGAGCACAATGGGACATCCTGCCTGACCCCTCGGGGTCGCTGCCATAGTATGGCTGGGTTTATTCCATGGAATATTTCTTCTGAATGGAGTTGATGGATTTACACCAGTGATTGAGTTGGCCAGGCGACAGAGCTCTTACACTGCCTTAGGAATGTTGAGCGTTCATAAGTGTTAGGATGTGCTCAGTTTGTAGGGTAAAGTGACTGAGAAGTAGCTGGAATACCCAAAACATTTGCTGAAATTACATAACTGATTAACTATTTAATGGATATTTTAAATGAAACTGCTGGGGTTTTATGCTTCAACTTTCGAACCACCTGACAGTTCTTCCAGTGCTGCAAGGATTTGTCTTCCACAGTTCAAACATGAGGAAGAGATGAATTTGCATGACCTGGTAAAGGTCCTCTCCAAAGCATCGTTTCTTGTGTGATGTTTGATTTGTTGCTTTTTGATCCATGCACTTTATGGGTAGGACACTTCCAAACGAAAATGAATAAACTAGTTGCCTGGAAGGAAGGGGGAAGTGCTGGAGCTTTTCTCTAAACTGGATACTGGGAGACTGCAATGTGCCTTCTTTTTATATCAAGGTGTCCTTGTCTAAATCTGGTCTCATTTATCCGACCTCTTTTCTTTGAGAGAATAATTGTACACTTGTTCACTTTTCTACATAGCATGGAAAGTTATTCTGGATGAAATGACTTATGACTACATGAGCACCCCTGCTGTCACTGAGGCACTTGCTGATTTAATACATTTCTACATATTCTGTATCTTGTCCTAATCATGGTGAGGATCAGCCCGGTCAGTCAGGGTGGGAAATACATTATAGTTGGATCTCATGATATTGTTTCAGTCCAAAGTCCAGCTCTAGGTATGAACTTTGCCAAATTTTGGCCCTACCTGGGCTTGAATTTACAGATCTGCAAGAGGTTGTGAGGAAATACTGTTATAGTTGAAAATGCATCAATTCTGCTGTGTCACATAGTCAAAGGGTCTCTCTGGGAGCAAGTGGTAGACACATAAGACACCCTTCTGGAGCCTCCACAGACATTTTTGTACGGGCTTTCAAACCTGGAGCTTTAGAGCCTGTGTGCTCGTTTCCTCCCTTTCCCTCCCTTGCCCTGTACTGCAGCAGGAGCATTCCCCCCTGGTAGCTCTAGAGTCACCCATCACTGCTGCCAGGTGCGGATAACATCCTCTGGAAAAGTTAACCTGATTTGCTCTTCCTGCTGACAACTGGGTTTGGGAGAACTTTATCTGTTCAGGTGGCAAAAACTGCAATAGCTGAAAGCATTCTGCACTTGGACTTAAGTTCTTTGAAATCAACCATGCCTGGTGACACAGCTCTGAGGGAAATACTCCCCTTTGGCTGGTGGGAAGAGTGAGGCTGGAGGGCTGCGTGGAGCCACGCTGTGAGGCACTGACACAACCAGGAGCCTTTGACCAGCAGTGGTTTAATTACTGAGTCATTCTTCTGTACAGAGAGATGAATGGATGGATAGAAGGATGGATGGGAAAACCTCTTCCTGCCTAAGACTGTAGCATTTTTTGGAGAACATTTCAAAGCTGTACGTTGTAATATGCCATAGGTGGGTGGGTGTGGTGGCTTAGAAGGATTGTTAATACTCAAGGGGGAAAATACATAATCCTAACACAGGGACCAATTTGAAATGGTACAACACACTGTACAGTGTGATCCATCTGTAATGAACAGTTCCCACATTTATTAGTTTTTGGGGTCTTTTTTTTTAAAATAATATTTGAAAATGGCAGTGATGCTGATCTCTGGGTGTCAGCGTTTGGATATGTGGGAAACGAGGCAGGAGCCTAAATAATACATGTTGCTTGCAGGGCTGGAAACTAGAGCCATATCCTATGGCCTTCTAATTAAAACTCTTTATTTCCACAGATTTATTCTGTGGGCCTTACTAAATAGATCAGCCTTGGGTTTCTAATGGTGACTACTTGAGGAGGAATGTCGCCTTTGTTCCCCTGAATGGTGGGGAGCAGATTACCGGGCTGCCAATTTCCTGCTGCCTTTCAGAGCTGCAATTTGAGCCCTATTTGCTCCTGGCTCTTGCACAATTGGAAACAATGGGTGGCTTCTTTCAGGTTTCACTTCAGAGCTCTTAGAAACTGGGGAAGTGGCAAAAGCCCTACTTTACAGGTAATTAACAATAGATAATGTTTGCTCTGCGTTTCCCCCCTCTTTTTTTTTTTCTTTTTTTGAGAGCTGATAAAGGTAGAAGTACACACCGAGCTCCCAATATAGATACTGCACGGGCAGTCTTGTGGATGCAGTCCCAGCCATAACCCCAGCAAGGTGATGGTGTGGGTCAAACCTCCAGGCAAACACATGAAAAGGCAGACCAGAAGAGCTGCTGGGTTGCCAGCAATGCTGAAGGCTAAGCAGCACAGTCTGGACAAGCTTTCAATCAGCCCAATATGTGTGAGTGTTTGCTGGTGTGAACCTGCTCTTTGATTTAGGGCCCCTTTTTATTGTGGCCTCTATCTCCTTTATTAGGTGCACTCTTCTCATACCTTGTTGACGTTTATGTACGGTAGTTAAATGTTTTCTTGTGGATATTCCAGTCTAGGAAACCACCTGTCCTGTAAAGTTTATCTTAAATACAGAAGCTTGTTTTACCACATAAAGATGTAAGTAGCTGTTGTTTAGCCTTATCTTGTTAATGGAGAGCTGTGGATACCTACAAGGTGCCATACAGTGCCACACCTGGAGGCAGCACGTGGTCTTCAGGGCTGCCTCTCTGTGTTAAATGTGCTCTCAGGCACCGGGGCAGTCACCCGCTCTCCTTCCTTGCCTCCCTGCCTGAAGACACAGCGTTGTAGGTGGTTACTGAGACTGCAGACATGGATACAGGGCTATGAGCCAAAAATGGGATGTATCTAGCAGCACCTGAGGAAGTTCAGTCCCTGCACTCCATCCACATGCATTTTAACAAGTAAACAAGTAAAGTATTAAAAAGGAAACAAAACCAACAAGGAATTCTGCACTTAATGCCTGTGTTTCTGAGTTTCCCATGAGGCTTGTAGAATTTCATTAGCTTTAACTGTGAACATGACTTTTGCTTCTTGTTCTCACCATCTGCCAGGCTTGGAAAAACTGACTCAATAACTTACTTCTGTTTCTCCTCCTTTCTGTTGCACCTGCCCCTCTTACTTCTATGACTTCAGTGATATCTTTTAGACTGCAAGTCTTACCATAGAAACTATCCCAGAAGGAGAAAAGGATTGCAGAGTTGCAACACTTTGGATGTACCTCTTCTCCAGAGCGGAGCAGATGGAAGGATGCCCATGCTCTCTCTTGCTCATCTTCATCAGGAGCTCTAAAAAAGAGGAGGAAGAGATTCTGAGCAGAGGCTTAGAGCCAAGCTGTAGAACTGCCTCATTGATAGTGGTAGGTTTGTTAGGGGATTCTGATCATTTCCTCCTTTCTGCAGTTCATTGCAAATAATTGAGGAATATACAGAGATATAAATGGAAAAAAAAAGAGGTTTCCTTTCTTTAGAAAAACCACAATAAATTTTAGCAGAAGTTCAATAATTTTGCCTTTTGCTATTAATGCTCTAAATCCTGTACCCTTTTATTAGGGAAATGTGAGCTGCTATAACACTAAATGTGTATTTATTACATAAACTTACAATGTAGTTGTATTTGTAAACACAAGGTGCTTGGAACCACCACAGTCCACTTAAAATCCAGCCCCCTGTTCTCCATTATTCCACATTGAGGTGTTCCAAGTACCTTCCTTGGGCCTGTGCTTAGTTTCCAGGTTTCTTAGGTTCTGTTCTCCGGAGGGGAAGAAGAACTAGCCCTTGGTAACCAGTGTGCCCTGCAGAGACCAGGCTGCTGTACCTCTGTGGTCTCTGTGCTCTCGGAGCCCTTCCCAGGTATGTGCCCATCACCTTTCCCAGCTGTAACTTTGCAGCAGCACTTCCACGAGATGCCAATGTAAAGGGTCTTTCTGGCTCTTCTGTGTTTATGTACAATACAATTATATAATAAAATAATAATAAAAATGTCTCCCATGAAAGGAGCTGGGCGATAGGTAACCCTTTCCTCCTCCTACGTTCTGTGGGCACAGAGATGTGTGGGGATATTTGCATATGCACTCAGCATAAGGCAAAGATTTTCCTCTCTTGCCTCTGAACCCCCCAGTGCCTTTGGGCAGACTGTGCTGTTTGTCAGCCTCGCTCGTACATGATATTCTGCTGTGGAAAATGATGCCTCTGTTATGTTTTCCAGAGCATGTAAATTTGCCAAAACAAATGATGGGCAGAGGAACACCTGACAACTCTGGTTTGATTTTACATAACCTTTACAGTATCTTCCTGCAATGCCTCCCAGATAAGGAGGTGCTGTGCCAGAAAGAGAGAATAGTTAAGACTCCTGGTGACCTCATCTGATCGCTCTCTTTTAAGCAAGGCACTTGTTGATGGGTTATGAGACATGACATCAGAGTTTTCGGTTGCATGCCTGCAGCAACAATGGGCAGCATCCCACAGAGGTGAACCCCCTCGCTGTGTGGTGAGGGCAGCAGTAAGACACCACAGGTGTGAGCAACGACAGCAACAAAGCAATGGATGAGTTGGACAAGGCTGTGTGGTGATACACCAGAGTCAGAAGGGAAAATGTTTTTTAAGGTTCCTTAAACTGGCTCGAGGCGTGGCTGAGACGCAAGGGTTGGGTTTCATCTCCTATTATTTAGAGATATCGCTCTTCCTGGCATTTTTGGACAAGTGGTAACATTTGATTTTGCTTCCCCATCCTTCCCTGCTGTTGCACACCATCTCACCATGCTGTACCTCAGGGCAAGGCTGTGGGTTTTGTGCAGCATAATCTGTATATCCTTCTTCTTTGGCCATCACCTTGCTTTTAAAGCTGTCTATCACAATAGGACAGCCACAGGGCATGGAATGGGCTGGAAGCTAAAGGCTGTCAGGCTCAGCCATAACTGGAGTTGAACACTTCCCCAAGTGAAGGAGCCAGACTGCACCAGGATATGGTTATAAAGGGAGCATTTCAGGTGGCTCTGTCTGCTTTGCCCTCTTGCACTGAAAATGCAGGGATGGCCTGTAAAGCCAAGTTCAAGATGGCATTTCTTGTCTAAGGAGTCTTTGCTTCAAGTTTCTGCTGAAGCTTCTGCTCAGTCCAGGCATGGAGAGGAGATGCTACCTGGCAAAGAGAATCAGGTGAAAGCGCTTAGTCATCTGCAATCATTTCCTTAACAAAAGGCCTCGGTGCTGTCAGCTGGTGCATAGCCTGGGGGGTATATTCTTATCTAGATTTAGGCAGGAAACTGTTTGATTTACAACTGGATGTAAGAAAGACTGGTGGCTTGCCTCATCGGCAAAGTACATTACTGGAATATATTTCCCTTAGGTTACAAACCTAAAGGATCCCACATCAGCAAGACAGAGCAGTGCCTGTGTGTGTTGTTGGCTAAGCCAGTTAGGATACTGAGAGCATGGCAGACTAATGCACCAGGATCTGTAAATTCAGAGCAAAATGAAAAAAAACTGCTCTGAAAGCTTTTAGTAAAACTCAGCTGGTGGAAAACTCATTTGTGCCTCTTGAGAGCAGCTGGGGTACTCCACAGAATTAGGAGATGCAAATTCACCACAGCTGAGGGGAGACACCCAGGACAGGAACCTTTGGTTATATATAGGGGTATTAAGCAGGTCTGTTTTTTTTGAGGCAGGTCATGGTTTGTCTTGGTCTTCTTCAGGTTTGCCCTGAGACCTGCAGCCTTAAACCCGGGAGGTTATTTATTAAAGGAGAGCTGTGCTGTGTGCCTGCATCCCTTCTGGAGTCCCACTGGAGTACATGGTCTGCATTTGGTGAGTCTGTGCTAAGGATATCACATAAAAATGGTCTATAATCTGTGACAAAGCTACAGGGGTTTGGTAGAGAATTACAGTATCTGCTCTCGGCAAAGTGCTGGTTTTGGGTCAGCCAGAGAGACCAAATCGAGGTTCTTACCAACTTAGTCTTTGTTGGGTGCCTAACTAGAGCTGAGCCTCCTCCAGAACAGGGGCTTTGAGTGGCTTTTGTGATACAAATGGAGCATGTTTAAAGCCTTGCAAGCCCTGTTTGTGACTGGGAATGGGAAGCTGTTTGTTTGAGGGTATTAACTGTCTGATAGCTTGGCCCTCCTGGAGGTGGCCCCAGGAGCAGGGTAGCTTGGAAATGCCACTTGCAATTAAAACCTGTATTTTTAAGTGCAGCTCTGCTGTTTGTTCATGCTGAGAAGGGTTTCCTATCTTTCAGAATCTTTTGGTCGCTGGGCTACACTTAATAGGATGAGATTTATTTTTTTTTCCCTTTCCCCCTTGAACCACAAAGCTGCCAAGCTATCCAAGAAAGAGGCTTGTAATTAATGCTAAGTGGAGTGGAAAGCAGGGTGGCTGTTCAGCATAGGGCATGCTCTGGCCTCAAAGAATGCTGGTGAAGCTCTGAAATAACTGTGGGTCTCTAGGTTTTTAATCATGGTACGTGGGAGTAGGAACTGCCTCCACTGCAGTGAAGATGTTTGGCTCTGTTGTGACTGGAATGTGAATATTGTGCTGATGGTCATGGAAGCATCCCTTTGGGTGGATTCTTTTTTTTGGGGGGGTAATCCAGGAAAGGCTGGATTTGCTTCTCTTTAAAAGCTTTGTGGAAGTTCCTGTGGGTTGTGACCTTGGAGTTTGGGGCTGTGATCTTCCTGATGATAACCCTGTCATCTCCCCTTGGCTTGTCCCTAGAGGGGCTGTTCCAGGGACACATTTTCTTAGATATCCCCTCCTCCTTGCACAGAGCTTTGTTGTTCCAGTAAGTGGTTTCACTTTCTGAAGTGCTGAAAGTGGCTGTTAAAGAAGTAGCTGTCTTAACCTGAGGCTCACCTGCTTTACATTTGATTTTGGTTTTTTTCCCCCCACCTTCAGGTTGTTTTCTCACTGGGTTTGATGAGCAGGTGGAATGCAGTTTCCATGTCTGCTGTATGGGTTATAGACCTCACTGTGAGCAACAGGACAGGGCTTTTGGCTCGACTCTAGAAGAAATAGGGAATGTGGTGGGGAAGTCCTTTGCCTGTGCTTTTCTAATACCTTCTGGTGCCCAAAAATCCTTAGAGAAAAATGTCTGTGACTGCTTAGAAACCCTTAGCTGGGTAAAAACTGAGAATAGGTCAGGACTGAGTTGCAAAAAACCCATGTGACGAGCAGGAGGAGTGACACTGGGTTTTTTAACCCACTTTATAATGGTCCATTTCAACTCCATGGTTTTCCTTGTTGGCTTTGTGTGTCCCAATTATGTTCTGCATTTCTGTATCTGTTTGATGTCTAGACTTGTGTTGAGTCTATAGTGGAACTCTGCAATAGCAGAAACTCTGGTATCTTTGCACTGCCTTAACTTGCAGAGCTGTAGAGAATAAATACCACAGCTGTTGGCTTTGACCATTTGGTCAGCTTGCTGTTGGGAGTGGGATTTTTTTGGTCCTGTAACAAATAGGCTACAGCAGAGGACCTGCTGTGTCACGTTTCTCAGTTTTAACTCCTACTTTGTGGGCTTTTTGGTGGGTTTTTTGTTTGTTTGTTTTTGCTTTTAAAACAAAGCCCCTCAATTGTCAACCCATGTCTGGCTTAGAATTCCTGAGTTTTTTTTTCCTTTTTGGAGGTGGCTGTATAGAGAATCAACGTATGGAATATTCTTCTCCTCCAATGTCTTCATGGATCTCTCTCTAAACTGTATGTCGGTGTTTCCCAGCTGCCTTGGTTTCTCATGCAGATGAGCCCTGCCAAACGGTTTCCTACTGCACCCTCTTAGGACAAAGGCTCAGTTGTTGTTTTCTGTTGATAAACTGGACATTTAACTGCTTCGTTTCCCCCCTACTACAGCAGAATTAGTCGGGGGCTATTTGCTCAGGCCCCAATCCCTGGGATTGCTGGGACAATCGCTCAAGAGGTTCCGATTTAGAAACCAATGAATGTCAAGCTGAGCCTCTGAACTGAACTTTCTTTGAGATGAGCCAGAGTGACCTGCAGCGAGCTGTAAAGAAGAGTGCAATGAACCCCCCCTCCCGTTCCCTTCCCCAAAGGAAAAATATTTCCCAGACCACTGGGAACCCTCCTGACTTCCTCTCCTGTGAATTCTGGATTAGTGTGATTTGCATGCTTAAAGTTAATTCACTAGTGAACGGAGGAGGTGTCTGGGCGCTTGAATAGATTCAGCTCCTCGCTGCTGAGTGCCAAGGGCCTCCGGTGCAAACCACGGAGCGAGGGAAAGTGAGGACATGGAGGACAACTGCAGGGGTGAAGGGAGGGAGGAGGGACTGTACCATTTGTACTGAAGTGTTTGCAATTCTGCCCTCCCACAGGCCATGGCAACTGGACTGAATGTAATCTGGCCCTTTTATTTTCTTGCTTTCATTCAAGTGAGGCCATATAACAAGTGGAGAGCGAGAGGAAGGGGGGAAATGCATGAAGTATACATAATAAAGGTGATACTGCTGAAAACGCTGTTTGCTGTTGAAAAATGCAACCAAATTTGATGTATTGGGAATTTGAGTGTGCTCAGTCCTTGGGAGCTTTCTCCTGAAGCCATTCTTAAAAACAAAGCAAACAAAAAAAAGCCTGGTCTGGTTATCCCCAGGCCTTGCTCCCTGATAAGAGCCATCTCTCATGACCAAATTAAAACGTGGGCTCCATCTTGCATCTTGCACTTGATAAGACACGTCCATCCGCGTATTGGGAAAGTTCCCATTTCCAATTTTTTGGTGCCTGGGAAAAGCCTCTTTTAAATTGATGGGGGAGGAAGAAAAAAAAAAAAAAGAAGAAAAGTTTGAATCATTGCATAGAGTCACTGGCCCCGCTGAGGGGGCTTTCTCTCTCCTCTGAAGAACAGACCACGCACAAAGCCAGATGGTTCCCGTCTGCTGGCTTTATTCAATGCACTTCCTCCCACAGACGGGAGCCCTTTTGCCCTCCTTCCACCCCCCTCTTTCAAGCATCCACCACTGGGCCTTTCTGTTCTGCGGCTGGAAATAATCTTTTATTGCCCAGTTGTTCGGAAGTGACCTTTTGCCCTTGATTAGATAGCACCAGGCTCTATCGCCGGATTGCTTTTGAGCTGGCAGTTGCTTTTTTGTGTCCGCTGATCCGGTGTCAGGGAGAACAATGCAAGGCTTTGCAAAATTTGAGTCCGGCTAAGGCTCCATGTGGGATGGCTGGGGGTAGGGAGGAACTGCGTTGGATAAAGCAGCCTCGCGGACCATGATTAATTATATGAAAACATTTCCTTTAATAAACTGCAAAACAAATCGTGCTTTGGTTTGGTTTTTATATTCATCTCGCGCACTGATGCGAACCGCTGAGTGCTCCTTTCCAAGCCGTTAGCGCCTCATTGGAGACGGGCAGCAAAACTGCTCCTTGTTTCTCTTCTATGGGATTTTTGTGCCCAGCTGTGCAGGCAGGTGAGCTGAAACCTGCCCCCAAAACCCTCCAACTGGTGTTGAGCTGCGAAACCACTGTGTTTCACTGATGGGGTGGTCGGAAGAGTTATTTCAGGGAGATGCTCTCAGGCCCTGGTGGAAATAACTGATCCTTTTCCAAAAAGCAGCTTTGATAGCTTTAGAAACGGGAATCTTTCCAGTTACCTGTAGAAAAAAAAAAAAGAGGCAGTATTTATGTAAGGTTATGGAAGTTCTGTAAAATGTAGTAAGGAGGAAAATAGGGTTTCTAGAGAAATTTCAACCCCCAAAACCTAGAACTGATTGTGCTTTATGCCTCACTTGACATATCCTGTATTATTTTCTAATAAATATAAAATGTACTGCATCTATTTATGGGGGTGGGAATCTTTGCTAAATAAACAGACCTTGAGTTTTAGCCTGCAACCAAATGAAACAAACCCCAAAACTACCTTTTTCCTTCAGCTTGATCTGGACCTGCTTAGAAACAGCAGGAAAGAAGCTGGTGTCCTGTAGGTTGTTCAGTGATCCGAAAGCTAAAATTATGGAAGTTGTTTTTTGAATTAAGTTTTCAATATGTATTCAAGACAGCTTAGTCTTCAGCAGTCTAGCAAAATAAATAAATTTTTAAAAAAGTAAATACATCTGGTTCCAGTCCTGTAGAAGTTAAAGGAGAAAGATCACTGTTCTGCAAGGTTTTTATTCTTTGTATTTCAGTTCGAGTTTATTTTATTTTTTTTAATTATTTTTTTTACCCTGATGGAGCTTTTCTTTGGGATTCTATCACTACCCAGTTTTGGAGGAATTGTCTACAGGGGATAATTTTGTTGCTTACCACAATCCCTTTGTTAGTAGTGGGCACTACACTGCTCCCTTGAATAGTAACCTTTAAAAAATTACGTATTAGCTCTCTTGGGCTCGGCGATTCATCAGCAGCTTTTTAATTCTGTCAAGGCCACCCCTTCATCTGGTAAATAACACGAATGTCTGTGGTGTGGATTGGACGTGTTCCACGTCATGAAGGCAGCTTGTGAGCTCTGTTCCCTGTCTGGCTGGGCTGCAGCTGCTGGAAACCTGGGCCCAGTGAGGAATGTTGCCAAGCCAGGGTGGCAGCAGGGAGCTGGGGCAGGTGCCTCCACCTGAGTCCTGCCTGCTCTCAGACCAATCTGCTACAGGAGCCTCTTGGTTTCATCGTTGTTAGATGTCATAGGACTTCTCTGTGAGGAAGAGTTTGCTTATGATTCTTAATTAATTCCATGCATTTTCCCTTGCACACCCAGTTTATCCCTTTAAGTGTTATTTTTAGACAGTAAGAAATACTGAAATATTTGTATAGGTTCAGTTGCACTGCTTGGAAGACTCGTCAGGGCAGCTGAGAAGAAGAGGTTGTGTCACCTGTAGCTCTCAAGGCTACAAGAACTGTTCAATTAACACAAGCTGTGTTAATTGGACCCAGATCTGTACCCACATCTTTTGGTTGTATTCAGAGTACTGACTGCTGCTCTGTCTTCCCCCCTATGCCAAAGTTATTGCTAT
This sequence comes from Manacus vitellinus, assembly GCF_001715985.3. Taxonomy (NCBI): domain Eukaryota; kingdom Metazoa; phylum Chordata; class Aves; order Passeriformes; family Pipridae; genus Manacus; species Manacus vitellinus. Next base: position 277,141 of record NW_021940749.1, on the reverse strand, counting down.
TATAAGGAATTTACATCTTTAAATATTTTAGGTTGTAAGGACCCTCAAAGCAGTAGTTCCAGCCTAAATTGCTTTTATACAGTTTCTAATTTGTGCAAGTTCAGGATACTTTTTTTAATGAGAATTGATGAAGAACAGCTATAGGAAAATTCATACCAGCAAATTTATTTTAATTCTTTCCACTTGTCAAATCTCTCATGTGGGTTCAGTGATGGCAGTTACTCAGTCAGGTTTGAAAGATGTCAGTAATAGCAGAAGAAACTCCAGAGTAACTCATAACTTTTTATCAAGTGGAAAAAACATAACCCAGTATAAGGCAAAGTAGTATATCTGTTCTCACTGTCCTGTGTAGGAACCCACGAATGTGTAACAGGGCTATTTCCACTTGCTAATGTCTCTGCTGATGTTAGCCAATAAGATGCCCACGACTGTCAGCAATGTTGTTTTCAACTTCTGTGCATGTTTTCAGATTTTTTTCCGCAGATAGTGGCACCTCTTTGCCCACTGACTACATCTTGTGGGCTGGGCTGCAGCCTACGGCAGCTCTTACCCCGTGCCATACGCACGTCAGGGGGCTTAAGTGTATGTCAACGCTTGTGGCTGTGGTGTTGTAGGACGGAGACAGGCAAGCCAGCTGAAACTTCTGCAAGCCAACCACAGCAGCGCGGGCTTTGATGTGGGCTACCTTAGCTGGCTTCTCCCTGTGGCGTCTGTGATAACGTGCTCGCAGAGGAAGTCATGCTCTAAAACACATCAAGTGGTTGTTTCATGCCCTTAAATCAAAGGTGTTATCATCCACAGGTTTCTCTTGGACTAAAGCTTGATTTTCCCCATCCTCCTTGGGGGGCAAGGGGGTGGATTCCTTATCAAAGTTGTGAGCTGCTTCTCCTCCTTGGTTAGCACCTGGGAGATTCCTTGTGCTCAGGCCGAAATTGCTCTGGCTTGGCTGCTTATCCTTGGCTTGTTCCTACTGGGTCCAAGCACATTTTCAGCTGACAACACGAGACAGAACAAGGGGGAATGGTTTTAAAATGAAAGAAGGTGGGTTTAGATTGGACACAAGGAAGAAATTCTTCCCTATGAGGGTGGTGAGGCCCTGGCACAGGTTGCCCAGAGAAGCTGTGGATATCCCTCCCGTCCCTGGAAGTGTCCAAGGCCAGGTTGGATGGGGCTTTGAGAACCCTGGTCTAGTGGAAGGTGTCCCTGCCCATGGCAGGGGGGAGGTGGAATTAGATGGTCTTTGAGGTCCTTCCCAACCCAAGCCATTCTGTGATTCAGTCCTGCCAGCTCTAGCCTAGAGTGGCTTTAACTGAAGTGATATACAATATGCAATTATCCTGCAGAGAGGAAAAGGGGATGGAGCTAACTGGGAAGACTGGTTTGACTTATTTAAATTCTACAGGGTTTAAATACACTTTTGCTTCCTTGATAGTTGTTTGAATTATTTTTATTTTTTTTTTATTTTTACTACTTACAGGAGACAATATTAGAGCTGGTTTTTGATTGCTCACACTGTTTTGTCCTGAGCAATCTTTGAAAACTTTTTTCTTTTGCCATATTAAATCTGCCTAAATAACTTGCCTTGGAAAATTAATGAAGCATTAAGATGCTGAAAAACTGGGTTGCACACAGGAGAAACTTTAGATACCTGAAGTCGTTTCAGGATATGTGTGCATATGGTGGGAGACGGGAAATGAGTTAATTTTCTATATTCCTAACTTGTTCCTTTCTTCTCCAGCACTGTTTGCCTGGGAAAACAATGATTGCCTTTCAGTCTTTTCTTTCCTTTCAAAGAACTGGGATTTAGTCAATGGGACTATTTACATGCAAAACGTGAAGCATATGCATAAGTGCTTGCAGGACTGTGGCCTTTCATTGTCACCAAAGCATCTCTGCTTTCCGGTGGCAGATGAACTTGTCATTTTAAAAGTCGTAATAAACAAAATTGAGTCGTTGCGAGCAGGTAATTAGCCTTAAGAAAAATAAACAAGCTCTAAGCAGTTTAAGAAATGTTTTCCCCACCCCCTAGCTGGGGAAAATGAGGCACTGCCCTTTGAAATTATGTTAAAGTGGAGGAATAAACGCATTGAAATACAACTGGTGATGACGGTAAGCGGGGTAGAATCTGCTCTTGATTGTGTTGAAAGCAAAACTTTGAATAAGACGCTGACAGCGTTAGGTTTTCTCTACTCAGTTTATATTTAGGTTTGACTTATCTTCCTGCCTGTACTGGAAGACGTGCAGATACCACAGCTCTCCTCTGATGGTTTGCTGAGCAGTGTGGTCTGCTGTGTAAAACAACAACAAAAGCAGGACAACCTAAATATCCCCCCTCCCCGCCCTGGTATCGTTCCGACCGGTATCTTTAATTTGGGTAGATTAACCAAAGCACTTGTTTTCTGTCTAATTTGGTGACTACAGAAGACAACTGCGACAGGAAACTTGCTTATCAAGATATGTCGTGGAAATAGCTGTGAGATGATGTCACAGTGACTGTGCTCTTGTTAAGGCTCCTTGAGGTGAGAAAAGCTTTGTTGTAAAACTATTTTCCATGTAATCTTCATGTTGTGAGTACCCTACTTGAATTGTGCTGGGATCTAATTCCAAAAATTCACGCTTTCGTTGGGTGTTCAGCTAGGATTTTACAGTGTGTAAATATTCAAGCCTGAGGTAGGCTATAAAAATCACTGGCTTCCCAGATGACTTCCCTCTGCCTCTATCACCTCCCACCCTCACTGCAATAACCAAAACCATTCAAAATAAAGCCCAGAGATCACTATGCTCCTTACTACGAGCAAGGACTCTATGTCCTATTCCTTGTGCAGCACTGAGCACTTTGAAAACTAAACAAATAACAACCCTATCAAAATAAACCAATTTAAAATGGTAGCAAATAAAAGGAGGAATACAATCATGTGCTCCTTTGCCTGACTAATGTTTCTATGTGCTCAGCCCTTGGTGTTATTGCCTTTATGAGATTTACATAAATTAGTCATCACATTTTATCATTTTCCTTTTACATATGTATGGCTGTTAGATGCGTGTGAAAAAATGTCATGAGTATCAGAGGTCTATTTGCATTAGAATTTCCAGTGGAAATGTCAAGTATGACCTTTCTCTTGTCCGGGTGGCTAATCCCATTTGAAATTCCTGCCATGCTCCTAGGGAGGGTCACTGCGCTTGTGAATTCAAGCACAGCACCTGCTGCAGCCTCCGCTCCTCCTCTTCCTCCCTGAGCTCAGATGACAGAGCTGGCAGGGCCGGGCTGATGCTCTGCCTGGCTGCGGTTCACTGCAATCTCTACTCCCCAGTTATGGGACTAAAATGCTTTGTTATGGATTTTTTTTTTCCTTGACATGTTGTTTCTGGAGCGTCTAAAGAACGTAAAGGAAAGATGCAGCAGACATTAATGGTGACTGCTTACTTTTGAAATAGAGGAATAGCGGTTTGGAAATTTTAGAGCAGAAAAGTAAGACTTTTTCATATTAAAAGAAAAAAGCAAGAATAAAGTCGTGTCTGGGTTCATGATTCCTCCTGGATTATTGGATAAGAGATCCACCTGTCATGATGAGTGACTTAAGTCTTCCCTTGTGGCAAATCAACCTGGAGGCTGCAAGCAGGTGCAAATATATTGGCAGGATATCCAAATGTAATAAACTACCCCTGCTTTGCCACTACATTGGTCTGTTGACAATTTCTCATTACAGCAAATGCTTTTTGATATTAAGAGAAAACCTGCTCTTGGGTTAAAATGTCTGTTTCTAACACAGTGACTTTTTAATCCCCTTGTATGCTGAGGGGATTTGGGAGCAAAATTTCCTGCAGCCTACGAGAGAATAACTTTTATAACCTTGCTTATCTCTAATTAAATTTTATTATTTTTTAGATGTTAGTTTATTTAAATATTTAGTTTGGGAAATAACCATCACAGATTAAGTTCTTGGTTCCTGTGGTCATGTGGGTATTATCAGTTTTAGGCTCCTTTCTGAACCAGCCCTCAGTCAAATAATTTTCTATCAGACTGGAGCTGTATTGGCAAGAACAAGAACCACTGGTGCCTTTGTAATCAGTTCCTGACATTAGAGATAGTACGGCCAGTTCCTGGGCCTCCTTGATCTTATATAAAGTTTGATTAAAGCACAAAGCCAAGTGAGTGGGAATGCCAAACTTGCTCCTAACTCTGCTGCCAGATTGCTGCATGAGCTGTAGCAAACAACCCATTTATAATCCTCAAACTTTGCGCCCACCCATGAATTGAAAAAAATACCCTGTAATGTGTGGAGGAGGCTTGGTGAATGAAGATTCTTAGGAAAAAAAATATTAACTTCAGTAAATAAAATTCAATAGTAGCTTGTGTAATACTGTTGGGAACTTAGCATTCCTGCAGCCCTCTCCTGCTCCTGTTTTAGACCTCCTGGCCTGGGTGGGGACCTACTACCCGTGGGATGCTGCGAACAACTTAAGTCCATGGGGAGTCTACCTGTTCCTGTGACTCATGAACAGCTTCCCATCCGTGGTTTACACTGCACTGTAGGGTGTAAAACCACTTAAATTAGTGCATGACAGCAGGATGTTAACTCTGGATGACAAAACTGGCCACCATGCCAACTGAATTATTTCCCTTCCTTCTCAGTCTAAGAGGATCCCTTTCCCACAACATCTGATTGAGATTGGTCCCAATGCCTTTATTGTTCCTGAAGTATAAGCACATGTCTTACAGCAAGTGTTTTGGTGGGTGACTGGCGTTCTCTTAGAGCGTAACCTTCAGTGCTTTTCCTGAGGAAGTGAGCTATACTGACAAATGAAGCATGTTTATCTGTTGAATAGAAAAAATACAAATGAGAAATGTATTTAACGGGGAGGTGACTCAGTGTGTGACAGGTGGGATGCTGGTTACATATTTTCCTTAAGGAGTGGTGAAAGATGACGGGAACAAATCTGTCATGTCCTCCCAGGGTGTGTATGTGGGCACTGTGAATCAATATATTACAAACATGGAGATCTTGGGGGGTGGTTTTAAATTCAGTGCTTCTAAATCACCGGGGGCTAAAGCTGAGGTCTTTAGGCAGCCACCTGCCCTAAAGCACTTTGCTGGAATGCTCCCTGTGGGTTTCAGTGAAGTTACTTTTGGCTGATGTCTAAGCAAGTGCGGTCAAGACAGTCCACTGAGAGCAGGGCAGAGATTCCTTTGTGAAAGGTCTTGTTTCATCATGCTCCATGTGTTTATCTGAAAACAGAACGTATTCTTGAAATGACTAGTTATTGTCTACTGACATTTTCTCAGAAAAGAGCACTGCTTGCCTCCCTGGGGAGCAGCAGGGCCTGCTGCCAGTACAGCACCTGGAGGGAAGACTGTGGACATGGCAGTTCCCCTTCTGTCTTTCTAAAAGTCTGGATGTGACATAATCTGCAATTTGTACCATCAGCTGGACAGGCCAACAGACACCATAGGTGTGTGCACTGGGCAAAAACCAGCTCATTAAAACTTTAGGAAATATATATATATATATTTAATAGGAATCTTTGTGTGTCACTGTTAGTTTGTCAGGCCTTTCTGTGGCTTTTTGCTACTAAGACAGAAGAGGAAGGGATCCCCCAAGGCATGAAAGCAGAGCTTACCCTATGTAGGTAGTAGTGGCAGTGGCTCCTGTCCCATTCTCTTCCCATTAGACTTCTAATAACCACTCCTGGTGCCCCATATCACTCTTACAAGAGGAATCTGACATGGATGAAGGCAGGGATGACTGCTGTACTGCCACGAGCCCCTTAGCAAACTTGTCTTTTTGTTGCCTGGTCATTCCTATGAGGTCTTAGGAGCATTCCCCATGTTGGACAGATGGCTCTAGCCAACTGGGCTCACGGGAAGTGTTCTCATGTCCTCAGATCTTCCCGTAAGTCTAGCTTTTCCTTTAACACAGAGCCTGCTTCCTTATATAGGAAGTTGCACTTAGAAGTGCGACCTCCTGTGAAGATTTAGGAGCCTCTCCAGGCTGCTGTATCTCTTCCAGGCACTGTGCTGATACAAACAGGCTGGGGTTTTGATGCTGTGGAGACCTTACAAGGTAGTGGCCAGAGCCTCTGTAATAAAACCTTTCTATTTATTAGCGGCTTTCGCAGCTTTCATACGCTATGATCCTGCTGAAAACAGCCTTTCTCCAACAACACTGTTTCCAGTGGCTTCACCTACTTGGGTTAAAAGTTCCAGTCAGATCAGAAATATTCTTTAGTGCTGTGGTAATAACAAAAGCTTCGCGACATATCAGTTAAATGGCACAGGCGTGACATGATGTGATTATACTTAAGGAAAATAGAGGACAAATAGGGTCATAAACAATTTTTATAGTACTAGGAGTGGGAAGAGAGAACTTAACATTTTAAGGCATGCTATTACATTTGAGCTACGTTTCCCTCTCCTTGATTTTTTTTTTTTTTAATATATATAGCGTTCCTGAAGAAATAAGAGAACTAGTTATGGGGTTTGCTTTTGTGTCCGGGCTACCATCAGGCTTCCTCATGCAGCTGAAAATCGATTTACCTCTACACTAGCAGAGGGGCTGAGCATCAGATATCACTGATGGCTCTGATAACTTGCTAGGTGTGACCTGTATCAACGCGGCTTGAGTGAAATTGAGGTGCAGTCCATTGCCTTCGTGACTCACTGGGATAAACAGGAGCTAATTAATTGTCATGCTGCCTTGTGAGGTCACTCTCAACCTAGGGAAAAAACTCCACAGTTCTGACTTCATAAAGGTTAAGTGCCAATCTGTTCATTCCACCTGCAAGATATTTCTTCATGTGTTCAGAATTTAGGTCCAAAGTTGCCCCCAACACACAATGTTTGACAAATGCTGCTTAAGTACTAGATAAAATAAATAAGCGATTGCATGACAAGTAGGGTTTTTTTTTTTTTAAATTTCTGTACTTTATATTACTGTGATTTCAAACATATGCGGTTAAGCTTATCAGATTTCTAAAAATGAACGTTCTATAAAAATCACACTGGGCCCCTCAGCTGTGTTTTCCTCTATTATTTATAGACAAATTGAAAACAAATGGTCTTCTCTTTTTCAAAAACAAAAAGCACAATGAAATGGAAACAGCTGTCAGAATGTGCTTTTCCTCCCAAAGTCGTCTGCAATACAAACTAAATGAGAGATTATTTCCTTTAATCTGAAGTGCGTTGCCATTTAATGGTGGTTTCGGTGGCAATTCCAGTGGAAGCTAAAGGGAAAAGTGTCAAGGCTGTTGCAATGGGAGAGAGCTTAAAGCCCCGTTTCTTGGCCATGCCACATCTTTAAAGGCTTGTGTTTTGCATGGAGAGAAAGAGATCAAGAATTCAACCTATTTAGCTTATCACAAAGAAAGGTTGAGGAGCGACTTGATTGCAGCACTTAAACACCTTTGTGGAGAGGAAATCTGTACTAAAGGGCTCTGTAATTTAGCAGGATAAGTCACAAGACTGAACTTGAAACCAGAAATCTCAGAGTACAGGCATGTATCTTTAGCAGTGACGTTTAATAACCATTATAATAAACTACCAAGCAAAGGGATAAATTCCCCAGCTCTTGATTTACGCAGCCCTACTTGGAAGCAATGCTTAAACCGAACGCAAGCTGCAGGGATGAGCAGAGAGGTAACAGCAATTAAATGGCCTCTTGTACAGCAGACTTCAGGATCTTAGGTGGCACAATAGTTAAACTCCATGAATGCATGAAATAAAGTGGTTCTCTTGCTGGGCTCACCCATTCCAGTAACAGAGAGCAGCCTGAGTCTGCTGCAGAGATCACCTCACAAAGAGAACAGAACCACAGAAGAGCTAAGTGTGACATCATCCTTAGAAATAACTACATGGCAAGGGCAAGTGTTATATAACTCCTCACTGTATCATGAGACTACTGGAATTCTTCCGGGTTTAGATCCTGTTGGAAAAGATCCAGTTTGAGCTTTTATTTCTATCCAGACTCCAAACTCAGATATTCCAACTTGTATTAGCAAGAAAAGTCATACTTTATTCGTATAGGAAAGAAAACTGCTAATTTTTATGATAGTTATCCTTTATGAAATAAGTGCACAAACTTTTATAAAACAAGCATACATATAAAATCTCAGGCACCAGATGAACTAATCTGCTTGAGTTACTGGAGCGTCTATTTGCCTCCAGACAATCTTCTGTGAGCCTACTAAGAACAGTGACTGTATGTAAGTGAGCAAAAGGTAGTAAAATAGAGTTTACAATGGGAGGGGCAAGAAATCAAGATGATGAATGAATGCTTTGATAGTGTAGAATGTCATTAAATTTCTGAAAGCTGAAACAAGGGCAACAGGAAAAAAAAATCCACCCTATAACCTTTGACTTTAAACTAAAGTCTGTGTTGCTTGCAAGATGTCTCTGCTTCTGAGTTTTGGAGGCTTCAGGAAGAGTTGACTGAAAGCCTTCTGCTGATTCAATTGCATTTTGCATGCTTCATAGCCTCTCCTCATTACTGTGCTTCTGTTTCTCCAGTGTCCAGCTTTTCATTCCATCCCCAAGTGGCACCATGTGTAATCAATACAAGTCCAAGTAGCTCTATGAAGGCAGGTGATTGTATGAAGAACTCTGACATCCTCTTACATTGTTGTTAATTTAAAAAAATACATATTTACTTATTTTAGGTGGCCATTGCCTTCTTGTCTGCTGCATGGTCCAGGGTTACTGTCAGGGACGAGCTTATGGCCAAAAGGAACTCTTGTTCTGATAACGTATGGCAAATCTTATTTTTCTTACAAGAAAAAGGAATCAAAATTAGAATTAGTTAGGAACTAGAATACCTTATCTAGTGAAGGTGCTTTGCCACCCCTTCTATTTAATTTTTGAATCTTGCCAGCAATACCACAGAGTTAATAGCAATGACTGAAGAAAAATATCCATTAGCACAGTGCTACTGTGTGGTATGCACTCCATAGCCATTACTTTCAGAAATCACTTAGTTTAGGGCACTTTCTTATGACTTTTCTCTCAAACACACCCTATTAACAATGCACTTTGTCTCTGACTGTATTGCAGCTGATGATAAACAGATGGATCTCGGTCACTGGATGAATATGAGAAAGCTGCTGGAGCATGGTATGGTTTGTATTCCCATCCAGCTGCCTCGGGCTTCTGTCCTCTTGAAACCCTGCTAAACAGCAAAGGCTTCTAATCAGAGTGAGGGTGAGGGTCTCTTTCTGGCCATTTATCACTTTCTTAGGCAGGGCTTCCATGGATTTGCAAGAGGGAAAATGCACGATGCTGTCAAAACAGCATCTTCTTCGGAGTGACCTGAAGAAAAATGGGGTTTGTGTGAAACAAACACACAGGATTGTTATGTGGGTGGGGAAGGGAAAAGAAGTAAGAAAGATGGTGAAAATCGCTGATATCTCACATAAAACGGCTCCTGACATACTAATTGGTTTGAAATGATGCTGTGAGTCACTGGGGACACAAACCAATATCACAGGCTTCAACAGTGGACATTATGCAACACTAAGTGATGATCTCTGGATGTTTGAATTGTGGTTCGGGGGTTTCTTTAGGGCTGTTTGCTTCCATAATAAAACTTCCTTTTGTGGCAATAAGGTCTAATGCCGCACACAGCGGCCACTCTGGGTATGAGATTTTATCTGTGTGAAGTTGAGTGGTCCGAGGTGATTATAAGTCTACTAAAATCTGTTGGAAAAACATTTTCACGTGGCCAATGCCTCGTGAGGCTGAAATGGAGCGCTGGCACTGTGTAGGTGTGCCGGACCAGCTGCCAGCCTCTTAGATTTTCTTTTTTTTTTTTTTTTTTAATCCCAGTTCTTAGAAAATGATGACAATGGTAAAGATACTGATATGGAGATAATAGAAAATGGAGACAGCGTCTGCATTTTGCTAATTCTTTGCCCACTTTCTGTCTGGAGGTCTGAGCTCATCTCATGAGGGGAGTGCCCCTCGCTGTGAGGCGAAAGCAGAGGTGATGAGGGGAAGGTGGAGATAATACAGGTTTTTCTCCCCTCACACCTCCTCTTTCAGGGCACCGTAAGGAGGAGGGCAGGCGATGGTGCCAGGCATTGACTGCATTTGCATCTCAATGGCAGCTGCCCCGGTGTGTCCCCTCCTGGCGCCTGCCCGGGTCAAGGCTGTGAGGGGGGACAGGAAATGGCGGCGCCTCCTTCCCCTCAGTGAGCTGCCTCGCGCACCCGCCCAGCCTGAGGTCACCTGGAGCCGGCCAGGCGGTGCTGAACCCCTCTGTGAAAATGGCTGGAATTGGGCTTTATCCAGCAGCCTTCTGCCCCAGGACTGGCCTAGGAGGCAGGCAATTCCGTGCTGCCATGAGGCGTGGAAAGCCCTGTGTGCCCGGTTGCAGCTTTGCCTCAGCGCTGTCATGAAGGTGTAGGTGTCGCGCTGTCCCCCGACCTGAAGGGCTGAGGTGGTGTGCGGAGCCTCCCTGGCTGTCCCCGTGGCGAGGTTGGTGCCCCAGACTTTGCCTGTGTATTTTTACAGCTGTGTGATGTGCCAGAAGGCTTGGCCACAGTTTTGTGGCAAGTTAATAAGGTTTTATACCTGCCTTGAGACAGCCTCCTAAGAAGGAGAGGAGAGAGGCTGCCTCAGGCTCCTGGAGCTTTCCCTATCCTCACAAAGTTGTCCTGCTGGGCTGTTTCCGCTCCCAGCCGTGCTGATAACCCTCACCGCCCTGACAGCAAATAAACCCTGCGGTTCCCCAAACGTTGGGACACATCCTGCAATTCCGCCTGGAACGGGGTCAGTCGACTGTCAGCGAGTGACCCATTTTTCCAGCTGCTGCCAAGTGCGTTTAGCCGAGGCAGCCAGGCTTCGAGCTGTGTCCCTCCCCCAAAAAGTGTTGATGTGTGAAAAGAAAATAGGAGTTTTAGTAGCAACAATATTTGAAAACCAAAAGGAGGCTGAGGTGGGTACTAAAAAGTCACTGTAAAATCACAAAACCTAGTTCTGGAATAAATGCGTGCTTCCCCAGTATTTTTGCTTGCCATAGGGGCCATCACAGTTCAGAGAATTTTAGAGGGACATTTTTAAAACACTCAAGACTGATTCTAGTGGAGGGAGGGGCAGTGAGCAGCTATTTGAAATGAGGCTCTTGCAGTGTCCATGAAAATCAAATGTTTGTTCTGTTTTAGTTTTACCTCATCTGGATTGTAGATTTCCCTGAGACTTGGATACATTTGTGCATGAAAGACATCCATCTCAACAAAATGTGTTATTGCTACATACAGGAAGGAGGACCTGTTGTTTCCATGCGCGTTTCTTTCCCTTTCTCTTTTATATCTTATTGCTCTCTCAGACAAACCCCAGATGGTCACTTTTGCGCTGATCTCGCCAAAGTCTTCTCAGCTGTTTTTGGAAAGTGACAGGAAAACCTTAAAATATTTTTCTCACCTTGAGGTCGGTATGCTTCTAACATATGGATTGGGACTGAATGTTTTCAAACACAGGCTGAATAGATCCTTTATTTCCACTGAACCATTAGAAATAATCTTAAAGACCTGCTTGGAGTGTATTTTGTACATGAGTTAAAATAATTTGTAAATAGTTTTTCAAAAAATGATGCTTATAATGCTTTAGGTGTGAGAAATATCTGTTACTATTTGATCTTTCCCCTTAGTAATGGAAAGTATTCATCTCTATATAAAAAACTGATATTGATATCAATATGTACATAAATTTCATACACTTCTCCCAATTTGTTCCTCTTACTTGCATAACAATACTTTTACATTATGCTCTTGTGTGTTACAGTAATCTCTCCCACCATGGGAGTAAAAAAAAAAAAAAATCACCTGCACATCTGTCCCCACTCTCATAATAATAAAACTTTTATGCTCCAGTGCATATTTTATCTCCAAGCACTGACACCAAAGTCCTCCGATGGGGCTGCACAGACAGTTTAAAAGTAGGATGCCCTGTGGCAGTTAATCATAGCTAATGCAGAGCTCAGGAGGAAGGGGAAATGATTTTATGACTGTAAATGGAAAAAGGACAAATAAACAGGGCTGGGAAGAGGAGCTGCCGTGTGCAGGGGAGCCTCAGGCTTTTGGTGTGGTTGCAGGAAATGGGCTCTTTGCATCAGGAGGGGCACCCACAAATGCACTCAGGGCTTTCAGAGATGTATTTAGGTCACTGACACTTTGAAAGCTTTATACTTTTTGAGTCTAGAGGCTGTGACAAAGGCCTGTAAACTCAGAGTGAAGGCTAGCATCCATCCGTGGCTGGCCTTATTGTATCCCCAGGAATTTCGGATCAATGAAGGATGTTAGCAATTATGTGCTGAAATAACTAAGTACAATGGGATGAGGTAAGGAAAGCGACTCAGCCTTGAATTTGAATTTCTTTTGGTTTCTGTCAGTTTGTGCCAACACCCCTTGCAATGCGTAGTGTGTCTCTGGGGCTGCCCTATATTGTTCAGTACAGGAAATTTGAGAGACACAAGTTCAGCAGCAAACGTCAAAAGTTGCATGTGTGGATGCAATCTTTTCCCTGGTGTATGGGGCAGTTTTGCTGCTGGGCTTCTGAAGGTATTTTGTGGATGAGATGCTGGTTTCTCTCTTTTGGCACAAAATCTTTTATAGCAGGTGTTGTTCTGGTTTTTAAGGCTGAGAAGAAGTAGCCGTGATGTCACTTGACTTCCTGCAAAGCTCCAACCCCCAGCGTGCTGTGAAGAAAGTCCCGTGTGCCGCCTCATGCTCCGCTTGTTCCCTGTGGTTCTTTCCGCTTGTAATTCCCAAAGGGCCAAACCCAGGGTTGTATGCCTGACCCCCGTATCCAGGCCACTGGGCAGACTGAAGCAAGGAGGAGGAATTCCTTTGAAGTTGTGGAGCTGCTCCCCAGTAGCTGACTTGAGCCCAGTGGTGGGTGCAGTGTCCTCACGCTGTCTCCCTGAAAGGGATCTGATTCCCGCTGCTCCCTGCAGCTCAACCGTATCAGTTCCACTGCAGTGCAGCCTTCTCCCATTGCTGAGTAGTGGGTTGAGCCTGGCTCTGAGTTTAAGAAACTTCCTTTCTTAAAAGCCAAAACACACGCTAGGAGAGCCCAGAGTCTGTGACTTCCAGTTAGGGCAGTTAATCAAAACATTTGCCATGTATTGTGTGAGCTCCTTCACAGTTTGTGCATTTATCTTTTAAACATCTGCGGAACAGCATGGCTTAGATAGGTTTCTGTTACTACTCTGAGCCTTCATTGGCTTTCAAGAATGAGTGAAGAGGAGCCAGACAACATAAAGGGCAGGCAATCAAAGCTTTTGACTCTTAGATCCTCGCAGATGGGCCTCCTGATGAAATGACTAACAACTGTTGCCAGATCAGCAAGTAGCAACCACAAGGCACCTGTATTTATTTAACTTTCATTTTACCAGATAACTTGTCTTTATGCTTTGGAGTTTTAACTATGGATTATAAGTCACGAGGCTTCCTTCAGATCTCCCTAGCACAAGTGTAAAATGAGTCACTTGAGATTGGTTGGTGATAAGAGTTCTTCTACTGTACAAGCAGTAGATGCAAAGTCAGGATCAGGCCAAGGTGCCTGATCATGGGTCCAGTGTCTAGTTTGTTTGAAACATCTTTATTGCCCGCCTCTGGGGTGAAGTCTTCAATGGGCATGCACTAAAGGGAGGAAAGGTTTCTAGCAGCAGCCTTTGGTTATCGTTAAAATAAATAAATAAAAATCAGTGACCTCATTTTTCTTTTCTGAATGGCTCTGCATCTTGGGAATTCCACTGTGCTAAAGGAGACTATCTGCATCCAGGGCCCCCCAGCTCCTTCAGTTCTGCCTGGGTGAGACTCAAGGTGAGGGGCAGCCAGCTTCCCTGACCTTGCAAGCTGCCTGCCAAAACCGAGATGTTGCCAGATGCCTCAGGCTACAAACCCTGCACCTCAGAGCACCAGTTCCAGGAATGACTCGCAGGTGGTGTTGCCAGCAGCTCCACAGGAGCTTTGTTGCTCCGGCCATTATGGAAAGGAACAGAGCTGAGTATGTGGCTGTGCCCCAGGATGACCCAGTGGTGTTGGCTTCAGTGGCTCCTGCTGTCTTGCAGCCTTTCACAGGCACTGACTCTGATTGCCCGGTCACCCCCGTGCCAATCCAGCCCTGCTGCCAGACACCTCGGTGTAGCCCTGGCACGTGAAGTCTACTGCTTGCTCACAAGCAATATGAGGTTTGCCTGTTCCCCTGCTTTCCCTGAAGGCAAATATCAAGAATATGTCATGCTGAATATTGGATATATATTGGATATTCTATCTGGACAGGTTAGAACACGCTTTGTGGCTCTGATTGCTGCTGGTTTTGGGTGCTGTGAAGGGACCCATGGTGGGTGTTCGGCTGTTCCTGGAAAGCAGTCAGCTCCTCTGCTCCTGGAGTCGGATATCTGAACAATGGCAAATGCCAAATCCGTAATTATTTCTGTATGTACCATTCTCCAGTTTTATAGCTGATGCTTTACCTGTGTGCTTTTGGTCACTAGTGGCTTTTGTTCAGCAAATAACATCCTGGTCATATGTGTGATACGGCCTGTTGACATAGGATAAAGTCACAAAGTGAACGTGCTCAAGTGTTAAAAAGCAATGTTGCAGCACTACTATGAGACTTGGCCCATGGGTTTTAGCAATCCGTGCAGCTGTGTCTGTATTTAGGGATATGCTTTGGTGTCTAAATGAGCACATGTATTCTCTCTCTGATAGTGGAAACTAGTTAGAACATCGAGTTCTGCCAAATTCAATCATATGTGGGTTGTTTTTTTTTTTTTAATGTCTACAACAAGATCTGATAGTTTAAAAAGCTTTCAACGTGCCTCTTGCTGGGGATGGTTTTCTTTGGTCACTTCTGTCTATCTCTCTTCTGATTCCAAATATGATGAAGAGGAAATGTAGCTGATTTAAGTACTTCAAGCTAGTGAAATTAGACCAGATTGATTAAGAGCATGTGTGGCAAGCATAGCACTTGGAAGCAAACCTGCTGTTCCTCCTGAGAAATATTCTTACTGAGGGACTTAAAATTCAGATCGATCCCAAGTTTTCAGTATCAGGATTATTTAAATATTCAGCTCTACCTTATTGCTAACTTTAGGCTATAGGGCGTGATCTGTCTTCATGTTAAATAAAGCTTTCTTTTGCAAGGAATTTTGCAGAAAGAAGTGAAATCGAGTGGAGCTGGGGGAAGCTGTGGCATATGGTGTGTCATCCAAGCAAGAACGGTCCAGTCTTTCCCCGGCTCCCCAGGTAACACATTTGTGTCACTGTGGCTTCTTTTCCTGGAGTCATCTCCTGCAGAGAGTAGCTTGGATCCGAATTTATGCAAATATGAAAGCACTGAAGTGTCTTGCATTGTCCAGAATCATAATCATGAAATGAAAGTGCAGGTTAGAACTAAGGTTAACTGCGAATTTCCTGGGCTTTGTGAATTTTAAAAATCAAATTTACTTTTGCCTTACCATCACATCTTAGAATCAAATTTCCTTGTTTGTTTTTAAGATAAGGAGAAAAAAAAAAACAGGAACAGGATTTTATTTCACCAAGCAAAATGTGGTGAGGCTAATTTTTGTTAGGTTTTGCTAAAACAAGCAGGCAAACTCACTGGCTGCAATCATTATTTGTAAATCGATGGACATCTTCAGCCAGGAATATCTATATTTATTTTTCTCTTATAAAGCAAAACATCTGATGTTTGCTTCTGTGCAGAGACTTTGGCAATACTGACAGCTTTTTCCATAAGTTACCACTGGCAGCAAGAGTCACATAAAGGTGCATCAATCTGGCCAGTAACTCCAGACTTTCATTCCCAGGAAATGTTAGGAAAAAACACCAGCACAGGACTTAGAGGCTGAAAATGAGAGCATTACGTAGATATGTGGTTTGTCTTCAATAAGCACAGTTAAAATTTGCTTCTTCTGGAAACAAATGTGTGTAGTATGAGATAGGATCAAATGAGGCATCGTTCACTGTTGCTGATATTGATGAGGAGTCATGAGTGACCACACAAATCCAAGCCTTTGCATGGTTGTGGACATGCTGTTGAGCATATCAGCAAAGAACAAGAGCAGGGCTGGGTTTGGGAGGGTACAGCTGCTGCAGGAAATGTTTTCCAGTTGTGGCATATGCTGGACTTGCTCATGTTCTGCAAAGAGCTGGTTTGTCCAGCTTTACAGATAAAACGTGTGATCTACTTCTGACAAAAAAATGTACGAAGGAGGTTGACAAAGCTTCTGGTTTTTTTCTGTGCAGTTCCTGTACCTGTCAAAAGGATTTTATGAGATGGAGAATGAGGTGGGTACGTGGTTTCCTGAACTGTGACTGAAAGGAGATGGATTTGTTGAGACAATTTTGACAACGCGTTTGTTGCTATAAAGGAACATTTGGGAAATCCTGTTTGGTGTGTTTGAGTGTGGCAATCCTCTGATGCTCTTCCTCATGGCAAACTGCAGCAACCCTGACTGGGATCAGAGCAGGTGTTGCCCCATTCATAATAATGGTGTTGAAACCCTTTCTGCAGCAGTGTCTCTAACATGGTACCTTGGGGTGTATTTGCTGAGTCAGCAGCGTTACTGGTTCACTGGTGGCCCTGCACATGCTGTGTCTAAAATTAGGGCAGGCTCTGCTTATCCCCTGGTGGGTAGGAAAAGAGCACAGGAGTGGGAGAGCTAAGAGCGAACAACGTAAGCGTGAGGAAGAGGATTCCCACTTTTCTTCAGTGGCTGGCACGGAGTAACCTGAACTTTGTTGCCCTGCTCTTGCTGCTGATTATGTGACAGCTTTCCCTTTGCTTTGCCATTAACTAATTGGACCTCAGACTGCCTGTTAACGAAGTAATTTGCTGCATCTGCTTCCACTTTCCATGTCACGGACAGTTGCTGGTTTTGCAAAGTGTCGTGTGTTTGTCAAGTTGCTCTGCCTGCCCGTAAATGTTTTCCCTGCTCAAATTTTTTAGGCTCATACCTCAAGGACTTGTTACTAGGTAACAGAGTTCCATTTGCCAATTGCCCACTATTTCCTTCTCACGGTATTACAGGCCTGATTATTAACATTTAGTTCAGAGAAATTGCTGTCATTATGTGAAGTAACTTCCTTTAGAGGTTACTCATTAACCTTAGGTATTTTACTGTGCGATTATAATTGCCAAATGCCATAGGCATGGAAAACCTTTGAACTCCTCAAGGTATTAGTGTATGGGAGAAATGGTATCAGCTAAGATTTTTATACATTCTCCACATCTCCCCCAGCCCCCAGTTATTTTTCCTTTTGACTGTATTCTTGTTCCATTTCTGTTGACATGGTTTGTAGCATACAGGGCCTGCTCAGCTGCTGGAGAAGAGAATGTTTTCCTCTGGAAGGGAATCAGTTTCTTCCATTCCCCTACAGATCAGAGATTAGGCCTAGCCAGTTTAGTGGTGTATCTGCTTTCCAGTGCAACTAAGAACAGAACTTGATTCCTTGCCCTTGTGTGAAAAGTGAAATAATTGGAAAGCCAACAGTCTTGTGTGGCATGGTCTGTACTGTTACCATGTACAGTTTTCCAGCACTTAGGATGGCTCTTCCATATTTGCTTTGGAGGGACTCTCAATCAACTCTGCTGCTCTAGATTGTGTTCAAGGAATGGAAATTTTCAGACAAAACCCCACCATTCCTCTGTTTTTTTTCTCTCATTGTCTATACAAACAAAATCAGCTGCATACTAAAACATTTGCCTGGGGACAACATGTGTTCTCTGGAAAAATCTTACTAAATATATTTGTCCCCTAACCCATCTCTCCTCAGACATTCCTGGTAATTTGATTCCTCTGACAGGATAGAGCAAAGCTGCTCTAGCTGTAGTGTGGGCCTGTGTTGTTATGTGACTTCAGTGAGGAAATATCATATCTAGGAAATTAGGGAATGTGCAAGTGAGATACATACATAGTGCTTAAATAGAACTTTAAAAAGTACAGAAAAATTACCCAGGCAATAGGCATGTTTTTACATGGAGTCACACCTAGTTTTGGTGATAGGAAACATGTCGTGGTGGACAATGAAACCATTAGTCTGGTAAATCTTCTAAAATACAACAGTAGAAAAACCAGTTCTATAAATAAAAAGTGGGGAAAACAAAGGTGAGATTAACAAATGAGTTAGCCCAAGGAGAATAAAACAAGAAGATATGACAGAGCAACTTCTATCAAGCCCTTGATTTTTACATTGCTTGACCACTCTGCTCTGTACTTTCAATCTCAGCATGAGCTTTTGGGTTTTTTTGAAGGGGAAAAAAGTGAGGAAAAAACCTGAAAACCAGTTATGTCCTTGCATGATGCACATAGTACAATCTCCATGATGAAAGTGCCAAGTCAGTACCTGGATATTTTTAATGAAAAATGTTTAGCAACACGGTTTTTGATAGTGCCCTAACTCTCATTTTCTCGTGGTAATTTGTTTCTTTTTGCATTCTCTAGAACAAATTTTACTCCTGATTTCAGTGGATTTTCTCAGTTGACAATGCGTCAGCTGTAACTTCTCAACTACTGTGTGTTGCAATGAGCTAAGCAGTGGAATTTGTGTTGACATCTAATGTTACTCTCTGGGATAAATTTAGTGATCCATGAAGTCCAAGCAGTGCAGAATGCGGGTAACACTTTAAAACTGTCTATTAGTAAAACTGTGCTTCGCTAAATTCCTGTCTGCTCCTTTTATTTAACATGCTCACCTGCAGCTCCAGGTCTGATTCACAGATACATAATTCAGCACTGTAGGAATAGCTCGATTTTCAGTTTTCACTTTATAGGTTTATCGTCAATAAATCTACATCATTTAATGCAGACTAGTAGTAGCATTTAAAAGCAAGCACACCTCCATCTAGCAGTAATTACTTAGAGCCCTTCTGTGTTACATTTTTTACGTGTGTTGAGTTTGCAAGTGCAGAAGAAAGAGATTTATTTTTAGATCAAAATTAGACTATGTGGTAATACACAGTGAAGTACTTTCTCCCATGGAAGTTGTGGCAAATTTTATGTTAAACAATCATTATTAGGTTTCCACAGAAGACAGTGCAATAGGAATAAATCTCTCTTGTAGCAACTTTCATTGTAACTCCACTTAAGGGTGAAAAAAAAAAAGGAAACAAAAAGAGGCTTAGAGTACAGCATGAACTGTGCTGTCCTTAGGACATACAATATCAGGCTAAAGTTGTAAATACTCTTTATTTCCTTAAGGTCTGGATACGTGCCTTTGTGAGTCTCATTGGAAGCAGGATTTATTGATCTGGAATCTCTTAGAAACACCTGTGAGGTTCAGTGTGTTATTTGCTTATACAAGTTTGTTTCTTTTGGAAAATAAAATGCCTATCGATCCCATAAAATGGACAAAATGTTATTGATTGTCCACCAGAAAGGTTACATTTAAACTTATTGGGGGGAAAAAAGATATTTTCAAGATGCTTGGTAAAGTATTCCAGCTTGCTTGCTTATTTATTTATTTATTTATCTGTTTGTATATTTATTTATTTATTTATTTTAAATAATTCCTCTTTACTAGTCCTGATGTGGTCATGTTTTATTCCTTTCATCAAGAAGGAAAAAATGGAACCTGTGACTGATGGTGTGTTGAGGAAGAGAGGATTGGTTGTTTGGGGATTTTGTTTGTTTGTTTGTTTTTCCCTGGAGGGGAGAGAATAAGAAGAAATCTTGGTCTCTTAAAAACAAGAAAAAAAGGCAAGAAACTGATTAGACCTCCTGATTTCAATAACATCTGACTTGCTGCATTGTGATGATGTTTCATTTTTCTATTTGCTTTTCCCCCCCTTTGAATGCAAAGCTGGGATCTGTTGTTTCTGATTGAATGCGTGGTGAGCTGTGTGCCTTCAGAAAATTGCAAACTAGGCTATCCCTGCACCTCCATTCCTTGTGTCCTCTGTTGCCCAATGTGGAAGTTGTGGCTCCGTGGGGATTTACTGTTTCCTCTTAGGATCACCTGTGCTGTGGCTTAAATAAAAGTTTGTTTCTTCAGCTGTCTGACTTCAGAGTTTATCTGACTCAGGCTGACCCCTCAGTTTTATAAGGAGCTAGTTTATTTGCTTGTGCAAATTGGGTTTTCTTAGACAGAAATATAACAGACTGTAAAGAGGCCAATCTTTTGATCATTTCACCTCCGGAAGGGGGAAAGCTACAATGCCTTTCTGCACTCACTGGGCACTCCCTGGGTTGTTAATAACATTAAGTTACTGTTCCTGAACGCTTTGTGGTAGGATTTTTTTTTTTTTTTAATACCATGTTGTAAAAGTCTGGTGTGTAGAAAAATGTTGTTTCTTCTGTCCATGCTAGAAATATTGATGGGGTTTAGAGTTTAATTACTTCTCTATTCGCAGGAAATAGAGAGCCTTTGCTTAGCAACCAGTCTGACTGTTTCTAATTCTTCTTTAAATATATCTTTGTGTTACACCTACAGTTGTGCACACAGGGAAGCATGAGGCAGAATGCTGGAAGAAAAGGAGGAGTAAATAATTGTGAGTAAATAAATTGTGAAAATGGTGCCAGTTTTTCCTCGATGGGCCTTGATCCTCCAATACAGCCCAACAAAGCTGGGAGTGATACACCAAAATATCTTTTTAATAAACAACATAGGCAGTAGGAAATAATACTGGTCAGGGCTTGTTTTTCTGGCTCAGGGCCTCATTCCAACCTGTTGCAACCAGCTATTGAACGTCTTTGGGGACACCCCCACACAGGAGGCCCCACGGAGGAAAGGAACTTTTACATTTGTGTTTGACTGGGAGCCTTGCCAGTGGCTAAGTTCAAAGTGCAGTTTCCAGTAATTTGCTGTTACTACTCCGTGTGTTTGATAGGCCAGGACAGAAGCATGCAACCCGAAGTAATATTTCCTGATTTCTGACATTTCTCAAGATATGAATGGAGGTTGCTGAGGCACTAAAACTTGGAAGGGTTTTCCTGACTCCAACACCTTTGATGCTTTCCTTTTCTCCTCTCGCATAGCCCCTTTCCCTGCCAACATCTCCTGCCTTAGATCACGTTCCCTGCTGTTGTCAGTTCCGTATTTGGATGACATTCATATTGATTGTTTCCCTATGCAAACACTGTGCGGCTGGTCTTGTGCAACGAGAGAAATCCTATTGATTTACTGAGTGTGAGGGTTATTTAGATTGATATCCTTCTATAGGAGAGGTAACACTTTCATCTCCCCTTAGAATTATGGTTAACCTTTCCATTTTGGGGGGGAGAGAGTGCAAATGAATTTCTTTTGCCCTGTTGACTGTGATAAGAGAGAGGTAAGCACAGGGAGAAGCCAGTGGAATAGCTACTGTTCTCTCCAACGTATGCAGTTGAAGGCCATGTGTATGCCATTGTGGTTATGGAAGAAGCATCCTCTGTAATTAAGATTATATAAGCATTCCTATTGTAATTCTTTGTTTTCTGCTTTCCAAAACTTGCCTCTTTTGGGCTGATGTTTTCCTGGCTTGTTCTTTGCCATGTCACAACTTAATTATTTATTTTCCAAGCAGGGATACAAATGTTGGAGAGAGCTGAGGAAATGGACCTCTCTTGCCTGCTTGAAAAAGAAAAATCTTGACATTTTTTTTAAAATTAGATCCAAAGTCCAAATGAGCTTTAGGTACAAAGTTTCCTGGATGTGACTGTCAACGAGTGGAAAGACCTTTTGGGGAACACTAATTGCTGAATAATCTACATTTGTGCAAAAAGTAATGGCAATGTGCTCTGTGAGGGCAGCCTGAAATGCTTAAAATCCTAATTCCCTGTTTTTTACAGCTTAAATGTGCAGACTTCCTAGGCCCACAGGGGCGTGGGTGTATTAGTACAGTTACCTACAAAAGCAGAGCAGCAGGAAATTTAAAGGTGCAGTATTCAGCTCTAACTGCATCCCTTCAGCAAAGTGAATGCCTACAGCAACAAAAGCTGAGTGCTGAAACTCTGTCCTGGTTCTGCACTGAAGCTTCACTTTTCAGCTGAAACTGTCATCTCACTTCTAAAATTTCTTTGGCTAGTATGTAGCTTGAGTTTTCAAATAAATAAGCAAACAAATACCTTTTCTTCCAGAGAGCACTGACAGGTGTTCACACAATCCAAGCACTCCTGAGGTTTTAATTATTAAACTAAATAATTCCTTGAAAGCAGAGGAATTTGGAGTTAATTCTGATCTTTATACTTGTGCTGATCACTTTGCATCCACTCTAGTGTGTCCACTGTGGTGACATCCATGAGACTGCCTAAACAGCAACTGAAGGAAACACTGAGAACATATTTTGGAGCTGAACGTTTCTAGTACTGTAATTGGAATTGCATTATTCATGATTAGTGCCTTTTTTCCGATGTTTAGTCAAGAATTCTCAAGGGGGGGGGGGCAGAGGGAGAAAGCACTGAGTTGCAAATAATCACAAGATGATCTTCAGTGGCAGTTAATTTGCCCGCAGTGCATCACTGGTACCAGGGTGTTTGTCATGTGGCAGGCAGCTGTGTTCCACTGCCGGATGCTCAGCCCTCCTCCTCTTTAACCAGCTGCAGTGCTTTGGCCTCCCTCTGTTTTGGTTTCCAGCCAGAAGGATATGAGTGGAGTGGAAGGGAGAAACCTGCAAACTAGTCCATTTTTTTTTTATTTTTTATTTAATGGTGTGCAAGAATAATTCACCGATGGCTGGGCTGCACAAATGTGTTAAACCCACAATCTCCTGTGTGTACCAAAGCCTCTGGCTGTGTTACCTGTGCTGTGAAGTGACTGAAGAATGTTAGGTTGCATCATGAGACCAAACAGCAGGTAAACAAAAGGAGCATGCCATGTTCAAATGAAATAACTCCTCGTAAACCTGGAGGATTGCAGCGAACTTTGTTGCTGAGTGGTTTCCTGGCCAAGAGAAGCACCAAAGATGTTACACTGAATAACTGGAAGGGGTTACTACACTGAAACTGCAGCCTAACTCTATTGAGGAAAAGTAGGGCTCACCAGATTGAACAGGAAGTTTTCAGTATAGTCCCTCGTGCCTTCATTGTTGATATGTGAAACCAGAATAATATTCCAGAGGCTTTCTTTGGTTTCCATAATATTTGCTTGGATGTGAATTGTACAGAGGGAGCTGGATTCAAGCTTTGAGATCGTCTGTACAAAACAAGAAATAGCGAAAGAAGGAACGTGCCCTGTTGTTCACTGTAACAATAAACATGGAAAATGATTCAATGATCTGTGAAGTTCAGCACAAGTCTCACTCAAATAGTGAAATTTCTGAGAGCAGAGCAACTGTCACACTAGTTTAGATCAGAGATTATTGTGACCATGTATCCTGTCTCCTGCAGAGGCTGGTGAGAGTGGGATTGGAAAAGAGCCTGTGAAAAGAGGTATATATTTGAAATGATTTTTCCCTGCTGTACCTTCCAATGGAGAGTTGTACAGCAAATTGTGTTCTGACATTTGCTTTCATACCATCATGCTTGAGACCAGCTCCTGGATGTATTCATCCTTCATTTCTCTGATCTCCATTTGAACCTGTGTGTTTCCTTGCCTCAACCAGCCCCTGTGGGCACTGAGTTCCACACTGTAATTGTTTCATGAAAAAGCACTTCCTTTTGTTCCTAAATTGCTGCCAGTTTAAAACAGGCTTCCCGACTTCCTTTATTACATACAGTAAATAATTCCCTTTTTTTTACCACATCATTCCATTCATTATTTTTCAGATGTTGATTCTGTCCTCTCTTAGCCAGCTGGCATGCCCTAATTTATTTATTTTCTACTTGTCCAGAAGTTGTTCTTTACTTTCCACATTGCCTTTTCCTCTAATCTTTTCTAGTCCTTCTGTGTGCTTTGTGGGATGCACAGTGTGGAGGTGAATGCAGCAGTGTAATCAAAGGGCTCTAATGAGTAACCCCGTAGGTTGCTTGTACGAGCAAAATGCCTGTGGACTTGAGCCAAAGGTTGTGCTGATTAGCCTGGGAAGACCGGTACTGTCAGGCTTTGTCTGTGTGGTGTCAGAACAAGATAAAGCTGTACAAGCGCTCCTTGTTACATGCTTTAAGTTCATCATCTCTGTTCTGAAGTTACAGCTGTGATGCCAAAGCTCTAAATAAACAATACTTCGAGTTTCAGTACCTGAAGGAGTGGGTGCCAAAAGAAAAAGATGATACCAGCCATGATGGGGTGATGAAAGTCTGTGAGGTGCTAGGGAATGAGGGGAGAAGTTTCTAATGTGTTCAACAGAAAGCTATTGCACCCTTCAAACCCTGCAATCAATAAATGAGTGTTTTTTTAGGTTCTTTCATGATCCTTTAACTTATTTGCATATGTGAATTTTTGCCTGCATGCTGATACGCACTGCCCTTAAAAAGGGATTTTGTAGTGGAAGGTGGGGATGTATGTTTGAGACTCCTCTCAGATCTTGGCTTCACAGAGCCCTGAAAGCCCCGTGCACTTCAGTAACAGCCATTTGCACAAGCCTTACAACGCAGCGAAAATTCAAATGGTTCCTTTTGTGGCGAGGTTACAAGTCAATAATTTGAGCTCGGATTGTGTCCATATCCGGTGAAGAGCGAGGATTACATGCCCCCCGCCTTCCCCTCGCTGTCCTGCCTAACGAATCCAGACCCATTCCCCGCAGGGAGCCGAGCAGGCGAAAGGGAGTGTCGTCCTCCTGGGAGCTGTTACAGCATCCGCTCCCCCCAGGAAAGAGGAGGGAGGAATTCCGACAATTCCTTGCCAAGCTATTCCAAGGATAGAGCACTTACACCCCACCAGCTAATCAGGGCTGTTCCTTAAGGCTTTATTTTAGCATCTGGACTTCAGTAACTTTTTTAAGCCTAGTTTTGTACTGCGGATTACTGTGAATTTAGATCCAAACCATTGCTTGAGTTGCACATCCAAAATAAGCATTGTTAACAAAAGCCAAGTGCCTTATGCATTTTATTCAGTGCTAAGAGCAGCTTGACTGCTAATATTTCATGTGCTGAATGAAATGGAGCTGCGGTGTTTCAAGCTAATTCTGGAATTTCAAAGCATATCCTGCATGGCAAACTGTAATGCCCCATGGTTATGCCAGTGGTGATCAGTCTGAGGCCAGTGAGATGTGAGGGTGGAAAGATACAGGATGGAGTCCTTATAAGAGGGCAAACGTACGCTTTGCCATGTTTGTTTAATATTGTCCTATCAGTTTTTTGAAGTGCCTTTGTGTATAATGTCTACCCATGTTACCTTTTAAAATTTTTTCCAGGTCTGCTACCATTCAAATAAATCATGTATCCAAGTGAGAATTTATCCTGTCTCCTCCTAAGGCATGTAGGCTTAATACTTTTGCTGCCTAAGTCACAGTCATGGTGTTAGAAAGGTTTAAACAAAATTCTGCTGTATATCCCAGCAGTGACTTCAGAGAAATGTATGGGGAAGTGGGAAGCAAGGTAAGCAAGGAGAGAGTGGCTGGCTGAGGGAAAGAGGAGAGAATTTACCTCTCTTCTCTTGCTGTACCAGTCCAGCCTGAGTGTCTGCACGAAGGAGTTTTGAGTTTTTCACTTTGTAGGAATCATCCATGAACAAAACTGGGTAGAACTAAGCAGGACTGAACTAGTCCAGAAGGTGAGTTGCTTTGTTGTGCCACAAGAGTGTTTCTCTCCAGCTCCTGTCGAGTGTTCTGGCTTTACAGAGCTGATAGCTACACAAACAAAAGAAAAGCTCAGTTTTCCTTGTGTTGCTTTTTGCCCTTTATGCTCTAGATTTTACAAGGAATGTCATTTTTTTGTGTGTTGAACCAAAAAATTCCTAAGTGAGCGAGCAGGTTATTTGTTCCGCAATGTGCACGTTAGTGAAAAATGCAGAACAATGGGTGTAGCCCATTTCATAGCTATTAAGCTGTATAGATCATGGGTGTAGCGACAGCTTCAACTTGCATGGGTGCCTTTTTGGCGAATACAAGGCTGCAAAAAGAAATGGAACAACTCTACCGGTGTGTTGGAAGACAAGGCCCAGATAAATAGTGTTATTAGCCAGTGGGGAGAGCAACTAATGACCAGGTGGAGAGCATCCGTTCCAGGTGCAGGATCTGAGTATAGAAACAGCACTGACCTTGCACACCCTGACTTTTACAGTAGAGTATTTAATAGGAATGGAATATGCAGGTAAATGAAAGCTAACTTAGTGATGTCTGGCTATAATCCCTTTGTCACAACCCCCTTTGTTATCTAGCACACTTACAAGGTGTGGACATCAAATTGTAAGTGCAAAAGGACTCTAAATTGTCTCTCTTTATTACCCTTCCAGGGAGAAAATGGTGCTGATGAATGTATAAATCTGAAGAAGAGGGAGACAATAATGTGAGTATGCGTATAATGTAATATATTGTTATTACTAGAAAGGTAGAAAAATGCCTGTCAGGAAACTACTCTCAAAGCTTTTAATTGTAAATTGGGATTCCAGGCGTAAGTTCTGTAGGGACTTGATTAGATTCGCTGTCTCCCCCCCTCAACACTCTGGGATAATGATTAGTTCACTATCCTGAGCTGTCTCTCATAATGGAATGAATCTATTAGCTGTATGTTTCTGTTATAGTTATTTGCAATAAAATAATTGTTTCAAGTTACATTTGCATGGTAATGGACAGGCTTTGGCTGTTCAGGAAGGATGAACAGATCAAATTGCAGGGTTGCTTACAGAATCAGGAACATGGGGTGGTGTTTGCTTTATAGTTTGTTCTTTTGGAGATTGTTCTACTATTCATAATGAAGCGTTTGGGAAGCTAAAGAGATGATATAGTGGTTTGGTGTCTAGGACACTTCACTGTCTGGAGGGGGACACCAGCTCCTTGCTCCAATGAACATTTGGAATACTAATTTCTCACCTCATCTTTCCTCTCTTGTCCTGCTGTTTATACTTTTCTTCCCCTATCACCAGTCTTCTGGGATATGGAAACGGTATGGAAGCAGCTGCTGGCTATGCTGGGGATGCCTGCTCTACCTACCTGCTGCCAAGAAGTCTTTTTGAAAGATTTCTGGGGCTAGATCTTATCCTGTGATCACAGCCAAGGTGTTTTCTGGAGCAAGGCTTGCAAGTGCAGTAGGCAGAAGAAAAGTTAGCCTGAAAATCCCATCAAAAGGAAAAAAAGAAGGAGCTGAGAAAATTGGTGTCTTAGGACTTAAATTCTGAATTTATCTGCTAATGAAAATCTAGAGACCTGCAGGATTAAGATTAGCTAGGTCAGGGTGTGAAAGCAGATGGTGTTACCATAGAGAGATGTTCAAATCCATCTTTTGGATTTTGGATTTAACTTTGTATGTTAACTCCTAGAAAGATGTAATGTGCTAACCACACAGTTAAGCTCAGAGCATCCCTTTCCTATTTCCCTTGGCAGCCAGTTTGTTTAACTGTAGGTCATGCCAGGAAACTAAAAAATGAAACAAATCAAAGCTGCTCTTCATTTTCTAGTCTGACTCTCTCACCTGATACATGGTGGAGCATCACCGTGGGAAGCTCAAATTCTGCCACATGCTGTGGGATGTGATACAGCACAACCTGACACAGGCTGTGTCAGCTACAGGAAGTCTGAGAATGTGATTTCCTGAAAAACAAGTGAAAGGAGGGGAAGTACGCAGCTTATGTTTTGAAGATGGCATTAGTGGAAACTCCATGAGCACTTGTGTCAAAATACCTATGAAGTAGCTATTTAGTCATAGAAGTAGTTGCCGTTTATTTACAAGGCATCTGTATGTGAATTAGGAAAAATCCTTTGACATGTATCAGACCTCACAGAGATGAGTAATTCTATGGAAACAGTGTGCATGTCAGACATGACTGATCACTTGTTACCCTGTATTCTCTCCTTTGTTTTTGAGTAAGACTCAAATGTAAGTGCTAGGAATAATTCAGTATGAACCAGGGAGTGTCTAGTAGAATCTGCTTGTCTCTTGCATTTCAACAGAAGATGCAAAATTTTCCTACTGAGGAAGTATTTCCCTGACAGAATCAAATTATGAGGCACTGGTCCAGCTGGTGTTAACCAGTAAGCACTGGTTTGCATCAGCTTAGAATCTGAACTCTTTACTTTTAGATAACCTAACCCTAACCCTAATGGCTATTTTAAAAATACACTTACCAAAATGCATTAGCAGCTGTTGGTGAAACCACCCTGCGCTGTGCAGGGGTGGCTGTGATTGTTATCTGTCCTCGATCTCCTAATTCTATTTGTAGAATATAAGGCCCTTGCTTTCAGCACCTGTGGTGTAAGGTAGGAGTGGGATCTGTGGTACGTGGCTGATGTGTGAGCTAGGAACTGGAATCAAACTCAAGGCCTCTCTTTAGGCTCCATATGTTAACTTTAATTACTTTTCTGTGTGATTTCCTTGAAATGTTTCATGGTTTTCCCAGTGCTTAAATACTGAATCTCCTATTTCCTGGACAAGTCCCTGAGCAACCTGATCTAACTGGACCTGCTCAGAGCAAGGAATTGGATTAGATGACCTCCCAGGGGTCCTTTCCAGTGCAAACTATTTTATGGAAAGTAAAAGATGCCTTTGGGACCGATAGATGAGGGATAGCAGGGGAAGCCACAAGCACTCCATTTTACCCAAAGATATGAAGCAGTTATTTTCCTGTATTTGTTGTTTCCATCTTTTTGCAGTAAATTTAATTACCATTGTGCAGGACTTTTTCACAAGAGGCTAGCCAGGAAATGATCTACAGAGGGCTGGAGATAGAATTTCTGGTTGGTAATTTGTGTTAAGTCAACCTTTCTTAACACCAGTTCTAATTCAATGAATGTAACTCCTGTATCTCGAGTGCATATATAGTTTAAGTGCAGGCAGAAAGTGAATGTTTGGCACTCAAAATGATGCACATCTGCCGAGAACTTTAATGTGAAGTGATGCAACTTTCCTGAGCAATAAGAAATCAGAGTATAGATTTATTTTTTAAGCAGCCAGAAGGGCCAGGGAAGATCTGATGCATAAGACACCTTATCCCCACCGAAGATAGTGACAGCATGAGGGACCACAGCAGACCTTGCTGCCCCTTGTGTTTCTCCAGGGATTTCCATCCAGCCAATACTTCTGCATAATTTGAGACAAAGAAGGCAGAGAGCTCAGTCCTGTCTGCAGTGAGCTAATTTGACTTGTTCCTCATCTGGCTGAGTAGTTGCAGCCTCCAGGGCAGTTGTGGGGCAGCTTTGTGCCGAATACTTCCCTCTATTTACACTGGTCATCCAATTGTAGAGAGAAAGTATTTCTCCTGGACCTCTATTAAACCTCTTTGAGCTCTCTACTAACACAGGTGGCTTATGTTGGGCGTGTCATTTGGGGGGACAAAAAGGGCTAAACTGTGCACCTTGAATATGCACAGGTATGCTTTAAATGCAGACCAGAATAGCTGTAAAAGCATCATAAGCTAAAATGTCACAGTCCTTCAGTGTTATGCATGGATTATGCACAGGGATGATTTCAGTGTTTTGTGAAATCAGTGTTGCAGACACTTGCAATAGTGGATTTTTATCAAAATATGTGGAGGGTAAATTTATTAATTCAACAGTCAAGGATTGTTGACTTAATATTAGCACTTTTGTATGCTTATGAGTTATTCTGCATAACTGTGGTTAGAAGTGTGTCTGTGCCTAAAGAAAATATATGGTAATAGAAGCATCTCTGTTTCATAGTTCAATACTTTACCATTCACCAAGATGTCCAAGTCCTACCTCATGCTTTGGACAAAGGCCCTGTGTAAGCACAGCACTTACACTTCCTACCTGCAGAAAAGCTTCCTGTTCAGGCTTTGTCAACAGATGCGCCGAGCGCAAGAATTACTGTTGACAGTGAACACTTTATTATGGGGCAGAAGATCCTCTTAAGAATGTGAGGTCAGCAGTCTGTGAGTGAAGAATTTCTTATGCACATCAACACACAAATGCTTGATGTCTAATCCTTTAATATGATTTTTATGGATTGATTTCAACAGGAATTCAAGGACAAGTCTTCAGTAGCTGAACAACCTTCTAGCAACAAGCTGGCTTTGTTGGAATTCATGCTCAGAAATTATCTCACTCTAGTTACTTTTTAATTTTGTGATTGCCAGGATCCAATCCTGTAGCTCATCTTTCCCTTTTGAATGACTCCTTACTGAAGCAAAGTCCTATTGAACTTTTTGAGTATTTTTCTAAACTAAGTACGTCTGTTTATGGAGGAATGTCTTAGGGCTGTAATAACGTGTGGATGACTAGGTGACAATGTTTCATTGCTGTGAGGTTTGTCAGTCTTGGAAAGCTACTACTGATTCAGAATATAATTTCCATTTTAGATGTGCTCAACAGCTTTCTTGCTTTCAACTTTCACCTTGCATGGCGAATTGCAGCTGGTTTGAGAGCAAACTCTTAGTCCTTTGATAATTTCTCTGTGAGAGTCTGTCCTGAGCATCTGTAGAGCTCTCTGGCTTGTTACTCTGAAACTTGCTTAGTCCTTCCCTTCCAAAAATAACCTTGTAGCTGTAAGTCTGTTCTCTAAGCTGTCACTACTTTTCTGTTCTGTGTTAGAAAATCTTTCTGCTGTATCTCATTTTTATGTGGAACACAGCCCTTCTCTAAACTGTCACGTAGTTTGTAGAGAGCTCAGGAAGAAGAGGCATCTGAAAGCTACTACAACCATTGTGTTTCAAAAACAGTTGTCAGAAATAAAAGATACCTTCTGGTTTAAGTGATGGCTAAACTTTTTCCAGCTGTTGCTCTTGTCAAAGAGTTTGAATTTGGAGGGAAGTGAAGGCTTTTCGCTGTGTTGCTCCTCCACCTGAGGTACTGCTTTAGTTCATTGCACTCCAGATATTCACTAATCTCTCGTAGCAGAGGAGCTGGACATGGGTTTGTTTTGTTTGGTGTGCAGGTTCTGCCTGATCCACCCTGTTTCCTGTGATCTGTCTATTCAAGGACAGTGAACCCCTTAGATGATGCCTGATTACTTGACCCAGGAGGTCTTTGCAATTCCTGGGACTAGGTGTGTGCGCCAGACATGCCCTGAATCTATATTAGGGTGAGATTCTGGGCTCAGATTGGCTTCCAGTTTCTCCTTAGAGGAAATCCAGGTGAATAGACTGGATGTGAGCCTTAACACACTCTGACAGGTCTCAGATCTGGATGGTTTGAGGGCAAAGAGGGAATGTCAAGGCTGGAAAGCACGCCAGGCTATCTCCAGCAAGGATCTGGGCAAGACCTTAGAAGACCTGTTACCTACAAAGTATCTGAAGAGATTTCATCTGTTTAATTTCTTATGTTTCTTATTTCATTACAAACATTCTGGACATTTAACATAATGTTGCAAAGATTATGCCATGGATCTTCATGGGATCCCTGGAAGATGCGAGCAATTCCTAGGAGAGAAGAGATTCTTAAATCCATTTTCAGTAGCTCAAAATCAGTCATGCTTTCTTTACTGGGGCATGTTCACTACTGTAAATCCTGAACATTACCTACCTTTCTGCTAATGCCTGGGGCTTTGCTGTCATTGCTGATACTGCATTTCTGGCACTGAAGACCTGTGCCCAAAATTAAAATAAGTGTGTTCAGTTTGCTGATTGTTCTTCCAGAAAATGTTTCTTAGGCTGAATTAATATATTGTTGTCTGTTTGAAAATCTGAACTTTATACAGAAATTACTTCAGGCCTTTTCTTTTCTTCTGTAGGTGAGAACATTCAACAAAATGGTAAAAATGTAGAAAATAAGCTTTTATTTTTTTAATTGCTTTTTTTTTGATGTGTGGACAATCAGAAGTAGAAGATTAAGAAGCATAAATAAATATATGCAGTGGCTATGAAGTAAATGGCTTGAAAAATCCATTTATTGTGAGGGTGGTGAGGCACTGGAACAGGTGGGCCAAAGAAGCTGTGGATGCTCCATCCCTGGAAATGCTCAAGGCCAGGTTGGATGGGGCTTTGAGCAGCCTGGTCTAGTGGAAGATGTCCCTGCCTGTGGCAGAAGGGTTGGAACTGGATGGTCTTTAAGGTCCCTTCCAGCCCAAACCATTCTATGATTCTGTGTCTTTATACTCAGCTTCCCTTACATTTATTTGTGATCTAGTAGGCCTGTGCTAAAAGTATTTTTATTCTATGATCTGAGGGCAGAAAATGACACTAATAAAGCTTTCAGCTCGCCTCTTTTAGTAGCAGCTGCTGCAATCAAAGGCATTCGGTGCCTTTCCTGCAAGGAAAGGGTTATCTCTCCTCTGCAGTGTGAGAGCACACCCTGCTCTAGCCTGCAGGCACAGATAATAATAACATGGAAGGATGGCAGCCTGTGCTCTGGAACGGTTTATGAGGAGGAAGTCCGCAATTACATATTTCTGGGCAAACATTAACCAAGACTGAAGCCTAGCTTCGAAGAAAAACAACAGACTGGAACCTCCAGTAATATAGCTGTTATGTGGACTGGAAACAGCAGCCATGCATTCATGGAGCATTAGAAACAAAGTAAGAATAGCCTAACAACAAAGCAAAAGGCTTGATAATATTAGCACATCCTGGTGTGTGCTTGCAGAAAGTATCTCTGCCCCTACCCAGCCCTCCAGTGGTATTGGAAAGAGCAAGGAGGATTTTTTTTTTTTTTTGAGTACTCTCTAGCTCTGTGAAAACAGACCTAAGCCAAAGTAATGGGACTATTGTTTGCTGTGCTCACGGCCTAATCCATTTATATCGGTGGTTTCAGAGCTTGCCACCACACACTGAAGTTTCTCCTTTAAAAAACGAGTTACTTTGGGCATCTCTCAATCACTGCGGTTACCAGGCTAGAAACAATTGCCATTCTGTGCTGCGGTTTTGTAAGGCAGCAGTCTTATTTAGGGCTTTGTGTGCTAAACTCGGATGTGCCCATTCTATTATGGACTCTGTGTACCTAAAAATGGAATTGTTACACTAAAATTAAGGAGACAGCCAAATGATACATACTTCCTCTCCTTTGTTTTTTCTGACAGACCACAATTACTGGGGAGAAGCTGTCCACTCATTACTGCAAGCTCTGGGGAAAAGGAGTGACAGAATATAGACCTGCACAGGAGAGGAGCGTTAGTCTAAAGAGACACTTGCTGTGGCAAGCATAATATGTAAATTCCAAAGTTAAGCACTTTGGAAAAAGTCCAAAAGATGAAGATACATACATTAATGCTGCGGGGGGGAAGGAAGGGAATCTTAAATGTCTCCATAGAGAATATTTACTTGGCTTTTTTTCCTCTCCTTTTCTTAAAGGGCAAGACAGCTGTGACTTAGAAACCTTACACTTGGATTAGGGTAATAGGTTCAAGTTTAATGCTAAAAGTAAGCTTATGCTGTTGTTAGGCTAAAATAAGCTAGATAGTGTAGAAGATAGGTTTAGTGTCCTAACATCATTCCCTGCTAGGGCAGGCACATACTAACCCACTCCTCTTAGTGACCTGGAATCACTAACATCCAAAGCCCCTAAGAAAGCTAGACTGAAGTTACTGGTTCAGCTGGCTTCTTCATGGACAGTTGTTCCTGCCCCAGTGCTGTCTTCACAATTAGCAGTGATTAACAGTCACGCTGCAACCAATACCCCATAGCGAGACCAGAATGGAAAATGCAGCCCTGGGGACTCTGTGACATCTCTCACAACAACAAATTACCT
Organism: Manacus vitellinus; assembly: GCF_001715985.3. Classification (NCBI taxonomy): domain Eukaryota; kingdom Metazoa; phylum Chordata; class Aves; order Passeriformes; family Pipridae; genus Manacus; species Manacus vitellinus. The sequence goes on along the minus strand of NW_021940749.1, from coordinate 243,558 downwards.
TCAAAAAGCAGCTGATTCTGCTTTGCCTTTATGATAATGGAAAACCGTGTTCTTTGTTTTTGTCTTTTCCCTTCTCTCCTGTGCCTGATACTGCACATTTTTTAATGCCAAAGCAGCTTTTGGAAGCCTCCCCCCCACACCCTTGAGCACTTTAGCAGGTTAATCTGGAAGTACTTTAACAAAACACAAACTAAACAGTGGTTTCTGTCATAGAATGATTTCTGCCATGCTTATGCATGCATTTTGAAAACCCAGAATATTTCTAGATAAGTACTAGTAGAATGTTTTTGATACAGCTGAAGGGATCTATTTCTGGCATTTTTGAAAGGGCCAGGTCCAGAGGGATAGAAAGAAGTGGCCTGTTGTGATCAGTATAGCTGGATTGTGTTGGAATAAAGGAATAAAGAATACTGACCCCTACATAGGTATCACTCTAAATATTTTAATCTAACTAAAATAAAACCATACTTGTGTTAAAATAGGACAGATGATTAATGGGATAATGGGAGGGGACATAGTTTCACCTCTTGTGAAAGGAGTACAAGTATAAACTTGACAAAAGGCTGCTTTTTTCAGTTTGTTTTGAGGATGGACAAATCATGGATAGATTTAGAGTTGTCTTTTGGCTTATCCTTTCATAGTTTATAGCATCTTTCAAATTATGTTTTTGGAGATTGTACAAGGATTTAAGTTAATCTTTTAGTGATGTGTCTATACAAGCTTTTATAAGTTGATGCCATTATCTCCTGAATGGTAGCAAATTTGGCCCCTGCTGAAGCAGACTGTCTTCTACTGTGTCCTTCTCCTTTTGGGAACCTTAGCAGCACGCCAGTGAACCAGCAAAGGATGAGAATCTAAGCAGAATATCCAAGTCAGATTCTTTTTTTGCCTGTTTAAGAAGTTACTCATTGCATTGTCATTCATGATCATCTTCCCGTGTGACAGGATGGGCTCGTCAGATCCCAGGGAGATAAAGGGAATTTGTCAGCTCCTAGGGGGCCAAAGTAAGCATCCTTCTGACTAACAGTCTCTGAGTATTGGGAGTTATGGGAATTGGGAGTTACGTGCTGTTGAGTGGCACAGCAAAATATGGTTGTGTAAGTGTGGTTAGTGGTTAATGATTTCTTTTTTTTTGTCTTTCCTTCTCTGCTTTCTGTGCTCCTTGCTCTGTATGTGAGAGCAGAAAGGAGGATTTGGATGGAGCAATGCAGCCTCTTCATCTTTTCCTAATTGAGTCAATGTTTTTGCAATTTCTAGAAATCATCTTTGATCTTCTCTAAAGGGCCATCAAGGCATGAGAGATGTCTTGTGACATGGCAGTGTGGAAGCTGGGACTTCTCCAGCCCGCTGGGAGCTCTGCCTGATGGCTCTTCTCCCATCTTTGCTTACATTAAGACATGAGATTGCCCACATTTTTTCCTGAATAAGCTGCCCCTTTAAAAAGGGAAATTCCCACAAAGAATCTGTTTACAATCTGAGGGTCCCTATATTCAGCTGTCCCCACAAACCAAAATGAAATGCAAAGATATGATGTGAGCTTCTAACAGGAGAGAGAGGGAGCACTGAACTCAGCATCTGATTTGGAAGAGGGCCTTTATCATCTTTATGCTGGTGGCCATAGTTGATAAGAAGGGTGAATGAAGCAGATCTTCAGCGAGTGCAGTGGTTACTTTCAAATGAAACAAAACACTGAGAATCACCTAAAATCTTACCAGTGGTTGTGAACACACTATGTGACACTTTAAATTCTCCCAGAGAGAATTTTGACTCCCTAATGATTTGCTTCAGAGCACGAGCCTCTGCAGCACTGGGTGTGAGAGAGAGCCTTGTGTAGGCAATGCTGTGTTGACAAGTGCCTTGTACCATCTGCCTCCTTCCTCCACAAATCCATCAGCATCCATGCAGCAGCTTGTACTTGGTAAGAGCACTGAAAGGAGATGTGATTTAGATTTAATCATTAGCAAATGTCCCTTGACTGTTTCTCAGTTGCCCATCTGAGTTTAATTCCATGAGAAGGAAACTCTGATGTATTCCTGCCTTCAGGTATAATTACTTCAAGACAGATTGACCGTTTAAGCACACACGACACTGCTTAGCTTTAATTAGAGTAAATTGGCAGAATTTATATGACCGGTAGTTTTGGGGACTGTCAGATGCATGAAAGTATATTTTGCATATCATTTCCTGCTGAGGCTAAGACCAAGGTACTAGCTGAAAGGCTTGTAATTAGGATAAAAACACTTTGTAAATTTAACCCTATCTCCATTAGCAGCAGAGTGGGACTGGCTGGGGAAGGGGGTGGTGCTCCAGGGAGACAAAAACATTTGAAACAGAATGGGAAGGAAGAAGTTGCTGGAGACTGTGCAATAATAGAGACAAGTGTTATTGCCAAACTGAAATCTTTGTAGACAGGCACAGGTGATTTGTAAGTGTGTAAGTAAGATTTATAAACTTAAAGTTAATTTTTTTGAAGGTTGTTCTAGTATATCATATAACACCAATGTTGATATAACTGAGATTAAAAAGAGAAAGAGGTTTGGCTGGATGTTCTGTCACAACAATTCCTAATGCACCGATTCAGAGCACCCTGGAATAACATCAGTCTGTGTTGGATCCACTCCAGACTTGACCCTCAGCTGTCACAGCAGTGCAAGAAATGAGGATTCAGTACACAAAAAGATCCCAAATCCTTGACTGAGCAGTAAGTGAAGATCAGGAGTGCTCTCGAGTCCCTTCTGTACTGAGCCCTGAGAGGCAGTGCTCAGAGAAACATGAAGGGAAGAGCCTCTCATTGCTGTGCCCTAGACCTCTTGGTTAGAGCAGCACTTTCCCAAACCAGGAGCAGGGAGCTGTAGGGTGCCAAGCACCTGCTGATGCTGGTGGATCTTGTCCTTGCAGTTTGGATGCAGTTTACAGTCTGTCTCTGCCTGGCAACCGGGGAATCTCCATTTAAACATTTGTGGAAGATGAAAGGTCCTGAATTTTCCCAAAGAAGGAATAGATGAACAGAGGGGGGTCAAATTCTATTAACTTATTGGCACGAGGTTTGCTAACTGTTCTCTGCTTGATCTTGGGAGCTATTGCTCATGGTATTCCCTGAGAAGCTTCTGGATTAACAAGAGTTGCATTATAAGAGCGTTTGTTTTTTTTTCTGAAATGACCCAAAATGTAAAGTTTCTGTTCTGTAGCTTAGCACATGAGACGTGGCAATATCATCCTGCTGATCTGAAGTTTGGTGTAAAGGCTTAGTGGAAGTGGTCTCAAACTTCTTTTATGATGAGGTCAGGATGACATGTGAGTCTGTTTACGTGAGGATGCTGCAAATATGGTGGGCCCAGCATACTGAACTATTCTACTTTCTGTTTTCTTCATAATGTGTCCTGGGCCTAAGAACTGTGAAGAAAGTGGAGGGACTGTGGACTTTCACACTTGGGTCCCAATGTTTAAGTTGCTGAATAGTTCAGTGTCCTGAGAGGAGTTTTATTTCCATGTCAGCTGTACCTGCTTGGACACATCTTTGCTTTAATTTGTTGCAAGTGTGCCACTATCCAAACATGATCTATCTGGATCCAACAGTCCCTTGAAACTGTGTTTTCTCTAGGCAGGGTGATGGAGTTTGTAGATGGATGGGAGTGGATATCTTGCATTAATCATGACAGAGGCCAGTCTGGCTGCTCCTTGTTTCTCGCTGCTTTTATGGGATTTTTGACTCTGTGACCGAGTTTAAAGACACTCGACAAGATCTACATCTGCTGATGAGTTAAGAGCTTGCTGTCAGCACCCATTCTTCCAGCACAGTATCAGTACTTCAGGTTTCAGTCACTCTAATCTCTCTGCTTTCCGAAATGGAGTCCTGCATCCCTGAAAATGGGACACAGTGGAAATTCTTTTGATCTGTTTGTGCTTTAACAACGTGGTGGCAGTACTAAGGTAAGAAAGTTTGAGTAAAAACTCTATGAGTTCTTTGCTGTTCATTGTTCTCCTTTCCTTAATAGAAATGTTACAAGAGGAATTTCTGATAAGAAGCAGTTTTTCTGAATCCCACCTGTTCCAGACTGAAGTGAAATGGCAGAAAAAAAGGCTCAAGGTGAGTGAAGAGTATTTAGTGCACTGGAGGAATGGTGATGATCTTGGCAGTTCGGCTGTACGTTTGTTTCTAAGCCCAGCACAGATGTTTTTTCCTGTCACTTTTATTTTTAGTAGGATGCTGGGGGTGCAAAACAAATATGAAACGTTTAGGACAGCATTTTGTGCTGTGACTAATCTGTCCTCTCTGAAGCTAATAATCATCCCAACTACTTCCAAGAGGGAAGTCATGGAGTTGCGTTTTTTTGCTGCGTGGCACATCACAAACGAGAAAAGTGGTTAATGACTGCTAATAACTCCCTGAATTCTCCTCTTCAGGGAGCCTCCCCTCGGGAGAGCCGTTATCGTTAATCTGGTTAAATCGGGATGTTTTCCCTCCTTTTCTTACACTGTTTGCTCTGCTCCGAGGTAGTTACAGTTCATTTATGCCTGGTGAAGGAACGAGTGGTGTTTGCCAGGGCCAGCTGCAAGGGCTGATGGGCGCCCGTTTGCAAAGGCCCCATTACAAAGGCAGACCACATCCTAGCCAGGACAAAGTGCTGTCTGATACACAGCCGGCACACACCAGTGCCTCCCTGGAGGCCAGCCAGGGTGTGGGCAGGCTTTGTGAGAAGGCACTGTGTTAGTCTGCCTTGGAAGTTGAAGGAAGGGATAAACCAACTAAATTAATCTTTCTTTCCATTCTCTGGCAGAGCTTCCACCAGTCAAAATATGCATATGATTCACTACAGTATAAATTTTTTCCTGTGTTTTTTTGTTTGCTGTCATCTAGGAGAGAAGTGGTGTGTCATTCACTCAGCTGCCTCGCTTGGAGCAGAGCACAGCTAGACAAAACTAGAAGACCCTTGCTCAGGCAACTTCTTGCAAAGATATTCTTGCTCCAGGTCTAAGGTATTTTTGCAACCAAGTGATAAATACAACATGTTCATCTTCTTCCATCTAACAAGTTAAAAAAACCCCACACAGAGCAAGTTCTAGGATTTAAACTTCCAGCTTTTACTGAAATGGGTGGGTAAGCATCTATGTGCTTGTCAGCTGTGTCTAACTCTTATAAAATAAAAATATAAAATATAATAGAAAACCTGAGTGAGTTCCCTTGTGAGGAACAGGGTGAAGCTGCTGTTGTTGTACACATACAAATCATTATTTTCTGTGAGTTAAGGACAGCAAGACGAATCCACAGAGTGGATTTGGTGTCAGAGTTGGAGAAACTACCCCATGCTTCCTTGATTTTTGCATGTGTAAAAAAAAAAATCAGAGGAACAACTGTTTTTCTTTTCAATTAGACAGCACAATAAAATATGAACTTGATGGAATCCTGAAGGCAGCTTAGGGTGATTTTGAAAAGGAGTGGGACTGCATAGGTTTGAGTTTTTTGAGCCTTGCAACGCATTTCTTAGTTGATAGAATTATCATGTGGCTACAGGGTTTTAATAAACCTTTTTGCAGCTAAAATAAAACATTGAGGTTTGATGGGAAAGCAGATTGAAGTGGAACATTGGTTACATCAGTAAATGTGCCTTATTCTCAATTGGCAGTGGTGAGTGTGAGTCAGTATGTTTGTTTCAGCCTCTAAAAATACCATATGTCTTTATAATTCCAAACAAGTCCTTATGATGGACAGAACCAGTGCTCTTTTTTTTTTTTTTGCTTAAATATGGCACAGTATCTGCTGCGTATTGAATATCTCTGAAAACAAACCAGCCCACACCCTGATTGACCACTGTTTTTTGCTGTCTACCTCATCAAAATGAGTGACCTGACAAAGACATGAAACTTCAGGTAGCTGTGGGGATGTTGGTCCCCACAAGGATAAGGGATGTCTTATGTTTGTAGATGCTGGAGATCAAAGTTAGTCCTGGCATAAGCAGGTGAGTTTTCCATTCAAGCTGATGGGAGTTGTCCCTGTCTGTGCCAAGAATGAACTCTTTAAGAATGCACTTGTGGGTGAATTCCTCACAGATTTTGTTTATCCAGTTTTGGGTAAACACGTTGTCCTAAAAACTACCGCGTGCACCCAGCTTTTCTGTATGATTCAATATCAAAACTATGTGAAATTAGCCCTTTTTCTTTGGATCTCATGGGTTTGACCTGAAAATAATTCTGAGGTTTTTAGTCTCCTTGAATCTAAAAGTTGAACAAAAATAGAGTGCATAACAATTTTGTTTAAACCAAAAAAAGGCCTTGGTGAAAATACCTGTCCCCTGGAATAATTGTTGGGATCCCCACTGGTTTAAGACCTTTAAAAGTAGGCAAATACACTGTATGGGACTCTTTCTCTTCACTGATTTCATTCAAATGTGCTCCTGGACAAATTCTGAAAGGAAGTGGTTTTTATATTTTATTGGGAACAGACCAGCCATTCACTGTTGGGATTCAAATCCATTTGTCTTGAAAACTTGGAGACCATTTGCTCATATATATTCTGGTAGAAACTACTGGAAATTCTAGTTGCCATCACGTATGTGTCTGTTTGACTGATCTATAGGTGCCCTAAAGTTGTGAAACCTCCTTTACAGTGAGGAGAATTCTTTTTTGTGTCTTAGAAGAAAAAAGCCCACCAAGTCCTCAAATGCACATCTTTTGGTCTAGAGCTGACTTCATTTCTTCTACACTTTTACAAAACACATCTTATATGTTTTGTCCAAAATCTATTAATAACTTCAGTTTTCTGTATTCTAACTGTAGTATTTAAATTGTTTGTTCTGCATTTCCTTTTCTTCTTTTATGACTGTGACAGGATAACTAGAAACATTTGATAAATCTGTTGAATTGCACAGAGGGACTGTCAGAAGCATCACAGAGAGAATTCCTTATCCATCTGTAGAGCACTATGGAATATTGCATCCATTTTTGTCAGTATGGCTGTATTTGAGCACAAAACGCTTATTCAGACAAGTGCTGAGCTTAAAGGAACCTTCCTGTGTTGTAGGTTGGCCTTTTCAGGATTGTGTTGTCTTTTTTTGGATTGTGGTAGGGTTGGTTTGGTTTTACTATTTTTTTCTAATTAATTGGGAACATGGATGTAGAAAGTATTGAAGCTTTGCTAGAGTTGTATGTGAAGGAACAAACTATTGTTACTGTTTGTGGGAGGAATCTGCTCAATAAGCCAATATATGGGTCCCTATGTCAGCTGATAGTACCCTTGTTAAAGCCCATTACTATAGGCCTGTCTTTCCTCCTGCCCTTGTCACTTGAAAAGCTCTAAAGCCATCACTCTCTATTTATCTGGTTTTAGAGAGAATGGGAAGAGCTGTTTCAAATCCCCAGGAAACACACTGAACAAAGGGTGTGATTTGCTAGGTCAGACCAATGGCTTATCTGGTCTCCTGGCTGCTCCCAGCCTTTGGCCTTTATCAGTGCTTCAGACAGCAGTGGTAACACTTGTCCAGGTATCTGTGTCCAAATGGGGGGCTACAATGAGGGACTGGGTGTTTTTTTGGCCAAAAAGGACAGTTACTTTATACCTTGAAGCATGATTCATTGTTTTTGTAACATTGGCTTTGTTCATTCAACAACAAATGTGGCTTCCACCCAAGGCTTTATTCCAAATATTTGCCTTGATGTGCTGGATGCCCGACAGCAAACATGCAAAAAGAGCCCTGAAGGTGTGATTTGGAAACAGAATTAACTCCTTTGCAGAATTTGCCTGAAGGAAGTAACAGCTAACAGCACAGGGTCTGCAGAGCTTCAAGTACAGCTTATATACTCGGGAACAGCGGGGCACGTGTTTTTTATTTTTTTTTAATTTTTCTGTTATCTCATCTGCCTATTTCAGGGTCAATTCATAGTGGTGTGCCTTGTAACTGGCAGGCTCCTTAACACTTCCAGTGACAGAAGTTAATGTGTGTTGGTGAGAGATGCTTGCAGGCGTGAGGATTTCTATTTTTAGAGAGCACGAATTCCTAAGTGGTGGGTCTGCATGTAGAAGGTTGTCCGTGGCTTTTGGAGGCATGGTAGGGGATAGTATTCCTAGATTACGTGTTGTAGGAATCCTTACAGTGCTTGGGCTGGCTTGGACAGGATTCCAGAAACTCCACTCCTTCCAGGAGTCTCTGGAGAGTGTAAATCAGAGAGACAGCATGAGCATCCCTACCAAGAATGAAGTGTATGCACTGGTGCAGGGCAAGGGTGAGATTGTGACCTTTCCCTCTCTGTCCTTTTGCAGGCAGCAAGCACATTCTCTGCCTGTTTTCCAGGCAAGTGACTGAAGATCCTAGGTCATTTTCCATGGTTTTATTCTTAGAAGGGTCTCATTAAGTGTCCATGACTTGTTTTTCTCTAATAATCCAGTTGTTCTGGGACCTGGTTTATCAATTTATGATTTACAGTTGAAGTTGCTCAAAGCAGAGCAAATAAAATAGAGGTCTTCAAGAATCTGTTCTCCTGTGGGCTTCCCTTCGGAGATCTTTCAAGTTTTTTTTTACAGTGGCCTTCTATGTCTCCCTTCATTTCTGCTTCATTTTGAAGCAGGGACAGCGATTCTGTGTGATCAGAGGACTACCTTAGGTGACAGATATATATATACCTCAGTTTCACCATGGAGAAGCCTCCTAAGGAAACGGTACTTTGCTCAGCTGCTGTGCACAGTAGCAGAAGGTGATCCACTGAACAGATGCAGGGCTGACTCGTTTCTGTGCTGAGCACAGGTGGCAGAATTCCCTCCCATCCAAGGGGTCTGCACGGTTGCCTTGCTTCACTTCAATGCCACTTAAAGGCTATTTTCAATGCTCAAGTAGGACTTAAGTACTGCAGTCCTTGCTGGCGCACCAGGAAGGAGGATTATGGGTCAATCTTTCAGGGGTGCCAGCAGAAGTAACTTTTGCTTTGATGGTTCTGGTGGATTTATTTTTATCTTATGAGATCTTTCTTGCTGTGATGAAAATTGATGGAACTTAGGCTTCAAAATTGTGGTGGTGTGTCTGAAGTATTTCTACAGTGCTTCATTTCTTGCTCTGTCTCTATTTAATGTGTCACCACAAGAAGCTTCCAGTGGAGGGACTAATTAAAGATTGTTATTTGATGATTACAGTTACTGGTTTCTTCTTCATGGATTTGGAGCAAAGAAAATGTTATTTCTGTGTTCTCCTCTGATGCATCTTGCAGAGTCACCTTTATAGCACTTTGAATAGCGATGCACCCGCAAACTCCTGCTTGTCTTAAGGTACTTCGGAGGCTGAGTTTAGCTATCTGGATTAAAAAAACCTTGAATCCTGAGTTGTTTTTAGGCTCCTCATTGGTGTGTCCCTATGAACTTGGTAGCATGGAGATGTACAGCTTTAGCCTACCTTTCTGAATTCTTTTGTTACTTGCTGATTCCATCACGTAGCCTGCGTTGTGGGGGGTGGCAGTGGTGAAATCATGAGCTGTTAAGCATTCAGTCTTGCAAAAGCTCTTGGTTTGTAGTTTCCTCCCTTCAGTAGCAGTAAAATGCTGCTGACTCGCATACCATGGATACCTGTCTATCCACTTAAAGCAACCAGATAGTGTGCTTTATGGGTACAAAGGTCAACTGGACAGGTTCATGAAAGAGAAATTAATTGAGGGTGACTAAATAGATAAAAAGGAGTCTGGCACAGGAAGTCTCTGATCCTCAAATGGTTGGCTGCTGGGAGACTGCCAGGGAGGTATCGTATATGCTCACCCAGTTCTTCTGCTCTTTCTTAGAGATCTGCTCTCCATTACTATTGGGGGATAGACAGTTGGGATAAATGATTTGTTCTGAGTCAGCGTGGTAGCTGTTATATGTTCGTGCATAACCCCTTTTCCACAAGAGAAAATACTACTGTGTGGGCACCTGCTTTGAACAGTTGAGACCTTGTTACTGTAGAAGGATCAGGATCAAATCTGAGGGACCCAATCCTGACATGGACTGTGTTTTGAAAGCTTACTGTCTCTCCAACTTAGAAATATCAAAAGCTTCAGCTGCCTGTGGGCCTCCTGTTCTCTCTGATGCAGTCAGAAAGGTGAAATGACAGAATTTACTTGGTCACATAGTTGGGAAAATGATTAATTTGAGAATACAAAATATTTGTCCTTAATTCTTATTCTCATTACCAGGATCAATACTAGCCTAGTTGTTGGAATCCAGTACTAACTACTGGCTGGACAGATCCTGTAGGAAGTTGCCTGTGTCATCTTCCAAGAGGGTTTTTATATGTTGAGCCCATTCTTCCTGTTCAGTGAGTAGCTGCAACCTAAAGGCAAGGAGCTTGTGCAGGTTTCCACAGCCATCACTAAGATAACACAGCGGCCCCAGGGTCCTGGTTAAATGTTAACAGCCGGCTCCCAGCAGTGTGTATCCAGAGCAGTGTGCAGGCACTAGTGGCTGCAAGTTCAGCATGCTCTAATTGGCAACATTAACCTGCCTTGGCATGCTCTCAGATGTGTTTTTCCCTTTTACAGCTTGCTTCAGTACTGTTGCATGTTCCCTGTGTTTGTGTAGTCTTATATAGATGGGAGATAATTTTGTGCGCTTAAATCTCTCACTCTGAATTTGCCTTCATTGCGTTAAAACATTTTGAAGCAGATATGTTGTTTGCTTTTGCAAAATTCAAACAGTGTTGGACTCTGATCTTACACCAAATGAACAGTCAGTCTTACATGAGCCTTACATTTCTGAGGCATTTATAGCTGGTTTAATTATTCCTGTGCTCTTTGCTGTGACTCGGAAGTGGAAATGCCCAGTGAGCTCATACTGCCTTTTGAAATCCTGACATGTTAATGCACTACCTACTTAGGTGCTTAATTAACATAGTAACTAAGTAACTGGGCTGCAGGTAAGCTGTGTCTGAGCTGGCACCCTGTCAGGAGTATGAGCAGGCACTGTTGGAGCTGTTGACTGGCAGCGAGGGAAGCATTTCTGATAGATAGAGGGTTTTCTGTCTGAGTTAATGAAGCCTGCAATAAAGTCAGCTAATCTGGCTGCTTGGTTGGCAGTTCCCAGGTAGTGAGTGCAGGCAGGAGCAGGAGCTGTAGGACACGTAAGTGTTTATTCCATCTGCCTTCGTACCTGCCAACTGTGCAGCTGAATGAGCACGTGGTGAACACAGACACAGTGATAATGCTGGGCTCTTCACTTCTTGGGACTCTGTGCTGTGTTCCCTCACTGCTGCTGCTTCTTCACAGTTCAGAGGCTCCATCCCATATTAGATTGGGGAATATCCCATTGTCTGGGGCAGTTCAATTTAATGGAATTGAACTTTTCTGTGACAGTTGCCCCTGTGGTCTGTTGCTACCTTACTAATGGAGACTTGTGTCAGCACTAACGTTAGGACTGAGAGCCACAGAGCATTGCACCGGTGCCCTGGTGGCCACTTCCCACACTGGGCAGAATTCGTGTGCGTGAAGCATTCTTGGAGGTGGTGAAAGCATTTGTTTCTCACTGGTTTCCATCTAAACCGGACACTACATAAAGGCCCCATGTATGTGTTTGAAAGGGTCAATGTCTCAGAATTAAATCACCTTGAAGGAAATTTATCCAGCTGCAGTGCCTACACACCCCTCAAATCCTGCTTAATCTCTTAAATACTTATGCAATGCCTTGGCCTCATGTGTAGGGGAGAATTTCACCCGGTGTGAACAGGTCCAGGGGAACCTGGTGATCCTGTGAAGTAGGTAACACATAGGGGTGACTTAATCCCCTGCTGAAATACAGCCACAGCAAACACGTTTTCACTTCCGAGAGGAAATGAAGAGGAATATCCAAATATCCATTTGAAGACTGAAGACACACTTTAAGCAAGTGAACTGTAATGACCAGAAACAGTATTTCAGGCAGGGTACTTGGGTTTAACAACTTAATGTTTCTTTCGAAACTGCCCTAGGATTTTTGCAGTCACAAGTGGCCAGGAGCTTGTTTTAAAATGTGGTCTGAAAGTCTGTGCCCCAGATTTTGCTGTTATCCTGACATTAGGCCACATAATTACAGGGAAGTTATTCTGTCTTTATGTAGTGAAAAAGTAATTTAGCCTGGTGCCAATGTATGTTAAAAGCAGACTGGTAGAATCTGTGGCACCATAAAGAAAGATAATTTTTTCTGTTTGCTTCTGGGGATGGCTCCTGACTGAAACATCTCCTGTCTCTCTAGACTTGTGAAACCACTGGAAAAAAACCCCAGTAACATTATTTTGCAGCAGTCATCTGTATATACTGTGTTTAAATTGTAGCCTGCAACAAGTGTATCAGAAAACTGTGGACATAGAAAAGATTGATGTTGCCAGAGAGAATTTAATTATGAAAAAAAAAAGCTAAAAATGAGTTAGTTTTTGTTGGTTTGGCTATCGAGTGTTTCTTTGTTTGTTTGGTTGGTTGGTTTGGTTTTTGAAATAAAAAAACCTTAGTAAATATTGCAACCTTATAGGGTTAACTGTAGGTTACAGACTATCTGTATGGGAGTTGGGTTTGCTCTTACTTTGGTTTCATTAGCAATATGATTTTTAGCAATGTGTTGCATATTAAAGTGAGAATGTCTGAGTGATGTGGGATGGTGATAGAACTCTGCCCCTTCAGAAACAAACCACCCCCCCGCAACCATCAAACCAACAAACAGCCCTCCCCACCCACCCAGAAACAACAAAAAATTCTCAACCCAAATCTAGATCAAAACCAAAGGTGTTATGTCCAATAAGAACTCCTGTGAGTAGACTACATGTGTTTTTGTAATGCATCTTTTCATTCTTCTTGTGTAAAACAGTTATTTGGTGTGAGAGGATGCCAAATGAAATAGTGGTTTGCACATGTGAATTCTTGTGCAAGGAAAAGAGACACTGCTGAGGGCTAGAAATTAATCAGGCTTTGCTTTGAGTTCCTTTTTCTGCTGCTATAGAGTAATGAGGCCTTGTGGACATATCACCTGGTGTCTCTGTTCCTTGGTTTCCTCCTCTGCAAGTATGTGTGATATTTCTCTTGCTTGCGTGAGGAGCCCAGGATCACTTCAAGATGGTGGAGCTGCTCAGCAGGAGAGTTATGTGCCACTACATTTCCTGTGCACATGCATTTCCTCCCATTATTGACTGACAAGGAGGAGGAAGGGCATTTTTTAAAGGACTGAAAATGAGCCTTAGACAGCTGCTCTCCAGATTTTAGAGAAAACAACTGACTCTTTTCTTTATCTTTTTTTTTTTTTTAATCTTCTTCTCAAAAACATACCTGTTTGCCCACTGCCACTGCTGTTTTTCACTGCAAAATTACCCAAATGTGCTAGAGGTTTCTGAAAGGCAAGTGAAGGAAGCAAGTTGAAGGAAGCAGGAGCTGATGCAACAAGCAAGGGTTAAAAATTGACTGGGGAAAGCTGAAGGCGACAAGAATAAGCTCATGTGGTTATGCCACAAGGAAACTTCCAGCCCTGATGATTGGACTGAAACAAAAACCATTTTTGTCACTTTTCTCTCTGCTCCCTGTGGGACCACAGGGCTGTGGAAGGGCTGAATAAGGCGAGAGAGATGACCTTGTTGTTAAGTGTTCTGGCTCGCTGGGTTGTGCCTTTAGTGTGGTGTTGTATCATCCTGAGGTTTTTTGGGGAGGGAGTTTGGTTTTTTGGTTACTTGCAAAGGCCATGTCTTGAAAACAGCTGTCTGCTGGACAATAGAGTACTAAGCACAGCAGGCTTGGAAACAGAAAGGAGTCTTTTGAACCGAAATGTGAAAATCCTGAGACCTATGCAAGTGGTAGGAAGAAAGAGAATGTCTTGTGGAAATGTTAGCAGGGCATATCAATCTCTAACACTGTTCTGCAACAACTTTATTTTTTTTCCTTTTTTTTTTAATTTGAAAAAAAATATTTAAAATACCCTGTAACAGTTGGTGAAGTGAGTTTGCTGTTGTGGTTTTGGTATTATTTTTTTTTTTTTTTTAATAGGCAGTACAAAAAGAAATGAAAAGCATTAACAGCCTTGCAAGGTCACTGGGACCTGAGCAGAATTATTAACCGGTTCTCTCTCTGTCAGGCACTCTGTATTCACTGTATCACAAGCTTGAAGCCAGACCTTATTTTACTAAGAAAAAATGGTCCTTTTGTTGCTGTTTTTTCCCTAGTGTCATCTCTCATGGTTGCCAGGGAAACCAGTGTGTATCCTTTCAGCATAGGTTATTGGGCCTCAGGAAGGAAGTGCTCCAGTGCTGGCCTGCTATTTTTATAGAACCGTTACATAATACAATCTATTAAAGCTTCCTCTCGGTGTTTTATGGCACAAAGGGGAAATTAAGTTTGATGACTCCTAAATGTTTGATGGAGGATGTCAGGTGACTTCTGGATTGTTTTGTGCTCGCCGCATAGCAACAATATTTCTGTATGCAATTCAAGAAGAACAAATATACATTAGTGCCCTGGGCAATATTTGCCTGCATGCAGATCACCAGAGGAAATTGAATTCTAAGCAGAGCAAGTACAAACAGTGCAGAAGTGCAGAGCGCTATCAGCTAGGGAGGGTGAGGTAGCAGAGTAGTTGATGTTTTGACAGCATAAGGAAAAGAGGTTTAAAGGAAAATATTATTTTTTTCCTTGCCATATTCTGTTCTACTGCACAGAAACTGGGAGGCACCATAACGCTTTGGCAATCACCATATACATCTGTAACATACATATCGTAGTAGCTCTTTCTTTACTGACACTAATTTCTCAGAGTTTAGTACCATGAGAGAATGTGGATTGCAGCTTTGGTGTCACAAGCCTTATTATTTCAACTGTGTAGAGTTAGTGGTGTTGGCTATATGTGAAACTTGAATGGCTTCCATACACATTCCGATCCTAGGTAGGCTATTGTTTCACATGCACACCGATTGGTCAGAGATATATTTAAAAAACGAATAATTCTGGGTTTAATGCCTGGACAGGAAGAAATCTCTGCTCAGGGACTGAGGGTTCACAATTCCTTCACCTCCTTCTTGTCAAGGTCAGATCAACACTGTGACACTGTGTCTTGACTGCTCCATAGCTCCAAATGCAAATAGTTTAGCATGCAAATGAGTTGCTGTGGAATAACATTACTGCACTTGCTCCAGGGGAACTGTCCACATACTTGTACTTGGCCTACATCAAATATGAGATAATCCAAGACAGATTAGCCATCAGTGTCTGTTCTTTGTCTATTGCAAGTAGAAGTAGATATCTGTGATTTTCATAACTTTTTAGTTGCCAGTAGAACAACTGTGTTGTACTTAAGCCCAAATATAACATGGACCTAGAGTTTCTAACATGGGTGACATGTAATTTTAGATAGTTCTGTGCCGAGTCCTCAGTGCTGTCCTTTGAAAGAAGGAAATAATGGGGTTGTGAATGGCAAGGTTGAAGGCTTTGGAAAGAGCAAGAAAACATCCTTCCAAAAACCTAAAGGGTGGAGGGTTAGACTGCCTTCTGATCTTTACTGCTTGTGAAAGAAAAGTGGCATTTCCACTTGATGCTTAAAGCTGCCAAGAGAAAATATCTTAATTTCTATGCAGGCAGAAATTTTATTAAAGCTGAGAATTGTAATTCATGCATTTGCATTTACAGAAATACTGTGCACTGCATTGGAGGGAGATTCACTGCTATTTTCAACTGTCCCTGCTTATTTCAAAGAAGGCACTGCTCTTCCAAAGCAGCGGGGAGCAAGCAAAGAATTTTCAGTTGCTTGTAACCCTTTTCAAGTAACAGAAAACCTTCGTTGCTTGTAAAGTCTGTGCAACACCATTCAGGAGGACACCCGAGATGATCCCTGCTGAGGAATTAACTTGGTGGGAGTAGGTGAACACAAAAGGGAAAGTTCCAAAAACTCAGGCCTTGATTCTTTGCTCCTGAGAAACAGGAGTTTGATTCACAAAAAAAAAAAAAAGTACTGCATTTTTGACCAGGAGGTTATATATGACCCAGAGGATGCAAGATTTTACATGTCCCTTAGGAGGGGTGGAGGAGGAACCAGAGCTCAGCACAGTTTTACTAGGCTCCAGTCAGCATGTGTGGAGTGAAGCGCTGTAAATTCATGGCCATGATTTAACGTGAAGATTAGAGCTTGCTAGGAATTTTCCGAGAAAACATTTTTTTCATCAGAACTTTTCATGGAAACTTGTCACTTTGGATGAAGGTTTCGCATGGAAAAATTTCTGCGATCTGGCACTGAGTTCCTGTAGAAAGCCAGAGCAGAAAGCTCAGAATAGCCAATACCCCGGAGGGTAGAGCTTTTCCTGGGAATGCAGGAGATCTGTCTGCCAAACATGAGGTCTTGATTCTCAGGTTCCTGTTCCTTCACTGTTACAAGCTCTAACTACTGGGCTTTTGGCTGTCCTGTGTGGATGCCTCTTTTCAGGGGAAGGAGTGGAGGTACATCTTTCACTGTCTCCTCTTTTGTGTTCTGGTGCAGAGGAGTTTGTTGTAATCCTAAAAATGTTAGTGGGACAGGAAACAGGATTCCCACCCTGCCCTAATGTTCATTTTCACATGTTCCCACCATATGCAGTTTCTGTTGTACTGTAGCATGTTTATAGGCCGTGGGTCAGGCGGGATCTGACCTGCCCACTCCTGATCACTCAAACTGGTGGTCTGGCTGGACAAGTTGGGTGGTTATCCTTCTACATCACTGCTTGGACTTCCTCTGCATTAGAACTGGGCTGTATCAGGACCATTTCTTAGCCAGCTTCAATTTGGAGCAGACATTTCAAAACGGGTCTTCAGACATTCACCTGATCTCAGCCTTGAACATTTTTCTATTTTGTTGTAATTTCTGCTGTAGTTTTGTAAGTTGTAAGTCCTCAATGGATCAGGTTTTGGAGAGCTAGTCATCCTGAGCTGGATGACTAGCTTAGCTCCACCAGTCTGTCTTGGTTCTCAACAGCATTTAATTTAAATAAAATGGAATAACTTTAAGGAGAACATGCTGAGGTACTTTTCTAGCCTAGCAGAGATGACCTTCTTTGGGCAGGTAGGACACCAGTTTGAATCCTTTCTGATTGGGACAGATTGGACATAACAAATAATGTTATATTCAGGAATTGCTCTTTTCCCACTCTTCCCCCAGAATTATGTCTCTAATCTGAAACAACTTGCTAAAACCATGACTAACTTGCAAAACTTTTGATATTGATGAAAAAGTAATTTCTGAGGGAAGCTGAACTAATTTTAGCACTCCTGGTTTTATGCTGTCCAGAATGACAGTGCCCAGTGAAGAGAGAATGAAGCAGCAGGCAAAGCAAAGGAAGGTACATGTAGGAGACTGGAGAAGATACTTCCTGTGTTTGCTTTGAAAGCAGTGATGTATAAAAATCCTTGTTTGTTTTCAGAAGGAACCTCTGGAGGAAAACAACTGTGGGCAAGAACGTGCAAAATGTAGAGCTAGAATTATCTGACTTTGTCCTGTCAAATGTTAAGCCAAACAGGAAGGTTTATTTTTCTCCCTTCTTTTTTCTTTTGGCAACTACTTCCCCAAGCTTCCTATGGGGTGGAAATGGGCAATAAATAGCAGGGTATCTAATGGCATCGTTCCAGGCCTCCCAGCTACTGGTGTTGGCAAGGAAATGGCTCTCCTTTTGCTTCCTTCTTATTTTTAGAGTGCTGAGTTTTCAGGGGGTGGAGGGAGGGTCGGCTATTATCAGTAAGAGTCAAACCACAGTGGCTGCCTTCCGCAGAGCTCTCACCACCCTGCCAAACTGGAGGAAGTTGGAGTCATATAATTCACACCACTAGCGGTTTTGCCTTGTAAGTGAGACTTCCTTTAAATCTAAAATACATGCACATGCACGCAGAACTGAACTGTCTCATTCCTATAGGATCCCTGCTTTAAATGTGTTCACATTTTTGTCTTTTGGCCTCTCTGGTTTTTTTTTCCCCTGCTGCCACTTCTTCAAGTTCAAAAATGCTCACTGGAGAGATGAATTGCAAACAGAACCAATGTTGCTCTTGGAAAAGTTGCTCAAAGAACAAGCCCTGGAGAACAACAGGCTGAAAAAAAAGTCTTCTCTGTGATTTGATGACTTCCATATAAAAATGGTCTTCTCCAAAATTCTATTTTGAGCTTAGTGTGTTTGAAGTTGGTGGGGTTTTTTTGGTTTTGTTTTTCTCATTTTTTCTTTTAGAATTGTCAGTCATGCAAACTGTAGAAAATGCAACTGGGTTTATGCAAAATCAAGAGAATTGTTTGTCATGAGGTGACAAATAGAACCAAAAATACCAAAGACCGTTTCCAAGTTTCAGAAGTAAAGTTTTTTTCCTGTGAAACTTTAAACACTATTCTTAGTTTTTGCACAGGGGTGCAGATCACACTTGATTTTCATTGTAAATCTGTAAACTGGCTCAAATAATTCAGAATTCATTCACACACGATAGGCTTATGTTTCTACTTGGCTCTGGAGCAGAGCTTTAAACTAGAGAAGTTCAGCTTGGTTTTGATTTTGACGTGAACATTTCAAGCAGCCCTATTTCTACAAACTTCATGAAAGAACCATTTTTTTGTGCTCTTTTTTTGCATATCCTGGACCTGGAGCTATTGTGGCTGGAAGCTTTGATCTCCAGCAAGTCCGCTAGGCTGCTCCTTCCCCAAAGTGGATTCAGGTCTAGCAAATACTTTCTGGAAGCTTTTCCAAGGCTATTTCCTGGCTATTGGTCTCAGAGAAGGCTTTAGCATACATCCTGTAGTAGGGGATGCTGGAGGTACAGCCTACGAATATCTCTGGTCTGGACTGTATTCTTCCGGGTTGTATGCAAATAGAGGCTCTGAAATTTCTCCTGGCAAAGGAAAAACTGATTCCCAGGCTAGATTTGTAACTTTACTTGAAGCCTTGAGGCACAAACAAGGTACGATGCTGGATACCAGAGGAATGGGTGAGGGAAAACCAGAGCAGAAATATCTGCTTGTACACGTTCGAGTTCTGTTGGTCCAGATTGCACCATGGGGCTTAATCACGGTAGAGATCTTTCAAATGTGGCCTTGGTGGTTTCTGAAGAACAATTTCACAGTCATGAAGATGTCTCCAGGTGGTTTACTAAGTCTGTGCTAAGTGATCAAGCCCCTTGGGCATGTGTCAGTCTGGGATTTGGCAAGACTAGCTGAAGCACAGTATTTTCCAGTCACGTGGTTCTAGGAGAATGGTTCTGTAATCCAGAGTAGCTCATTGTTTCATATGATTTCTGATGCAAAGACTGAGGAGGACCATGGGATTGACCAGCCTTGGAAATTCAGGATTCTGAATTGATGGTGCAAGTTTGTTTTCACTTGTGCTTTGTATAGTAATATGGGAATGTAGACTTTAACCCATGACTTTTACATTGTTTGCACTTGATCTCCTACAGAGGTTCATTTTGAACCTGATCACAGAGACACTTCTGCTTTTGTGTGATGATACTTTTGTACAAGCCTGTACATTCTACTCAATGTGAGATTATTTTTTTCCCCAGAAAAAAACATCCTCAGCAGTAGGAGTACTGCTACAAGATGATGGTGATTATTATTATTTTTATTTTTAAGACAAAACTGGCACTTCAAACAGATTGAAACCCCTTGGTTAACTGGTGTATCCCCAAACCACGGAATATATGCCCTGAAAAATCTCTGTTGACTAAGTACCGTTGATTTCTGGGAGAATACAATCTAATTGCTCTGTCATTGCACTAAAATACTCCTATTTGTGTTATTTTCTTGGCCGATTTGGGTTCCAAATGTACCTTTTCTTCAAGCAGTTTGGTGAGTAGGTAAGAATGATGAATCCATTGTAAGCTTGCTTTACACCTGCTTTCTGATGTTCTGCTCTTTAGAATGTATTAAAGACAGGATTTAATAGCCTTCGGTACTTAGTTCTCATTCATAGCCACTGTTTAATAGTCTTTTGGAAAGTGTAAATTGCTTTTTATGACAGAGTTTGCAGTATCCACAGTGAAATATTGCTTCTATCAAAGGCTCATTTATGATGTCAAGTTTCTTATTAGAATGAGATTTGTCTGACATATCTTTAAAGGCTCAAGGGCTCTTCCCCCTTTCCTTTTGTCCCTCAGAGTCCTTGTTTACTGGTATAAGGCCTGATGTTTCCTGAGTGATAATATTAAATGTATTATCCACTTGGTATGCTTGAATAGGAATTATGATAGAGGAACCCTTTTGGAAGTAGCTAATAAATCTCTTATCACCGTAAACATGAGTGGTGAGACAGGGGACTTGGGCTAAACCACATTTAGGGATAATGCCTCTCTTTGATATCCATGGGTGTTATGATAAAGGACCATTCTGAAATATGGTGCAGTCTGTTAAGTGATTACCTGGCTGATTTCATGCCAAACACACGGTGTGTATTTTTTCAACATAGATTAGTAAGATGTGATCCCATATAGGAACATGCTGCTTTCTGTCGAATACTGTAAATACAAGAATAAAGTGCTGCATATGTGGCTTAACTATGGCTGTTGAAATAAGGAATCTATATACAGTGAGCACTTTAATGACCTTCAGGGCAAAAATATTTACAGTTTCAAAAAAAAAAAAAACCCACGGAAAAATAGTTATGATTTTTTTTCCGCTATTGGGATGAGATGAGTTTATTTAATAAAACAGTATTTTACAAGATATATAACTTGGCATGCAACTGTTAAATCTCTTTTAAATACATCTTTGTTGCCTTCTGTAAAAACTGTATAAACTGCTTTAGGTGTATCCATCACAGCCAATAGTTAAGTTCAGATATTTTCCACAGGTGTCCTTTGGTCTTCTAACAGGCATGGTGAGACTTTATGGGAAGCCCTGTGGAAGATGATTTATTTTCACAGCATTTAACACCACAGTCCTTATCTTTCCATAGGAACAGGGTCTGGATTTTCTCCAAGTGGAAATTTTTTACTAAAAGATGAGTCTCAAACTGTGGTTAAGGAAGCAGCAGAGGAAAGAGCATAAAAATGATGTGGCCAAATTCTCAGTGATGTAGAGTTGGTGGGATTAGACCACTGAGGATTTGTCCTGCTAACACTAAGTCCCAGCCCAACATGTGTATGGCCTGAAGATCCCATCCTGTTATGAAGTGGCTGGACCAACACATTTGACTACCTCTGACACTCAACTGCATTTTGGGATGACTTGGACATTAATGTGTGAAAAGAGAGTGGGGACCCATGAAATTGGGATCCATGTCAGGGAATAGAGACAGCAGAATTTCCTGCTCTGATTTTTATTATCTTGCTCCCTTTTTCAGTTTGGTAGTTCTGGTGGAGTTTGTAGGCTGAGGGTTGCAAGCAAAGTGGTGGTAAAAGTTAAACTGAGGAGATCAGACAAATTGCATTTTAAAATATTAAAACTTGTAGATTCCGGTTTAGCACAGTCTTTGACAGTTATGTTTGAAAACTAGCAGATACTAAAGGACATTTCTGTCCCCTGAAGGAACACAAATATAATAATATCTTCTGATAGACACAAAGTCTGACTATATATATATTTTTTTTTCTCCTTCTCTAAAAGTGGAACTAGTCAAAGATTTGGAAACTTCTGTTTGCAGCACCTTTGTGTGAATTCTTTTTTTTTCTTTCTCTATAATAAAAAAACAAAGAACACAACTCTCAGGTGTGTCCAGAGATCTCAGTGACCTGAAAACAGTACAGATTTATGCTGTTGTAATTTATTTGAAGCCTTGTCATCTGCCTTTAGTGTTCCAGTGAGATGCTAATCTCCTCAGATTTTGTGCACTGTTAGTACATGCAAAAAGCTGTCCAAAATGTTGGTATCAGCATTGTTTCATGACATTTACAATGAATGTTTCAAAACATATTTGCACTAGTTTAGAGTGAGTTTTACAAATTGATTTCAACCTTTGCAAATACTGCTAGGAAAAAAAAGCCCAGGATAAACATTCAGGGGTTTGATTTTTGGATGTGGGCAGTGCAGTGTGAACCGTGTGTGTAATAATTAAGTAAGAAGGTAGAAGTCCTGTGTGTTGAAAGGGATTTTCCTGTGAGGCTGGTTCGTTAATTTGGTCAAAAGTCTGTGGCATGGGAGAAATAAACTTTTTGATGAAATGAAAAACTTAAATGAAAACTTTCCACTTGGGTTGAATTTCTAGGCTGTCTTCAAAAAACACTAAAACTTACTGAACTGAGAAAAGGGTTTAGTTGCCAAAACCAAACAAAATTTAACTCTGTGTGTAAAATGGAAACTCCAATTAAATTGAAAATTGTTCATTTTCCTAAAATGCTTTTGTGTGGGTTGGGAAGTGGGGGTATAATTTCCTGACCAGCTCTAACAGAGGCTTGCAGAGCTGCTTCTTTTTATGCTCGTAGGCAGCCGGAACTGGTGACTAAGGTTTCGCTAATATTGCAAATTCTGTGAGCTGGTTGTTTGCGAGCGTGTAATTGACCTTTGCTGGCAAAGTGATGTGAAGATAAAGAAAGGGAAAGGATAGATTTCATGTCACTTATTTTCTCCAGCTAGGAGGAATACACACCAGCGCTGCCTCTTGTTTTAGCAATCCTTTAAGTGCAGTAGCACATAAGGCAATTGCATGTTTTACAGTTCCTGCTTAATTGCACAGGTATGAATCCAAAGTTATTCAGCAAACATCTTCAGTACTGAGAAGGCTCCTTGTCTGCGGTGATCTGGTAGTAAACAATACAGTTTTCTGTAGACAAGCCATGTCCCTAATTCCTTACCATCCATGGATCCAGAGAATGCTTTTCCTAAGCACTCTACAGGAGATGAAACAAAGTAAAATGTGAAGCAACCCAAATTTTTCACTCCCTGTCATAGTATTTGTGTTTTCTTAGGAAGTGGGTTTTCTTCACAAGTGGAAAGTATCAATTTATCAATGACAAGTGGGTGGGAGGAAAAAGGTGACCATTTTTTTCGATCAAATTAAACATGTGTTCATGCAGCTTGAGTTCTAAGCCCAAATTCTCACCTAGGTTTGAGCCTCCCTAAATCTGGTAATATCAAATGAAAATTTCATTTTGTGTGAAAAAAATAGTCTACCTGAATGTTGGCCCTCAGTGGCAATTTCCACATAATTCCTGACTTTGTCCAGTGCTATGACGTAGCTGAGTGACACCAGAGTCAAGTGCAAAGTTGCCAAGCACAGCAGTTGCAACTGTGCTTTGGAGGGTGGTGATTTCCAGCCAGGTAGAATTCACTGGGACTGGGAGAAATGCTGATGATTACAAAGAGGAAGGGAAATAAAGTTTAGCCAGAGGAGGGGAAGAAAGCTTCTGCCATAGCCATTTGTTATCATAAATATTCCAAATCCTTCTCAGCTGTGGAGTAGCAAAAGGCTCAATTCTGCCCTTCTTTCTAAAGGCTCCATCCACAGTGGCTCCAGTGATGGAGGAAAATGTGTGTATGTGCATGTGTGTGTTAGTGCCACGTGGCAGCGTTGGTATTGTTTTATATCCCTTGCTGATATGGCTCTTTTATGCTCAGTTTTGATGGTCTGGGTTTTTTGTGGCAATAGGTTCTAAAGGCAGCATGTGTTGTACAAGAGCAGGGTTATTTTTCCTTCTATGGCAGGAAAGAGCCAAGCATCTCTTTGTCCCCTTTGGGATGAGAAGAAGGAAGGATAATTCTGAAGTGCCGAATGTCCTTCGTCTATGTTGAAGCCAGCAGAGGCAATGCCTTCCTTGTGCTCACAGGGCTGTGCCCAAAAAGCATTTTCACTTCACCATGGCAGAAGTAGGAGCTGAGAAGAGGCTGTTTTTCTCATTGTGTTTATTCAGCCGTCTCTCATTTCTGGAGCCCGGGTTCAGGAGCAAGGTACCGCGCACTCAGCTTCTCAACTTGCTGATGTTTGCACTCGCCTTCCCCTGTGACTCATTCCAAACACATCTCGTTCATTCAGGAGGGTAATTTTCTATTTCCACTTTGGTGCGCTTCTCCTCCTCCTCCTCTGCCCCCTCCTTCCAGATCTAAAATGTCCTGTCAGCTGCTGTTTATCTGATGGTTCAAATGTCCATGCTTGGTTTCTTTTTCCCGTCGCTACGGTTTCTCCTTCCGTTTCAAAGGCTGTTTTAGTTGTCATTTCTGTTCCCCTGTCAGCAGCATTCTTCATCGTCTCTGGCTCGGCCAGTCTGTCTACATCGTTTTCTTTAGAGGTGTTTTTGTGCTAAATGAGTGCCTCCTAGGAAGCCCAATGTAGCATAACATAATTAAGTGACAATATATGAGGTGCCAGTCCTTTACCAGGCAGTTAATGACTGGCTGGAAGATTTACAGGCATGAGGTAGAGTCAGAGGAAATTTAGCACTCCAGCTTGCAGTTAAATGACAGGTAGAGGACATTTGAACACCCCTGTATTCCAAATGTGCACTAGTTTAAACTTGCGTTGTGACTAGTGGTCAACTTGCTTATTTCTGTAATAAATTAAATGAATGTTAAACTTATCAAGGCTGCAAGATGTTACATGATAACATTGCCCTTGGGGAAGGGTATCCCTGGGCTGTCTTGGCAAGGTGGAAGGTGGCAGCAGCCTTAATTTTAATTCCATATCTTCCAGTAATTGCGTGGCTACATCTGGGAAGATTTTACTTCGGGTTCTCACTGCTTCCCATCTTCATTACTTTAATTGTAGTGTAGTGTGCACTCATGATCTTCCCAAAATAGCCTGTGTATTCTTTATCCCGTATGCCTACAAGCTTTGCCTCAGCAGTGTGCTCTGGAGGTCATGCCTGCTGCTTCATGATCTGTGCACTGATGTCCCAGGCAGGGCAAAGAAAAGTGTTTCCTAGCCCTGCCTCTGCCACCCACCTTTTTCTGGACACAAATCAGTGCTCTAGCTCTCTGGCAATCATTTGCAGTTTGGAGAAGTGAAGCGCAGGGATGTCAAAAATGGCTCCATGCTTCATTATTTTTAGGTATCTAGATACACTGTAAATGGATATATGTATCCCATTCCCCATTTACCCCTTCCACAACCCACATGAAAAGAAATATGAAGATTGTTTACCTTGGTTTGGATCTTACTTTCTGTGTTTGAAACATTTCCAATGGGTTCTATACTTTTAAACATATAAAATATGAGTTTTCAAGGCTGAGGTAAATTATTCTAGCAGGGCTTGTGGGAAGTGTGGGCATGTGGCACACAGAACATAGGTTGAGTGATATCTGTTCACATTTATCTTTTTAAAAGATGAAGGGGAAAAACCTCACTATCTTTGAACCAATGTCTGCAAGACTATTCCAGGTAGGCTACCGGATCCTTCTACTTTTTTCTTTTTTTCTTTTTTTCTGATGTTTCCACTCATTATTTTTTTTCCCCCCTCCTTTTTTTTTTTCCTTCCTCCCTCTTCTTGGTAGCAGATTACTATGGCCACTAAGAGGTACTGTTGATACAGCTCTAGTTACCACTGTTTAGTTACTGAAATAGGGATCTTTTTGTGTACTCTCTGCGTATTTGAGCTGCCCTTTCATTGTATCCTTTTACTTGTTGTTGCTTTTTGTTTCACTATTATTTTTGTTTTAAATGAGCAGGCTGTTTACATTAGCTTAAACATTCACTCAGCTTCATGCCATTCAGCTTCAAGTCCATGTACAAGCCAGGTGAACATCACACAGAGTCTCCTAAATGAGCATTAGCAGTGCAGGGTGAGTACCTGGCGCTCAGCCCCTGCTTTTCTTTCCCAGGTATTGCTGCAGGAGGTGCCAGATGCTCTACCTGTGTTTCAGACGATGCTGATAACATGTTGTGGTGGCTTTTGTAATGCCTGAGGGTGATGTGGAGGCACTCTGCACCTGTTTGCAAACATATGCCCCATCCACAGATCACAGTTCCTTCTCCACCCCCCACTCCCCCAGCCTCTAGCAAAGGGACACTTTCCCTAGAAACTGCAATGGCATCTTTCCTGGTGTGGTGTTTCTGTGGGGTGATGAGATGGCCCAGATAGCGTTGGTGTGACTTTCTGCTGAATGGAGGTCCAAGTGGCTTGTGCTGTGAGCGTGTTTCCCTCCAGGACACTCACCCCTGTGTTGTCCTGCTCCTCCCAGGGAAGTCAGGGCACAGCTCCAATTTTCCTTCCTTGTTGCTCCTATTTTGATTTTTGGAGTACTTTTAGCTGTGCAGAACAGGTTTGTCTCAAGGGGTGCATTTGTTCTAGCAGTGGAGTGAGCACTCCTGCCTGCTGGGTTTTCCTGCCTGCTGGGTTTTCCTGCCTCCCCCAGCTGTGAAACTTCATTAAGATGTTTTGTGGGATATTCTGGGCTTCTCAGTGCACCTGTGAGGGATCCCTATAAACTGGCTGAATGCACATTTGTTATTAAATTAATGACTGCAGATAGCTATTAGCTACCATAAGGTATGTATTAAATACACCTTGCTGGTGCTTGTACTGGACACATCAGAGATGCCTGGAGAGAGTTTCCTTGGTTTTAGCTCATCTTTGCTCCTTTCTGTTTGTGAAGTAGTCCACTTGAAATCATGCTTTGTGAATTTCTGGTCTTTTATATTAAAGATTATTATTTTTGTCATGAAGTTTTTTCTCTGAGTTCCAAGTAAAAAGGAAAAAAACCCACATAATCCAAATGAGGGCCTTCAGGAACTATTTCTGCTATGGGAAGAAGTTGGAATATTTTCCAAAAATATAAGTAAAGGTGTTTGTAAAAGTTTAGTAAACAGAGTTTTAATATCAAGTATTTTCAGGTTTTCCAAGCATCACTGACTTGCTGTTGAAGCATGCTCCCGTCTTGGATACATGGTGGTATTTAAATGCCCAAGTCCTATGGAATCTAATGCCAAAGTGGCTTGCAGATGTCAGCTTTGGATGCTTTAGGGATATCCTTCTTTTTCCCTTCTCCCATCTTGTTTGTGGTTGCCTATATTTAAATAAAATTTTTTTATTATCAACTCCTAAAGAAGGGATAAATTGCTATGGATCTCTGCTTTCTCCCAAGCTGAACCTGTTTTTCCCACCATCTTTTGCAATTGCTTTTCAACTCCACATGTTTGATTCCTTTAATTTAGCATCGCTCTACCAGCATTCATTTGGAGCTGTCACCATGAGGTTGCTGTATGCTGTAGTGGAATTTTTCTTGTTTTAACTGCGTGTTCGTGAGGAATATCTGGACTCCCAGGAGAGTCAGACACTCAAAGGAAATGTGTCCAAACGCCTGTCAATTGAATTGCCGAGTATGTGCACGTGTATGTCGCTGCCCTCTCCTGCATAGAACAGGTACTGCTCCAAGATGTGCCTCAGGCCATTTTACTGGGGAATCAACAGCTGTGGGGAAAGGGTCTTGTGGCTTTTTCCTGGGAGATGATCCTGCTGTTTCTGCGAATCTCAGAGTGCCTGTGGTGAGAGCACTTTGGAGATAGCACGGCCACATCTGAAATCCAGAGAAGTTCAATGCGCGGTTCCACAAAATTAAGAGTCTTTTGAACTGAGCTCATTTCTAGTTGCAGCTGAAAAAGGCACTTGGAAGTCTGAGTGTTCTTTGTTACTTTCTCGAAAAATTGTTGTCTATTGCCATATGTCTATAGGACATTGTTGAAACCAACTGAGTCATGGTGCCTGGAAATGTTAGGAGGCATATTGAATAGCAACAGAAAGTTAGGGGTAATCACAGCAGAATTAGGAGTTCTGTTTAGTTCCAAGGCTATGAATACAACAGCTGTGCAAGAGCCACAGGGCAGGGAGCTCCTACAAGGCAGTGCCAAGTGGGGACCAGATGGTGTGTGAGGTTGGTAAAGCGTATGAAGTCATCTGCCTGTAGGTTATGAATTCAGGCACAGCTCAGGATGTTATGCTGGCTAAAATCTATAGTTATCTGCAGTGGCACTGGACTGCACTTTGAGCTGCTAATGAGTAAAATTGAGCAAAAAAGGCCCTTAGTGAATGAAGAAGCAAAGGCCAGTGTTACAACTGATGCAAAGGGCTGAAGACTGCTCTGCCTGTTTGGTATAGAGTGTTTTGCAAATTTCTTTCCTTGTTTAGGGAGTGAAGGTAGACTCTTTTACAAAAAGAAGATTAAAAAGAAAAAAGAGGGGAGGGGGGGCGTCCTGATTTAGTAGCACCAACTAGTATCTACCATCCTTCTGATTCCTTTGACAAAAGCTAAATTCAAGACTAAAACGTATGAGCTGTGACAGTCTTAGCATGGAATGTACTTTTTCCCTTTCAGGTTGGACTTGGATGTGGGGAATGGGTACAATCAGGCTTCTAAAATTCAGACAAGCACTTGGTCATAGAAAGGTTTGGGTTGGGAGGGACCTTAAAAATCATCTGATTCCAACCCCCCTGCCATGGACAGGAACACTTCCCATTAGATCAGGTTGGTTAATGCCCCATCCAACCTGGCCTTGGTCCACTTTTTGCTGTATGAAATTAAACGGGTTTTTTTGTCTGGAAACAGATAGATATTCATAAATGAAAGGAGGAAATGAGGCTGGAAGAAGGTTGTAGTGATAGCAATTGACTTTTGATTGCAGGGGCTGTTTCCCTAAAGGCTGTATTCACAGAACAAGGAGACAGGTGATATTAACATTGACAGACTGAGATGGAAAAAGTCACTTTGAATGATTTATATCCTGGATTTGGATTCACTGGGATGGGAATAGAGGAGAGGTTATTAACACTCTTCTGCTTCTCAACTGGGCTTTAGCAGCCTCCCATTTTGTAGCTGCTGGATGCTACTAAGGTGTGTTGAAGAGATGCAACACTCCTCCAGGGTCACTCTGCAGGGCTAGAGGCAACCACCAGGGCAAAATAGGAGGGAAAAATGCCATGTAGCCCATGGATGTGGAGATTCGATCTCCATGGTCACACCTGGGCTGATCCTGCGTGTGTAAAGTATGTGAGGTGGCCTTGGATATCATCTGTGATCTCTGGATTGAAAGCAGAGAAGGTATGGAAAGATTAGGAATTAGGGATGATGGCATGTTTGGAGAAGTTTAATTCAGCAAGCCATTGCCAAATGGCTTGTCCTCTCCATGACTGACAGATAAGAGGGACAAGGGTGATGGTTCAAAATGGAAGGGTGACAAAAACGTGGCAAAATGAACAACTTGCCTTAAGCACTTTTAACTACAAAAAAAGTCCCCTGTGATTCTTGCAAACATCTGCCACCAAATTTGCATCTACTCTGAGAGCCAGATGTTGAGGTTTATAATCACAGTGAGATAAAGCAGCACATCCTGTGTCCTAAGTACTCTGTTAACCAACTCTGACTTCTCTGTTCATCAATTGTGCTGGTTTTTTTTGAATTATTTTTATTTTTTTTGTTATTATTATTTTTATTCTGAATTTTGTGCTTTGGGCTTGTTTTCCACATTCCTGAGCTCAGTAGGTTTAAAAGCAACAATTTTTTCATCTGACAGAGTATTGCATCTAAAGTTTTGAGGCAGTGATGGAACACAAATTTAAGGGAAAAAAAATAAAAATGGGTGATTCTTTTGGCACATAGGAAGCTCCGAGCGTTTTTATTTTTCAGCTCAAACTTTTTAGTTTATGTAGGAAGTTGACTTGAAATGTTCTTAGCTTTACTCCACAGGTTAATCCAGGCATTTCAATGGTGCTTTTGTACGTATTGTTAATATGACCAGCTCATGGAAATGAAGCAACTTAGATGAGTAAATTTTGATCTCCAGAAGGTCATGCTGATTAGGCATAATCAACTTGCAACTGATCTTGCATCAACTTGCATCAAATCTGATAAATGCTGTGCTTGTTGTCACAACATTCTGTGAAATTTTGGTCTGGAGATAATATAAAGTAGTTCTTAGTTATATATGTCAACTGTGTGACTTCTGCAAGTGGTATAGAAAAATGACATGTGTGACTGTTTTCCCCTTCATGGCTATCACACGGAAAACACTTTTGGAAGGTGGATAATTCTGTGTGAGGGACAACTTCAGAGAACCTAGGCGTGACAAGCAAATTGTCAGGAGCTCCTTGAGATATGAAGGAGGAAGAGGTGATCAGAAATTAACACCTTTTTGTGTCAGTTGACACAAATCTTTGCTGACCAGAAACCACAGAACAGCGAATCACACTGAGTTACTTGGGAGTAAAAGCTACATTTCTACTTTTCATGTTGCTGCCTATTTCATGCCACTTGTATATGTGCCCGTATATTAAATTGGTGAATATTTCCATGTATTCTGATTTGGTTTTTTTAAGAGGTAATTTTCTCAGTATTTGGAGGCTTCAGGTTTGGTTTTATAGAAGTTAAAGTGATTTTTGTATTTGGGAAGGTACATACAATAAGGCTTGTATGACCAAGTGCAGCTGCATTTCTTCTTTGGGGAAGATAACAACGTTTTCCTTCCAATGATGAGGTTTCATTTTCTGACACATCAGCGAGTCACATCAAAAATGCTGAACTTCAAACACACTGAAGAGAACTGATCACAATGTCTAAGGTTCTGAATGTAGGAATAGCAAACAGAGGCGTGATCTCTCCTATTGTGCTTGGGCCTTTGGAAACAGAACATGCCAGAAATATCGCCTGCCTTTGTTTTTGGCATGGCTAATAAATCCCTCCAGTCAACTGGATGTTCCTTCGGAAGGTTACAGTAAATCATGGGCCTGGACATAAGCCAACATTTCCTTCCGTGATGCAAATCTTAAAAGGTACAAAAAGGCTGTGTTGGGCTATTCTCAGCTATGGCTTCCTCACGGACAAAGCCTGCTCCCAAGTAAGGGAGCCACAAGAGGGCAATGGGTCTTTTATACAAGCTTGCTGTAGCCAAAAAAAAAACAAACCAAAAACCCAACCCAGGTAATTCAAACAGTTGATTTCTTTAGACAATGGTAGAAAGTAATTTAAAGAAAAACAATTGGGTGAAAGCTGAGGGGTGTAATCTGAAAGAGCAGTGTTCAGGTCTGCAGACTTGCTGATAAATAGAGCTGTGTGTTTGTTATTTGCTTAGTGGCTTTAGAAAAGTTGTCTGTGCTTATAATCCACTTCTTAAGGGAAGAAGTCTCAGCTTTTGTATGTTCTTTTATGCTCCTGTGCTAGATTTATTATCAAGCTTACTGCACAATTGGCACTTAGAGCAGATCTGGATGTACTCAGATCCAGATGAGAGCTACTTAGCCAGTCTCTCAATTCCATTGGTACCTCACTCTTCTCCTCCTTCTTTCCTCACCCTCCCTTTTATTTTTTCCCCCTCTGCTTTAAGGTATGAACAAAGTGTTTTGAAAAGACTTGAACAATAGATTCTAAAGTTTGGCTTGTGATTATCCAGGAAAAATTCTGACAGTACTGAAGAAGTGTACAGGCATTTCATATTTTAATACTCTCTACTCAAGAAATATCTTACCATTCTGTATATTCACTGTATGAGATGATATTTGTTTTAATGGGGTTCATACAGGTCTGTTAAGTCAGTTTTGAATAAGGAAGAGTACATAAGCCTTGTTACACTGGAATTAAGACTGATCCACTATAGTGTCTCACTTTCTTTCTCACTTTCTATTGCCCACCCACTGCTTTTTCTCTTTAGAGCAGGAGCTGAAGGGAAACGAGTGTCTGGAATCAGTCACTGGAGGGGACCAGTTTCATTCTCCCTGTTTTATCTGGGTGATTTGTGTCCACAGAGAAGGGGTACTGAGCTTACCTTTCCCATAGCAGCCATGCCAAGCACAGAGCCCTTGGAGCAGGTTTCCTTGACCAAGGAGGAAAGGGCTGGGCACTGGAGCCTGGTGTTCAAGAGGGGAACAACCTGCCTACAAATGTACTGTGTAAATATCATGAAGTATTTATACTCCACAAACTGCTCATGGAGTCACAAATGGAACAGGGAACTTTTATTATGAAACTGTTTTGTGTAAGTGCGTATCCTTCTTTATATTTCCGGGGTACACAACGTGTAAAATACCTAGCTTGTTCCTCAAGTGTAATCTTTTGGGTTTTTTTTTAAGAACAGACAACAAAAACAAAGGTGCTGCGTGAAGGAAAAGGTGGCTTTAAAGGATTAGTGTTTGGGGAACAGGGAGGGAATCTTCCGCCCATGATCTGTCAGATATGTAATTAAACTTTTTAATAACAAAAATTTAATTATTATAAAATTATATCAAGGAGTGAGATGTATTATATTTTTATTTTTAAATAAGAATAACTGTTTTGATTTTTTTTTTAAAATTATGAAAATGAATAGCAGCTTGCAGAATAGTTCTGGAGTTTAGAAGCAAATACAATGATACTACAAGGCAAGGATAGAAATTTAGATTCAGACTGAATTACATGGAATTCCTTTGCTATGAAGGTTATTTTTGCTGGAGATGAAGGCAGTGTGAACATTTGAAGGAGGGGTGGAATGTGAGCACAGGATAGCCCTGATGCTCCTGCTCTGTTCCATTCCTTGTCTATAGTAAGCGCTGGTATGGCACAGTGGCTTTTTTTGACATCTGCACATATGTGCAACATACAAAAAGAAGATCAATTCCTCCCTCACCCACTTGTAGAAGGTTTCAGAAATGGCATCTGTGGTACTGCTGACACGGCTGTAACTGAGCAGCACTGTGGTGGAAGCACAGCCTTCAGAGAATCTTTATCAAGTTTCAAGACTCATGACAGTTGCTAATTTTGGAAAACTTTGAGAGAAGCACTTACCAGCTCAGCTGAACTTTGGTTTCATCTATTAGTAATTACTTCCAGAAGTTAGCCTGAGTGAGAAAATAGAACCTTGCTGTCTCCTGACCAGGACTATGGTTGTGTGAAAAAGGGCTCTGCTCTCTTTTAGAGCTCCAGGCTGGAAATATGGTCTGATCTGGAAGACAAGCTGGGTAACCAGGCAGTCTCACTTCATCCCTTCATCGCTTGATGACAGGTTTTACATCTGCTAATTATTTTCTCCTTGCCTAACTTCTCAGAGCAGAGTTTCCTCAACTGATTTCTGAAGGAGCCAGTCCACTGATAAGCCCAGAAGGTCCCTGGCAGCATGACAGTGTTTTCCATTCTATTTTTCTTTACTTAAACTTACTCATGAAATCCTGTGAACTGCTCTAAGTGGCTAGGAGACTGAAGGGGCTAAAAACCAAACAAGCTCCTGGGGCAGTGCCCCTTGATTTGGCAGTATGAATTGGTTCAGCTTCAAACCAAACTGTGAGGGTTGACCCCTTGGCACCAGTTCATTGGTATGATGGTGCCACTTGCCGTGGGGCTGAGGGCAGATCTTGACCTGCTGACTGGTGCAAAGGGAGTGTGCTAGAAAACTGAAGTCAGCACAAGAGCTGAATGTCCATTTAGGTAAAAATATGTGTGATAAAAACGTGGAACCCGGTTGGGTGGGTCCCAACCTTACTGTGTTTACTGATGTGTAGAAAAATCATTAAAGATGTGGAAGCATGCATAGGAGTCTCTTGGTTATTGAGGCAGAAAGAAATATTTCTGTAGCTTTCAATGACCTTGTGAGTCAAGCCTCACTCTATCATTAAAAAAAAAAAAGGCAAGCAGGAAGGAAGTGAGCTTTCTTGAATTTCAGGTTCTTTTTAAAATGAATCAGCACAGTCCAATCTATACTGTGATTAAGTGCCTCTAGCCAGGAGATTTAAAGAAGAAACAAATACAGTTTTGTTAGTCCCCTTCCTCTGTCCTGCTGTTGTGCCATTTCTGTGCCTGCTGTTTTTGCAACCCTGGCAGACGTGCACGTGTGTGTGTGTGTGTGTGTGTGTTTGTGTGTGTGTGTGTGTGAGTGTGTGTGTGTGTGTTTGTGTGTACACATATTCTCATGTGCACACCCGGCCTGCGCTGCTTGAGTGTGCTGGGGTGATGCAGAGTCTGCTGCCTGGCCTTGTCAGAACTTGATAGCTCTCTAAATATTGTATTCCATGTTGCCATAACACCGGGAAAATAGTAGGGGATACTGCATTATAAATATAGCTGAAGCTTTGGGGAATAGGAGCATTTCTAAATGACTTGAAGCGATGGCAGAGCATAATTCTCATAAATAAATGGGGACAGAATTACCGAACACTGGCTGGATTTTTGCCTGCTGTGGTGCTCCACCTTGCTAGACAATTATTATACTAAGGGATTGTATTTTAACAGAGCACAGTTATATTTTTTGTTTGTTTTTCTTATTTTACTATTCACATAAGGCAGGTAAAATGCAAAATATTCTAATTGGTCATGGATCTTTCTACTGAATAAGCTCTAGTTTTATTTAGAAGGTTTTTATGCAGTGCATTCTACTGGAGGAAGCTTAAGGATGAGGAGAGAATTTGACAGGTCTGTTTTACAAAACCACCTCAGTGAGGATGTGAAATGAGGGAACAAACAGATCAAATCATGTTGAACTGATTCATAAATGGCAGTCCCAGTAAATCTATAAAAGAAATCAAGTTCCCTCTGTTTCTATCAAAATAAGGAACATTAAACTTTCACCTCTACCTCATCTGCCTCAGCTTGCAAATCTGACAGCTGCAAATAGTATTAAATGTACCCACTGAGTAGTTGATGTAGTGATTCAAAATAAAATACTCTGTCATGTTTACTGTCTTTTACAAGACCTGTATTTGCTATATATGCTTTGCAAGAGTTAAATGACTGCCAACGCTATGTGGTCTAAATTCCAAACTGGTGGAAAAAGGGAGACTTATCTGTACTGAAAAAAATTCTGAAGATATTCAAGACAAGTAACAGATGGCAAGAGAACTCGAAAGGGACAGGCAAGGGAAGGAACTACACTGCTGAAAAATAAGTGGAGAACGTTTAAGGCACAGGGAATTATAGTGACAGTTTAGTCTCTGACAATTGGGAAGAAAACAGACTGCAACCAAGAGAGATGAGAAAAGGCAAATACTCCATGGTGAGGGGAGGGTGGTGCAAGATGCATGTGTATGAATGATTTTAATCAATGAGGAAAAAGAAGTGGTAAAGAATGAGGAGAGTTGAATGGGGAATAATTTTTGCGTGCATTAGATTTTGTTTCTCTATAGAAATCTGTTTTTCAGTCCATTTTGTGAGAGATGGAAGTTACACATTCAGACAGTGGGAGAAAGATAGTGACAGAATTCATCTAGACAACTATCTTGTCATATAACCTTTCTAAATCCAATTTTGATGACTTGCTAAACTCCCATTGGAAATTTCAATTGGAAAGTAATGCTCTTCACTTATTTTTCAAAGCCCCAGAGACAGTAGTATTTGATGCAGATGGAATGATCCCTGCTTAAACTTATTATTGCTAGGTCTTTTCTCAATTCCGTTGGCTCAGTAGGAATTAATCTTCAACCAGGGACTGCACTGACTTTGATGCAATCCACTGGGGACACTTGACCCTTACCACAAATCAGCAAATGTTATTCTTTCCTAAATCTAGAAGATTCTTCCAAATAAGAAGACCTCCGTTCAAAACCAGCAGCATTTTGGCACATAATCCTTAGCAGGCAGTCCCTGCCTGTGAGAGTGGAACTCGCATTAAAAGTAAAGTTTACAACATTAAAATGGAGCGTTCTGTGAGTTTCAGCAGCACAAAAGGTTCTCGTGGATCCTGTGACATGTTTGATTCGTTTTGGCAAGGCACGTTCAAATAGGTGCTGCATCTAGTTGTAGGGAAGGACAAGCAAAGTGTTTGAAAGGCAAGCCTAATGAAGACCTGCATATTTCATGATATATCATGTGCTGCTCAGGTGCAGAGGCAAAAATTCAATACCTTACAAACGCGTCTGCCCAAACTGGAGCAGAGGTTGCTATTTTGCATCCCGCCAAAGTGTGTTTGATCTTGGAAGTTATAGAATATTTGTTTTATGACTATGAGAGTGCCAAGAAATTCTTTGAAGCAAAGTCTGTAACCTCCGAGGCTGAGATGGAATAGGATGAAACAGGAAAGTTACTGGAAGATGACATTGTTCAAAAAAATATACAAAGCCCCCTAAACTCAAACCAAACAACCTTCCCCTCCAACTCTTTTCAAGCCTGCTTCTTTTAATTATATTACCTGTCATGACTCTAATTCCTTAAATTAATTATGGTGACTGATAGGGAGTCTGAAATGCCTTTTCCAATGTACATATGATTTGATGGATTGTGATTAATTGAAATATAGAGGTCTGAAGTTTGATAGCCTGTGAGGTACAGTTTGTGATACAGCCTCAGTTTCCATTTTTTTATTGAACTGTCTTTCTGAATGTCATTAGAGTATTAGACCCAGAGGGAGACCATATAAATGACAGATCACTATTGAATGAAATTCCAAGTTTTCCTTTTTTCTTTCCAGACTGAGGTAGCATGTTGCACTACTACCTTGCCTGTTTTTACAGGCAGAAAAAAAGCAGTGACACAAACCTTCAGTTTAAAATGAAATCTGTACTTGCATAGCAAGGTTTGCTGTACTATCCCCGTTTGTGCGCTTGCCTGGGTAGCACAGTATGTAAGTATAGCTGAAATTATTAAATATGAACACATACGTCAGTCCCTGTGAGGGGTTTCTGGTTTGGTCCCTTGCTTTTGGCTGCTGAGTTCATCCCCCTCCAGTCAGTTTTGTGACACCATGGTGGAAATGTTCTGTAGAAGGAGCTGAAAATAACTTCAAATGTCAGACTTGCCTAAATGATTTCCCCTCTTCTGGCGTTTAGATCTGAGCCAAAGTCTTTCTTTCACCTCTTCCCTCCCAGTAAAGTAGGTTCTGGGCAGCTCTGTGAGAGACCTTGGTAACATAACTTGATCAACCCTACTTCCAAATACTCTACAGTGAGGGTGTGGGATTTTTGGAGCTGGTGGTTTTTTTGTTTGTTTGTTTTTTTTCTTCTTTAATTACCTTAAAATAGTCTGCAGTGGGAGCAGTATTTGTATTTGCGTTTTGTACGGGGCCTGGAAAAACCATTCCCAAATCTTGAAACTAACTTTGATAAACATAGAAATAAGATATTTAGGATCTGCAACTAAAGTGTTGAAACTGATTTTGCTGCTGCTTTTAAGCCATTCTGGGGCCTGTTGTTTGTGCTGTTGCGATTACTGTAGACATTACAGATCTCTCTTGTGTATGAAAATCTAATGGTATGAAATTATGATGTTTTTGTGAAGAGATCAGTAGAAGCAGTACACACATTAGAGAAGCAGCTTTAATAAGATGTTTTACCTATCTTTTATTCCTTTTCTGTACCACTGCAGTCAGCTAGTCAGGTTTAATGTGAATACTGGACATGACTGTGGTTCTTTTTAAAGATCAGAGGTGATGAAAGAGGTTGTCTGAAAGAATCTCGATGGGCAGAGCTATTAACAGAATACAGCAGAAGGCAGCTGCTGTGTTGTGCAAGTCACCACACCACACAGGAGTGGCTGTAGAGCACAGGTGGTGGAGAGGCTTCTCTCAAAAGCTGCCAGTGATTACTGAACACGTACATGAAGTTCATATTCTGGGCAGAACTCAACAACTGTGCTCACCCACCCCCACTGCCACTCTGGTGGTACAGATGACAAATGGAGAGTTCATAATGCTTCAGTTTGTGTCTCAAGTACTGGCCACTGACAATAAGCAGTTCTGCAGTACACGAAGAGTTTTCAGTTAACTTTGGGCAAAGGGGGCCAACAAAAAGTATTGTGGCATTCTGAAGAGTAATGACAGCACACAAAGAAAGTAAGGTGCTCCCAAGAGATTAAATGCTTTCAAGCTGAAAGGCCAATATTTCAGGCTTGTGAAGTTTACTGAATGTCTAATAAAAGGCAAGAATGTATTCTGGAACATAAATTCCCTCAAGTTTTAGACCTAGAGAAAGCAAAAGAAGTATGCCAGGATTTGACAGAAGATCCCTGATACAAAAGGGCTGACACCTGTGAAAGGCACATAAAACTCAGTTACAGTGTGCAGAAATGCCCATGGAAATGTGCCACTCTGATATTGCAAGAAGATGCCTGATATTCGGGGAAAAATAAAAAGTAAACAGTAGTGGATCTTATTATGTTGCAAAAATTTGTAGAACACGTGTGACCTGGAGAAGAGGGTTGACAAT
The DNA here is from genome assembly GCF_001715985.3 of Manacus vitellinus. NCBI lineage: Eukaryota > Metazoa > Chordata > Aves > Passeriformes > Pipridae > Manacus > Manacus vitellinus. Next base: position 205,665 of record NW_021940749.1, on the reverse strand, counting down.
TAAGTTATTAGCCCCGAGGAATTCCTCGTGGGAACACCATCACAGGAGGATAGGAACAGAGCATTGCACAGATAGCAAAAGAACCATTTATTAATTTTAACTTGAGGATGCTGGCAATTATTTTAATTCTGAAATAATTAGGTCAGGATTAAAAAAACAAAACAAAGTGGTCAACTGGAACACAACAAGGTAAAAATTTGTTATCGGGAAGAGAGTTTGGGAAGTAATGGAGAATAGCAGTCTATCTTTAAACATAAAAAAACTCTCAGTCATTTTTTTTTTTGAGGAATTTTTCTCTGCTGTCTGTACAAGAAATGGAGGCTACTAAGTGAAAGTATGAAATAGGTTGTCATGCAATTACCCTGTGTTCATCATTGCCTATTTGAGAACATTTTCAGTGGAAAAGTACCCATGATTGGTTTTAAACCTACCAAATCCTCAGATTCTATGGTTAGGGGCACATTAGGACAGATTTGGGAAGATGATCTTCAAATCCTCTGTTGATGAAAGAATTGCCAAATAAAATGAACTTGACCTAATTCAACTTTGCCACAGCTTGTGATTCAGGGAAAGATTTTAAAAGGTAGAAATTGAAACTAACAGTATCTTATTGATCTGAAAGCAAGTAGAAAAAATTACATTTCAGTCAATTTTAGAACTGGTTTCTTCAAAATGCTTTTTGGTCTCAGCAAATAGATGCAAATTGGGATCATTTGGTGAACAGACCCCCAAATAACTAAGTTAAATGAATTACTTCGTGCCAGTTACCATGAGATGTAAATGCCTTTTCTAGAACTGCAAGACTCTGTCAGGTGCCTTAGGCTGTATGGGACAGGTTGGAGGTTTGTTGAATATTTGCTGGGTTTAGTAAACAGGAGCAAAAGGATTTAGAATTGTAGGTATTGCTGTATTGGTCTGGGAAAGGAACACGCATGGAAATACAGCCTTAAAAGACATGTAAGTATGAACCAGGGGACATATGAAGTGTCCCTGGAAACAAGAGTCTAAAATAAGCATTTATAACCCAGGCATTGAATGAAGCACCACAGTAGCCATCTCAGTGGAATAATGAGCTCAGTATTTCTTGTATCTGGGCTGTAGTTTCAATGCCTCTGCAGGCACTGCAGATCTTTTTAGATCTTCCTAATTCACCATGCAAAAGAGGAATTTCCTGTCTAATCCTATCCCTATTTAAATTTTTACATAGCATCATTAGTAGGGGTAGCTGTAAGGTGTTTGTCTCATTAGTGTGTTGCTGAAAGAACTTAACCTCAAGAATTGCAGTTTTACTCTACATTAAAATGTTATGCAAATTCCCCATCTCACTCAGGGAATCAGAGTGGAACACAGATGCTGTTTTATTATTCTCAGCTCACTTTTGACTTGTTTTACTAGGCTTTGGGCTCAACAGGCCCAAATGTAATTAAATGCTTCCTTTGTGCTATTTGGAAAATCCTTCATTAGCAGCGTTAGCTTGCTTCGAAATTAATGCTGTGCATGCCAAATAAAAATCACTCTTTAAAGCTATGAGAGAGTGAGAAATCTTCTGTTTTGTGGCATTGTTTTAGGTTTAACAAAGATTATGTTTGTATCTATCTCATCTACTAGAGAGTGGACTATTAGAAACCTGTTGTTCAAGGTTAGTCTGGCGTCTTCACTGATTTGGTTAGGAGGAAAATTAAAGCCATGCTTGAAGCAGTCAGAAGGCTGGGTGAGGATTTAGAAAAGGGGAGGAAAGTGTATATGTCAATATTTTCATAGCCCAAACCAAGACAATAGTAGTGACTTTAGCTGGTTTGCTTTTAGGTTTGAGGCTGTCTTGACCCCTAGACTAAAAGTATGGCTCCAAAATATTAACTTGTACAAATTAAATGAGGAGTACATGAGTCTTCTGTTGTTTTCAGTCAGTTTGGCTTCTTGAGCAATCAAAATCCTTCCTTTGTAACCTGTTCCCACTCCCCACCACCAAGCTATACACATGCAACTGTACTTTGTCATAGTTAATAAATCAGTATTCACATGCTGACTTGGTTATTTATCCTCCTTCCTTTTGTAACTATATTGGCTTTAGAGGCATCTGTGTGTTTACATGGAGTATCCAGGAAAGGAAAACGAGATCAAGACAAGATACCAGTTTGGAAACTCCATGAAAAACCTGCTTGGCTTCTTGGCTTTTAATATACTGCTTCCTCTTCTTGTAACAGATCCTGGAACACAGCTGAAAAAAAGAACTTTAGAAGACATATTTTATAAGACTTTATTCTTCGGATCAGTGGGACTGATGTGGTCTGCAGGATTTCTGAAATCTTTCTGGGGAGTTTTGCTATGGGCTTGGGTTCTACCAACTCCTGGAAAAACTGAGACATTGACCAAAGATTCTGTGAGTGGCTTGGCTTACAGAACATAAACACATTGAAATAATACATTGAAAAATAGTAAGAATATTTCATTTGAGATCAGTGAAAGATATAAAACTTTAAAACCAGATTTATATCTATTTGGATACATCTAACTAAAGTATGGTGAACTTTACTCAGTAGTTTGCCTTCGTGTGCCAGTGAAAATATGAAAAGATTATTTTCCAGTGAAGTTCAACCAGATTTATGGCAAGGATAGGCTCTGGTAGCAGAGCATAGTATAAGAACTAAAGAAAAATTGGATTAGTGGTTTGTTCAACCGTCTTAAATAGGAACACATTAAATGATTAGTATAAACTAAAAGCCAGAGTGGAGATGGTGGCAAAACCCCCTAATAAATAATTCTATAATGTAAAGCCCTCCTATGAGCTCATGTCTCTAATGACATTCACATCTGCTTGTGAAGATAGGTTCTTCCAAACAGTGGGAAGATATTCTGCCAAAAGATTTCCAAATATTTTGGAAACTGTGAAATAAACAACCCTTCCATCCCATAAAGTTTCTATTAGGTACTCTTCATCTTTATATTAATAAATTATAAGATTTGAATCTACAATGAAAGCTAATAAGCCTTGGTAAGGTCAGCATGACTTTTTCTCTTGAATGAGTTTATGGTCAAGTAACAGGCACTGTAATAATGTTTTGACAACATAGCACATTGAAATAATGCTTGAAAGAGTCCATTAAATGAAAAGCTATTTGGGTACTTGACAAACTTTTCATCACTGTTTATTGAGGATTATTTATTAGAGTATTCAGAAATTTCTAATAAAATAGTGAGAGAACAACACTATGAGAAATTAAATTTTCTGTTAGAAGCACAAGATTGATATTATTGGAAAACAGTGACTGTTTTTTTAGGTACTTATTTTTGGGTTTTGAATTAACTGGAGTAAACTCAGGCTTAGGTATGAGAGCCCACTCAGTGCAAATGTCTGTCTGAGGTACAGTGGGAATCATAGTAGAAAAGAAAGAGATTAGCCTAAAAAGGAAAGGAAAAAGGTAAAAGGAAAAAGGTAAAGGATGTATTATTATGCTATTGAAATCACAGGTGAGATCCTCTCCACTTAAATATTAATTTCTCCTCAAATATAGGGTCTCAATGCAGAGTTCTAATCCTGGAGTCTGTCAGGTTGAGTCAGAACTCTTGGCTCCTGCAGTTGCCCTGGCATATCATATCAGTCTGCCATGGTAATATCTCCAGCAACTGCAGCTGCATCTTTGCATCCCAGTCTGCTGGAGTGCATAGATATTAGTAGACTGGAATTTAGCTGGTTTTGAAAACTTTAAGATGCAAACTCTAATTGTATGTGTTTTCATGATATTGCCAGCTAATGGTTATGAATCATACTTCCCTTGAGGCAGAAATCATTATTTGACTTCAATGCATCAAACAAAGAAGGTTTTGTTTTATTCCTTTTGAACTGTCCTTGGTTTGATGCTTCATTGGGTTAAAATTCAATGTTGTCATCCATTTAAGTAATAATGATGCACTTTAATTTATTGTCATCCTAAACTCAAAGGCTTGTGAATGTCTGAAGAGAAATAAATAACTAAAATCAAATTTAGGGCAGAAAAAAAATAGGATATTGATATATCCTATTGGTCTATGAATTAAAATAAGACCTATTTTTTATTTTTGGCAGGAGATTAAGGGAAATAATTTATCATTGTTTAGAGTCTTAGATACTGTAACTAGAAAATTGATGAATATTTACCTGTTTTTCTCCTGCAGAGACCATTTGCATCCTAGTCAGAGCTTTTGTCTCTGATTTTAGCAGAGAGGTTCTTCAGTTTGCCATATTTTGTTTTGAGAATCGTCATAGAATCATAGAACACCAGGTGGGAAGGGACCTTTCCCGGCAAAAACACAGCCCAGACAAGATGGCCCAGCACCCTGTCCATCTGCATCTTAGAAGTGTCACATGTTGGGGAATCCACCACTTCCCTGTGGGAAATATTCTGATGGCTGATTATTCTCATTGTGAAAATATTTTCTTTTGTGTCCAGTCAGAATCTCCTTAGGAGCAACTTGTGTCTGTTACCCCTCATTTTTTCCATGTGACTCCCTGCAAAAAGGGAATCACCATCTTCCTTTTACCTCTTCCTTCCTACATCTTCTTTGCAGCCGCCCTTTAAACACTGAAACACGGTGAGAAGATTCCCTTAAGCCTTCTTTTCTCAAGGCTCAACAATCCCAGTTCTCTCAGCCTTTCCTCACATGGCAGACTTCCCAGTCCTTTGATCATTGTGGCCCTTCCCTGGACCCTCTCCAGCCTGTCCATGTCTTTTTAGCATAGTGGGGACCAAAACTGATTGTAGTATTCCAGGTGTAGCCTGAGCAGCACTGAGTGGGATAATGACTTTTGTATTTCTGCCGGAGATGCAGCTCACTGTCCACTGGGACCCCCAGGTCTTTTTCCACAGTGCTGCTCCCCAGCTGGGTAGATCCCAGTTTATAAGGTTTAAATATCAAAAGAATGTTTTGTAAACTGTTTGGTTGTTACCTAGTGCTTCCACCTAGTAAGCACCTGTTTGAAAGACGGGGGGAAAAAAATTGCAGAATTCAATAGTGAGATTTGATGGTTTTGCTGAGCTCTGCTGGAATACTTGTACATTGATTTGGCAAATAATCTCCTGCGTTTTAATGCAGGATCTAAAGGAATTTCTTTTTTTGCAAAACATACTGCAAAAGTACCAAACCTCTCCTATTTACTATGAACCCTTTATGAACTAACGCAATTTCTGTGGTTCCCCCACAGTTTGCTTCTGTTTACTTGTTTGTTTTTTTTAATTTATCTTCAGTCTTTGTGTGCTCCAGAGGTGTCATTCGGCATCTACTGAGCTGAAACTTCTGAATATGTGAAGGGCTGGCACCGTACTGCACTTCAACACAGGTGGGTTTTTTTGTCACCCTAAGTACAATTTGATGTGGGAATTTTATTTTTATTTATTGTCAAATCCTAAAAATGTTACCGTACGGTGCCCACACCTTTAAATAATAAAACTCCTATATTTGTTTGCAGATACTCTAATCTGTTGTTAATAAACTTGAAAGAATACAGTCTTGTCTAATAAACACATCAAACTAATCGGTACCAAAGCAGTTCAGAAGAGTGTTTGTTGTTTGGTGTTTAGATTTCAGTCAAAATTAATCAACAATGGATGGGGCCTGCTGTATTTATTAGCAACACAAATCCCTGTGATTCAGTGCCAGGTCCCTTTGACTCGTTCCAGTGTATGCTGGCAGGGGAACAGAACTGATAAATACTTACATCCTTGTGACTGGGAAAGAAAGAGGGGAGGGGGATAGAGCCGAGAAAACAGACCTCACAGTTGGCATGAATTCCTTGAGAGCCATTTTGAATCTCTTTCTATACAGCTCTCTTGTAAATGGGAAGTCATTGATTCAGGAACAGTAGAGGCTTTTTCTCTTTGTGAAACCTTCAGCTTTGCAGATGGCTGGCTGCATAAGCCTGCGTGGTTTTGTTCTCGCTTCCCCTCCCAGGATGCTCTCTTTCCCTAGTTTTAATTTTCATTCTCCTTTGCTTTTTATTGAATTTCTTAAGGAGATGCAGTTATTGACAGTAGAAATGCTGTCGCAGACATGCTCCTTCTTGGGAACGTCTGTAATGGTCTAAATCCTCACTTGGCAGAGAGATTAAAGCGAAGGTGTTTGAAGTCTTCATGTTTAGTTTTAAGTTCCATTTGTGAATTCAAGGCAAACTAGGGGCTCATTTTGTGGAGAGTAGATATGAATGACTTGCATCAGAAGTGTTTCTGTCAAATTAAATGAAAATCTTTACTGATTCTCTTTGCATCAGTTACTTGTGGAACTGGAGATACAGAGGTTCTGCTCATGGTGATTTTCTGCCTTACAAAAATGGGAAAGGCTATTTTCCCTGCAGATACTGACTCTCACTTTGCTTCTGGAGCCCTAAACTCTGAGTCTAGGAAGTAAAAACACTCCAATTCTGAACAGAAGCATGTTGAATTCCTTGTAAGAATTACTCAGTGACAAACTGTGCTAGGAAACAAGTCACAGCATGTTGTTCATGCAGTGCTGGAATTTCAATAATGTTATCTCCAGGACTAGTAGTTGCACTTGATACTGATACATAAACCAGTCAGGTCACAGTATCTGCTAAAAATTCTTGCTCTTGACATGACACGTGCAGTTTTACAGCTTTGAACCCAATTTTCTTTTTTTCTAATGGCCAAATGACTCATGGAAGTTGAGGCTGCTTTCTGAGGAGAGATGCTTACAGCAGAAGGGACTTGTGAATTTGAACACAGAGAATTCAGCTGTTAATTATGGGAGAAACGATGCAGGGGGAAAAATTATTGTGGCAGTATTGCTATATGACAGCCTAATGACAGACTTTGCTGCTGTCTGCTCTTGGGTCTAGTTCCTTACATCATTGTTATCATTTGTCTTGTGAAGGGAAGGCGGGAGTGGTTCTCGCTTGTAGATAGAAGCAGTCTGTGGACAGTGATTGCAGAAATATCCTCCAGCTTCTCTGTGGGACTCTGTGACTTCTCTCTGCCAATGACTGCTCTGAATCAGGGGCTGCCCTTTTGCTGTGGGTTTTGTTTCCTGAGAGAAAACCTGTACAGATAAGGGAAAAAATGAGTTCTTGTCACTTGAGAGCTTCACCTAGCAGTGGTGGTGCTTATATTTTCTGTCTTACGGAGTATAAAGAGAGAATATGTGCAGTTTACCCCAGTGATTACCACAAATCCCACTTTTATGTCTTATTATTTCTAGGAAAATTCAGAAAACATAGGCTTCCTTCAGCAATAGTGAGGCTGCCTGTGAGGGAGTTGAGTGGGTGGAATTACTCACAAAGATAGTTCAGCACCTTGCCTTGGGTATAATTCCGCATCTTCTAATTTAAGAATATTTGTTTTACTGTTCCTCTTCCTCTTTTATTGATGTTCTAATTGGTGTTCTCTTAGGTATGGGCTTAAAGTAATGTTTTGTGAACAAGTAGTTCAGGAGAGGATGATATGATTCAGAATACGAGCTATGTAGGAGTTACAATTCTCACAGATTTATTTTTCAAAACTATTTAGAAAATGATCTAGGAGAATTATCTTTATAATACCCTTTCTAGAAATCATCAGTGTCTCCTCAGGCTGAAATATCTGTTCCAAGCTGTTCCAAATTTTCAAGGCTATGAAATTTATGTCGATTATCTGAGCATAACTGAATGATCAAAGTCCTGATTTTGAGGTGAAAATTTTAGTTCAGTTTTAGCTAATATATAAAAAATATTTGTATAAAAGTTTCCTACCACCATGCCTTTGAGTAAACTCATTTGCCAAAGCAATTGTGGAAAGTGACTGTGTAGAGATCATTTTGCCTTTGTTCCAAAGTTCCCTGACTGGGCAGTAGCAAGGTTGCCAGAATATTCAGCAAACAGTTTTCCTCAGTAGATCCTACTATTGCTGACAGATGGCTTTGCAACTTAGAAATACAGTTTGCATGCTCTTTTTCACTTGTTTTCTCTGTTAGGATCGTTTGCATTCTTACAGAAAATTTCATTTCAGTGAAATGGAGGCAGTTGTAAAGCTGTTTCCACTGAAGTGTTTGGCAGACACAGAGGAAGGCTGAAGTGCCTTTTTATCATTTGGAGGCAAAATTTTGCTATAGTAATTTCAGAATATTTTTGAAATGTGGATTCTGTACTTTGTGGTGTTTAAGCAGTATGAAAAAGAAAACTCATAATGTGTTTTTTGTTAAGCTTGTGTCTCTATAATTTCTTTTTATGGATTTTTTTTTCTTCCTAATCAGAATGGAGCTAAACTTCAAGCTCTTCAAAAAAGTGGATTTTTTTTTTTTTACCTGACATCCATTGTTCTGCGCACTCGCTGTACCCTCCTGATGAGTAGATGTAGTTAAAAATTTGGCAGATGTTTTGAGGAGATGCAGCTGACCTCTGTGCAAGGATTCAGTATTTGGCAGCTTAATATTTTTGACTGTGATGTTGATGAAGTTGTGTGTGGAGCAAGCAGCTGAATACCTCCATCAGCACTGTGAGAAGGACTGCAGCTAACAGGAGTCTAATGTTGAAGACTGGCTGGTCCTTAATCCTTCTAGGAACACTGCTTATGAGTTTGCTATTTGCACCAATTAAAGTGGTGATTTTGTTATGTAGAAGCATCCAAAGGTGACTCTAGTCCATCACTTGCCTTAATTTTGTACCAGTTATCAAAAACTTAACTTTTGGTCTCTATTAAGTCAGCTTTTGTCACATGCCAGAAGAAGGTGTGGGAAAAAGTAGGAGTGTCATATTCTCAAATCACTTCCCTTTTTCTATCCCTCAGGCTCTGTCATTTTCCTTCAGTGTGTATTTGGTTAATGGAACACGACACTTACTTACCTTCTCTCAAGTATTTCCTTTGGAAAAAACAAAACAAAGAAGCTCCAGCATGGAAGTTGCCAATGGCACACCTGTTGGGAACGTGTCTTGGCCAAAAGCCTGACCTTACTGGTTAGTTTTAAGTGCAGATCTCCCCACCCCCTCTGTTGTACTGGAAATGAACCTGAAGAGGAAAAATGTAATTTGGCTGTTAACACCTTCTGGAAGGGTCAATCCTGTGATGCACTGAGGTAGAGTGTTGGTTTAATGATTAAGAAAGGAAGAACACAGAGTAACTACATGAATAGAGGAAGAAAATATCTTCAGGGAGGCCACCCACACCCCACCCAAGTCTTGGTGACATTCTTTCCAAATGCCATTCAGAGAAGCCCCTTTCACTAAACATAGCCTGCATAAACCCCCTCATTAAACAATGTCAGGAGGTGTGGTACGACATTCTTTGTTTTATTTTAATAATATTGTTTTTATTTTCTTTTCAGCAAGGTTTTTTTTAATTGGTATTTGTAAAAGGAAGTGTTGGATATTCCAACTATATACCAGTTGCTGAAATAGCCCTTTTGCATTTATGGAACTGTAGTTTACAAAAATACCAGTTTCAAGCATTAAATTCACCTATTTTCTTCCTATATTACAGGTCATTCCTTCTCTGCTGGAAAGGGAGGGGAAGCAGGGCAGGAAGGAAATTAAGCCGTGGAACAGGCAGACAGAGGGGGTTGAGCAGCCCAGGTTTTGGATGTCCTGCTACCCCACGGAATCTGCAGCTCTGTCATGTATCCAGGCTTCTTATCAGCTTGAGCCTGGGATCCTGGTAGATCCAGCTGCAAGGAAAATAACTTGCTGACAAAAAAGGATAGTTTTAGATGCCCAGGATAAAGATATGGAATTAGGCCAAAAGGAGAGAGTAATGGAGACTTAGTATCACCATTAAGGATTCATGTGGTATCTGGGTATCCACTGAATGTTGGCAAACTTGAAAAAAGCCAAATGATCATAGGAGAATAAAAGGATTTTAGAATCAGGCACCTTCAAGACATGTAGGTTCAAGTCCTGCTCAGAACTGGGCAGAAGATACAGAAACAAGCTTTTCTCACTGTCATGGATAGCCAGACTACCTGCTTGTATTTAGGTTGCGATTTGGGAAATGCAGTTGGCCTAGACTATATGGCATGATAGCTGAGAAGGAGGATATATGCATTTAGCCCTGCAACTGCTAGAGTTTACATGAGAAATCAGATTGTCTGGGGAAGAGAAGAGTTCAGAATCTTGGTGAAAGAAAAAAGCCTGTGATTGTGCCAGGACCAACCAGTAGTATGTGAAACAAGAAAGCTCTTTATGCTATATCAGATCTTCCACTGAGGAAAATAACACAGCTACAAAACCAAAGCTTGATGGGAGAACATTATTGTGTAGGAGGGAAGAGGAGTATCTGTAGCAAGGGAATGATGCAAAGTGTGTTGGACTGAGCTACTCTGACAAAATTAGTCTTTGCAATTAGACTTTGTTGTGTGCACCTTCAGACTGTTCAACTGAAAGGAGTCATGAAAGCAGTGTATGAGTCAAGGGTGGAACTAATGTGTATTTCCATACACAAATGGAGAAGAATTTTTTTTTCTTACCAGTAGGAGGAATGGAATACAAGCATGGAGGTAAAAATGCATCTGACTCATGCCAAAGAAGTCATACATCAGTTGGATAGATTCTGTCACGTTTCCTTTGTGAGTGTTCAGTGCAATAATGTAGGACCTGCCCACAACCTTTTCCATGTCCAAAAAGTGATTCTGCATGACACATATTGGAACAGTACAAGGACTTTAAAATAAGGCTGTTTTGATGCCTTTTGGTCATGAAGGTGTAACTGTTTCTACAACAATTGTCTTGCAAAATGGAAGTCAAGGTTTTGCTGTTGCTGTAAAGGCTCTAATACCTAAGTATCTATTTTTCTCTCTTTAAACCATGCAAGTTCCTAAACATGCAGGCATCTAAACCGCTTTAGTGAGGTTACATAAATCATGATTGTCAATGACAGTAATTATTGGGTTTGGAAGGCGATGACTTCAAAATAAACCCTTATTTTTCCCAAACATCAGAACTTGAAATATGTGCAACTTTCCATGCCAATAGCAAGTATTCTGATTCATTTTCCTTCATGCAGTCTTTGCTTTTTGTGTGTCACATGCAGGGTCAGTAGAAATAAGTAAGTTGGAATTTTCCACTCACCATGTGTTACTAGAATGTGTATTTGAACTTTTAATAGAGCAGAAATATGTATCTATATAATAAGACACCCCAGCTGCACTTCTTAATCCAGGTACAAACCTTTCCATTCGTGGTGTTCTGCATTATATCTTTCCATGTGTTCCTACCTCTGCTCCAGACAAAAGAAAATGATTGCCCCCTGCAGTTATTAAAAGGATGAAAGTTATGGAGTTCTAGAATATCATCAGGGTTTACTGGTGTTGTATTTTGAACTCAGAGATGTATTGCAACTCAGAGGCTACCACAGCACCTGTACACTCTACTAATAGATTACCACTGACGACTACTCCTGCAGCAAATGTATGGTTCCTCATTACTGTCATGTAGGTCCATTTACCAGCTGAGACCTGCTGGCTTCAGTTAAATGTGATGTTACTCATATCAGAGTTTCAGTACCCAGAGATTATACTGGTTTTGGGAGGTGGGGGTGGTTTTTTCCTGTGGGTGATAAGCAGTACGGGAATCATGAGCTCAGGGAACAGCTGGAACTTGTGATGTGACAGTCAACTGGATGAGGCTGCTGAGGAGGGAATGTAACTAAACAAAACTGATAGATTTAACTGAGTAAGGAAATGTTTAACTTCCAGATGTTTAAACTGTAATCCCTCTGATGAAAAGTCTTATCCTTCTGTGTTTGGAACGGATGGGAAAGCAACGTGCTGTGCCTGTCTGGCTTCTAGTATGCCACTGCAACATGCCAAGGAGCAGCAGCACTTGTGCTGTTGTTTCTGTCTGAAAGAGAACTAACAATTTTTTCTTATAAGTGAGTGTGTGCCTGGAGGATGCCAGAGCTATGTCTTCTGGGTTTTAAATTAAAAAGTGTCAATAGTAGGTATCTCTGAGGTAAAACTGAAAATGTCTCTAATGAATCCACAAATCCTTGAGCCCATTTCATCATTAAAATGTGTCTCTGCAAGCTAGTTAAGGCCCTGTAGCAGTGAACAGCCAGGCAGAAATCTCTCCTGTGTCCAGGGAGGAATTCCCCCATCATGGAAAATCCCTACATGTGATAAAGGGCTGCTTCTGCCAAATTTTAGAGACCTGTGCAAAAAGTGTTGGCATGGGAAACATCCCATGGGCTGGTTAGTGTGGATGATGTTCTTTCATACAGCAGGAGCTGGGCAGTGGTGTGGCAGGACTTTGCTCGTCAGAGCACTAAACCAGAACTGGAGGCAGATGTGGTTATAGGTGCTTCTGCCACACCTGGAATTCTTGTCATAGGCATGACCTTCCTTCTTGCTGCTTCCCATGAGGATCTCTCCTCCTCCCACCAGCCTGTGCCTCCCGGTGGTCCTGGCCATGGTCTCCTGTCCCAGAAGAAAGGGGAGGCTGCCTGTTGATCTGGTGCTACACGCTGGTTCCTTTTACTGTTTTCTTGAGTCTCCAGGTAACTCCCGTAATCTTTACAACTTGTCTTTTGTTTACCTGGTGACAGGTGAGCGTTGTCATGGCTTCCTTGTTCCATCCTCCAAGGATTTCACCCACCTCTATTCTTCAAAATGGCCTGAGGTGCTTTGTTCCTTTGTAGCAGAGCCATTCCCTCTACTGCCTGAGCAGCTGTTGTTCCTTTGCCAAGTGGAGCATGTAACCCCGCGGGGGAATGGTTGTGGTTTCCAACCTGCCATTCTTCTGGATTTTGTCTGGCTTTGCAGAGGACATAATGGAATGGCCCAAAAATCCAGGTGGGGATTTCCTCCTGTTCCCTCTTCAGTGGCCCCACCAGCAGCAAGATCACTGTGACTTTAGGCAATCTCAGAGGCTTCATAGGGTTTAGCTCTATTTTCAGCCTGCATTTGCTGTTCTTCACAAGGCCTGTTTTGAATGTTTGATTTTTCTTATTTTGAAGAATTTCCAGCACTATATTGCTACACTTGCACTATACATATGCAATATCTGTATTTGGCTTCTGCTACTTCTTTGCCAATAATGGGCAGAACTGCCACATATAATTTTTCTGCTCTTCGGGATTTTGAAGGATCTGAATGAAAAATACGTTGTGCACATCAGCAAATGTAGTGCAGAGACTTTCTGTGGGACTTCAGCTCATGTTAGCTGTGAAGAGAAATATGAAAGTCTTCTAGGCTCAGTACTTCTTTGATATTTAAAGGCTCACACTTCCTCACACCTCAAAACTCTCCTTTCTCCAAGAAAACCAAGTACCAAAGGAAGGTGACATACAGACTGCTATCTTAGCAGGTAAATTTATCTACCCCCAACCTGAGTGAATATATAGTTTGAATAATTTCTTATTAAGATCACACTAATTCATAGGGAATTGCTGAAAAGGAACAAGGGTCTAGTTGTTTCTTGACCGCATACGTAGAAAACTAGATACTATAACTGAAAGATATTGAAAAGGTTCCAGTAAGATTGAAATCATAATTTTTTCATAACAACAGTAACAGCAGTAAATGATGAGATTTAACAGAACTCAAGGTTTTTTGGATCTCAAATGAAACCTCAAAGCACCTGTTCTCCAGAACATGTTTTCTTGCTACACCACCTGCGCTTCATGTAGTTTTGGAAATTTCCTCCACTTTATCATTTTAGGAATTATGTAGAATTTCCTTAGACTAGAAGCATACCAGATCTTGGTCAGTGTGTACACATAGTTATTTCTTACCACTGTAGTTTGGCATTTTATTTGGGTATGAGTGCAGCTTTGTGTCAGGATATGGAATATTCAGTGCGCCATAAACCCCAGAATTGTGATCCTTGTGGGACTGGGCTCCAGCCAATCAAACATCCTATCAATCAGGAGGACCCCTGTGTGGTGTGGCATTAACTTCTACAATTCAGGCTGCTGTGGGACTCTGCTATACTCAATCCATCAGTCAAGTCTGCCTGCACAGTTCCTCTGCAGGGGATACATCAACCTTTATAATGCTGGTCATTGACAAGCTGAGTTGTGGTCAATCAATCAGTCTCCTATCATGCTGCACAATGGCTGCAGGATAACACAAGCTAGACTGCCCCATCCAGAAAAAACCAACCTAACACCCTCCCCCCTCAAAAAATAAATAAAACAACCTTAAAAAAAATACATCTATTCTTTATTCATTGCCCCAAATGACATCCCACACAGTTTTCTGTCAATTATTTTGCTCTTTTTTTTTCCTCTTTTCTTTTCTTCTTTCCTAAATGCAATTGTGATGTGTGTTTTTAATCATGGTTTATCTATTCTCGCCCCCCCCACCCCCTGTTTTGCATTTATATGTGTGTGATTACCTAATCATTTGGCACAAAGAACTGTCTCTGATCAGGCCCAGGCCTCGAATAACACAACTATGGCAGATCAGAATGGGAGAAGGTGAATTGGCACATCAAGTGTGTTTACATCATCCCTAGCTCTAGCTTGATTTATCAGTAGATTTGGCCCTATTTACTGTTTCTTTATAGTAAATGATGAAGTATATCATATAAACCAGGAATGATTTACAGGATGATAATTGTTTGGGGTGAATGCAGCTAAATTAAAGAGAGAGAGCATGATAATATGCATAGCACTGATATTTTTGGGGCATTCACATAGTCACTAATTTCTGCATACCCGACCCCACTAGTTTTGGTGGAAATTAGTAGATTTTTTTTTTTTTTAATATAGACATAAATACTGTATGCTTGTGTACGTATAAAAAACCTAAATATATAAAACCTCTTTTTGCTGTGGTGTCTTGCTTCTCTGTCATTTCTATCAACAACTTTCGAGGGATTTTCTTGGCAACACTTTTGTATCTGAGAAATACTGTAATAATACAGTAAAGCAATCTCAGTTCTTAACAGTTCTGAAGTATTTTGGAAGATTCTAGGAAGAAAAGAGTCTCCTGACTCCCCCAGGCCTTGGTAATCATGTAATAGTCTGATAGTATATGCAGTTATAACTTCTCTTTTCTATTGAGAGGTCTACCAGTTTACCAGTATTATGCTCAAGTATATGTTTTGAATTAGCTTTAGAAATATTAGTAACATGAAATTCAGTGCAATGGAACCTGTTCCTCTGCAGTTGGACAAGTGCTAGGAAGGGGGGTTGGCACGAGGGACCTGTTCAGTCGTGCAGTGGTGACACTGGGGTTACAGGGAGAGCCGTAGGAGTAGTGTATCTTCATGGGTCAAACGTGCTACCTTCTAGGACATGGCCCAAAGTACCACTAGTAGCTGTGGTTTTGTAACTTTTAGGATCAGTGCTGCTGTAGAGCAGTGGAGCCAACATACTGTTAGCCGACTGCAGCTGGGAAAATGAAGTGCCTGAGGATTTGGTGGAACCCTTGAAGGGCTTCAGAAAGACCAAGCCTTGCCACGTACCCCTCACCCCATGGTAGTGAGAGCTAGGCAGCTATTTGGAAGCAGAGTTGCTCTTGGGGCACTGGTCCTTTATTGTCCAGATCAGGTCTAGACCAAGCTGGGACACATTCCTGGCCTGGATTGAAAGTTTTCCTTTCTGCTGCTGTCTCAGCCGTTGTATGCCCAGCAAACTTGGCCAGATTTCTCCTTGGATATAGCAGTGCTCTGCTCTGCTATGCCCAACCCTGAGTTCTGTTAGTGAAAAGGTAGTAGACAAGAACTGGACAAGGAGTCAGACTGCGAGAAGACATTCGGCAGGACCGAAAATTTTTGCTCGAGCAAGCACATACACAAGAGACTCACCAAAAACTGTGCAAGGGCTGCTTGCGCAGATGAACAAGAGGAGATTGCACAACTCAGCAATAATTTTCCACCTTCTCCTGGTGCAGCACTCGGGCACAATGTTGCCTTGTTAATTAAACATAATTCCACTCAGTACTGAACACATATTTATTTCTCAGTATTAGTTTTTAAGCAATTCCAGGAAACAAGCCCTCTTGCTTGTTCCTCCCCTCCATCCTCCCACCTCCCCCCTCCAGCCCCTGGAAAGATGCCTTTTAATTCTGACCCTTCACACATCTCCATGCTAATCCATGAACAACTGCACTGAGTGGGGAAAAGCATGACAGCTCTGCTTGGGGCCTGGGGAGGCGAGTCTTGCAGAAACCCTTTTGTTGTCCCCCAGGTAGGATGTTTAGCTCTCCATCCAGGCAGCCCGAATTCCTTTCTCACCACACCCAAGGTCATTTTAATGAAAATTCCTAAACCTATGCCAGGGGGATAGAATTGCTCCTAATCCTTCAGCAACACGTCATTTGATCCCCGGGCCCACTGGGGTTATTATTGTGTGTCTGCAGAGTGCAGCAAAGCAGACAGGAGTAGAAAAATGGCAACCACTGCAGGAGATCTGCTTCCCTTTCCCAACCTTTCTTTCAGATCCCCTTTTTCTTCTTTTTTTCTTCCAGAGCACATTCACCGCCTGCCAGCTTTCAAGGGATAATGCCATGTTTTAAGTCACCCTATGCCATTCCCTAGAAGCTGCACACGTTTTTAATGAAATTAATGAGGAAGTTTAATTTTAAAGGCAGATTGTTTCCTCTGGTTTGCATTTTGAAAGGAACTGCATGTCTGTGTGGTCCATGCCTTACAGTACTATACTGATGGTTCACATCTGTGTTCAAGCAATGCTCTAGCATCATGAAAAACAACACAAAAACAAAATTAAAGCAAAATTGCATTTTTGGCAGGATACAGAGGAGGGGAAAAGAGCTAGTGAATCCAGTACAACTTCAGTTTTTTTCTGGACTTTTTTCCATGCTGACACAGGGTCCTGTATTTTATAGAGAAAGCTTTTGAGGGGTGAGGTAAAGTTTCATTCTTCTCCTCTAGTTGCCTCCTCGTGGCCTATCTGAGCACTGATGCCCTTTCCCTATCATGCTGAGACCTGGAAATCCACTGTGTCCTCGCCTTAGTATGCCCCAGGCCCCACACAAATCTGCCTGTCTTTTTCCATTAGCACTACTTACTTCCCCAGCACAGAGATTTCAGAGCTTTCCACCCCTGCCAACATGGAGGCTTATAAATTAGCAAATTTCCTCCCCGTCATTTAAGTATGTGTAGGGCTGGGCTGACAAGTTATTTCCTACTCTCTCATCTCCTCCCCAAATATGAAAATTTCTGTCCAGTTCTTGTCTACTACCTTTTCACTAACAGAACTCAGGGTTGGGCATAGCAGAGGACATCCTGTCTTCTCTGCTCTACAAGGATGAAAGACAATCAGAACTTCTGAAATATCTGCCATTCCCACTGAGTGAGGAAAAGCAGTCTGGGATCTTTATAGTGCCAATCTCTCAACAATCATTACTGCTTAAAGTTTTTACTTGAGGTATGCAGGTTGGTGTACTTATTTTCATTTGCAGGAAGGGTGATTTGGAACAGAGAGAGGTTAATCTCTTACATTAGCCAAGTCATATTAGCACTGGCCAAAATGTTCAATAGGATTTGTTTGCTCACTGTCACTATGCATAGCTAAAAGCATTGGTAAGCACTGCTTCTGCCTGCCTATTATGGATTATCTTGGGTGGCCTGTCCAACCCATTGATAAGGCCCAGTGGTGACGCTGCTGTGGAATTGCCAGGGAAGGGGTCCTTAGCTGAGCTGTGAGTCTTTAATGTCTAGAAATGTGCCCAGCCTAGGTTTTCCTAAGCTGACAAATGTGTTGACCATGGCCAGGGAGAACAGCAGAGGGGTCTAGCTGAGCTGTTTGGTAACTCACAATTTTCTCATCATGAGGAGACCCAGTTCCTCTAGTGCCAGTTCACTGGCCCCAGAGGGACTTGTTTCCCTTGCCTCTAGTGCAACCAGGCAATAGTTTTGGTGGTTATTATTTTTTTGTTTGTTTTTTAGATCCCCATATTTAGATGCATTACTCTCATATCAGATACATCTGTGTTGAGTTCTTGCCAATTTCTCTCAGGAGGAATGGAAGAGGATGTCCACTACATATTTAGTGTAAGGGTGTTGTATGAATGCCAGTGAGGGGGAGTATGTAGTGATAGTGTTGTGCAAAAGATATAGTCATAAGAAATTTGTCAGGATTTTAGTAGTTTCATCAACCTGAGAATGTCCTGAATCTGGAAAGGCTGTCTGCTAAACATGAAGGGGAGGTTCTGGCTGGAGACCTGTGCATCTTCCCCTCTGGTCCTGCCTCTGTGAAGTCAACAATAGAAATCTTCCCATTCAGGATTTAGAAACTGGACAGAGCACTAAAAGGGTCTAAACAGAACAACCAAGATCTTGTAAGAGGATGTGGAAAAGGTGACACAGATCTGGGCATCTTTTCCACCTTTAGTTCTGAGTTTTGCACATATGAAGGCTTTCATGCACGGAAATAAAGGTTGTATTTGTAAAAATGAATTTTTTTTTTTTTTAAATTTTAACCCTTTTGTTCACCTTTGTTGTATTTCATCATACAGTCAATGCAGTCTCTGACTGACATTTCTTCCCTTGGAACATGGGTAGCAGGTTTAAAAACAGAGAGAGGAGCTTTATTAGTGCAGCTTGAACAGAGGAGTAAAAAAAAAAAAAAAGAAAAGAAGTCTTGAGCTGGACCTTCAGTTGCTGCAGAGGTCTGTTGTCCCTGGAATACCTTTTCAGTGTGTGCTAAACGGTCACTCAAAGTCAGCATGAAAAAATGATTTCCGAAGCTGTTGAACAAATAAGGAGACTCATTCTGAGCAGGGACTAAATTGGTTTGGAACATATGCTTGTGCTGAGCAGCCAAAGTACATAATCAGGTTTAGCAAAACAAAGCCTGATACCAAACTTGCCAGGAAAAATTGTTTTGTCATTTTGAAATCTGCTTGGTTTTTAAGCAGACCTTCCCAGAAGAGAAAACAATGTGTTTCATGCCCTACTTCGTCTGCCATTGCTATATTTTTCCCCTGAAGATTTGTAAGGAAGGGGAAAAATATATAATCCCTTTGTTAAGATACTTAAATTAAAAGCTTGCTTATGTTGAACTGCCCTTTCAGTCGGGATTAAGATTTGTTACCCAAGTCTATATACCCTGTAAAACAACGACTAATCCAGACATTAATCACAGGAAATATTCTGAACCTTTTAAAAATAAACCATGACATTCTATGAAGAATACATAATTGAGAATATCCTGGACAGGTTGAAAATTAGCCCAGTTGATTGGTTACATAATGATCAGCTGGGTAAGCCAAGGGGAAAGAAAAGAGCACATGGGGCGAACAATGCAGCAGCTTTGTGCTATTGTCTGCCTTTTCCTGTCCTTTTTGTACCGAGTTCAGCTCGGTACAAACATTGTCATTCCAAAACAAATTACATTAACAGGAGGTGTCTGCACCCCCATCAGCCTCTCTCCCCTGCTCTCCTGTTTTTTCTGACCACGGTTCATATTTTTCCCCCTCTACTCCCTTTGCCATTTCCAGTCAGTGTTTCCCAGCCCTGATCTGTTGCCCAGAGCAACTTCTGCAGCAGTTGGGTTGTGACTGATCCCTTTCTTGAGGCAATATCTGTCAATGTCCCCCCTCCCTGCCAAAGGCCAGTTACTCATGTCAAGGTCAAACTGTGGACAGTCATTCTGTGTCTGCCCAAGTTAATCCAAACCAAACATACCATGTATAAGTAGTTTATCTCCCAAAATAAATAGATGATAATTAGCATAAGCCGCCGCACCCACTTCTTTTCCATTCCTCTCTGAAAAAATCCTTCCACCTGAGTAAATTAGGATGCTTTGTCTGACCTATTCTTATTATGTTGAAAAGCAAGCAAGCTCTGACTCCAAGTGGGATGGCATTTCCTACCTGGCTTTCCCAGAGCAAGCCACTCTTAGCAACACAGGAAGAGATGTATACAAACATGCTTGTAAAGGAGATGAGATTATGACTGGAAATCCTCAAAAACTTAAAATTTACAGCAGATCTACCCATAGCTCTGGGTCAATTTTTGTCTGTTGCGTTGATGTTGTTTAAGTGGGCATTACTCCACAGGCACAAATGTGTCCCATCACTGCTTTTCCAGAGACAGCAAGCTAAAGCAGACTTAGCTGTGCAAGGAGACTGAGGTATTTGGAGTTACAGTATGGGGATGAGTCAGAGGCATGTTAAAATTCTGTATTTTGTCTGAGACTTTCACTGTTGACCTGCCCCACAGTGGCTTGTTTGGCAGGCTGAACCTTTGCACTGTGGCACCAGGGGACTCTGTAAAGTCTCTCCCCTGGTGCCCTAGAAAATGTAGGAACCAATCCTGAGGGGGAGAGAGATAAGGGTGAACACCAGTGCTGTCAGGAGGGTGAGTGAAGATGTTCGATGTAGAACAAAGGGCACGGACAGCCAAAGGTAAAGGAAACGGTGGGTCTGAACTGCTCTCCCTACCCAAAGTGTGAAGGGGTGATTGATGGTCAGTTCTTTACGTCTGTAGAATCAATTACTGGTATTAGAAAAAAAAAAAAAAAAGAACTGCAAAAAATCCCAGCTTTACTCTTAGGGAAGGAATCTGCCTGACTTGGGTTGCTGAAGCTCAACTGGCAATGGATGGGGCAGGTGGGATTTTGCTGCACTGACAAAGAAGTAGTTTTCAAATTTCCTATACTTCTTTATCTTGTTTTTAAATATCCTATGATAAGGAAAGATAGGAAATAATCCTAGCGTTTGTGTTTGATGTTATAGAGATAACATATATGTAACAGTTATTATTTACTAAATGACTAATAACATGAGGAGATTCTGTTCACTACGCAGGGTTTCCTCTCTTATTTAGGTTTGTGTAGCATCTTTGCCCCTCTCAGGACATGTAATTTGTTCTGAAAGAGTGAGAAGTGAGCTGAGCACCCACACCTTGGCTATAGTTATCATTGAAGGTGTAACTTCTATTTAGATAGTTCCCTTTTTAACCTAGGTTTGTGCCTCTTATCACTCAATGTCTACAAATAAAACATGAATAACTTAAAAAAAGAAAGAAGTACTCTAGGCTAAGCAGGACCTGTAGGTTTCAGGCAAGAGTTAGAGGATGCAGTCAGTATTTTAGGGTGGAATAAGAAAATTAAAGGGTTACACCCAGGACACATGGACTCTTCCGTGGACTTCCTGTCCAGGGGTTTCCAGACGGAGAAGTGAGGCACAAGATAACCATTAAGCTCTTGTGCTTAATATCATAACTTTCAATTTAATGACACAGTTTGCAAGTTTGCAAGGAAGACATGTATGTTTTGGGTGTGTTTCTAGCTAACAGCAAAAGTGGCCCAAAATGTGGTTTTGAGAGCAGCATTTGTATGATCTGGGAAGTTACATTGGATATATTGGCCATAGCAGCCCAGGAGCGCATCAGAGGTGGCGTGAAACCTCTTGGGGGGTTTGGTGTTGCTTTGTGTAATTTCCATCAAGGTCTTCACATCCTTCCTTGGCTTCTGAGGCTCAACCCAGGTGTGCTCAAATGCTCCTGAAACTTGGCAAAGCCTTCTACAAGGCTGGCTGGGGGAAGGGAGGGAAGGAGTCAATGGGGGGGGTTCACCTGGTTTCAAGTTTCAGGGTAAAACTTTTACACGAGTAACAGTTTCCAGCTTCAAGAGCCCTGTGACAACATCATAACCAGGAATACAAACTCTTGCGTTTGTATACAGGACAGGCACTGTCAGGCAGAAGAATGGGATTTTCAGGCAGAACTGAGGAACAGGATGATGTGCTTGTCACTGTACAGGATGTGCTTACTGGAAGCCTGTGGGAAACATCGCGTTACTCACACAGGCTTGGCCACCTTTTTCTCCCGCGGTAGGGGAGGAAAGCGGCGGAGTGGCAGTTGTTTCCCCCCCGTTTCTGCGGGAAGGGATTCCTCTGGCACGCCGCTGGCAGCCAGGCCGAGGGCACAGCTGGCTCCAGCTGTGCCGGCAGCCTGAGAACCGCCTGGCTCCCCCGAGGTGCTCTCAGAGCCGCTCCCGAGCGCTGCCGCGCTGCTCGCGGGACAGCTGCCAAATCCAGCGGGGGTGGCACGGGGTTAACCTGGTAAAGAATTACACTGATCGTCGGGTGCCGCTAAAATGTGCCCTCGGTTGAAAAGTCATGCATTAATTAAGTTGATGGCCTGTTTAGCTTGTAACCTCAGCAGCAGAGTCTCAACCTCTCTGTGGTCAAATAGATTTACCTAATGTAATGAAAGGCCATACCCTTTCCATTTCCTTCTTTCAAAGCCTTCTCACCACAAACTCTTCTGGTAAGGCCGCTTATCAGTGATAGCACATTTTTCATTACTGGTGGAGTATGTGTTAAAATGAAATTTTGAAATACTTTTTCAAGTGTCACATGGAGCATACTGCATCTCGACTGGACAGCAATCAATTCATCAATCAGTTACCTTTGAGGTTTTTTACATTTGATTTTTTTTTCCCTTGAATCGAATTTATTTTAGACAACACTCCTTATTCCAGGCAAGCTTATAGAAGAAAGGCAGAGAATTTTGTCCCAGGCTGAAAAAATATTTTAATTGGCTCATTAAAAAAGAAGAAAAGAAAATTATAGATCTTGTGATTAGTTTTGTTCTGCAATTCTTCCTGAATTTAAAAAGCTCCCTGTATATCTTAATATACACATAGTAATATAGTTATGTGTGCTAACATCATGAGATACTGTGATAGAGAGGTCTTTATTTCATATTGTCCATGTGCATTAGTAAATAAAGTATGAATTTAGCTCATACATATGTTCAAAATGATGCTGCACAACTCTGATTATGTAGGTGATAATTCTGCTTCACATTAATAGGAATGTTTTTATTTTGCATTTGATTTCATACTAGTGTGTACTGATGTCTTTCCAATTACTCTCATTAAATTTTCCAACAGAGTTGTTGAGTAATCTGAGGGGGTTTGTTTGTTTTGCTCTTTTTTGGCATTTAAGGTTTTTTTTGCTTGGATTTTTGTTTGTTGTGTTTTTCAGGGCTAAAATCGACAAAGATTTTTATTTCAGCTATGACTCTTACTGTTCACTTCCTTGGAGCTGATTTAACAGAATAACAGGAGTGTCCATCTATTGAAGACATTGCTGCTTCAAAAAGGATTTAAAAGAATAATTGCCATAGTAGTTCAGATCTCAGGTCTTTATAGCCCAGTATGCTGTTTCAAGCAGTTGCCAGTAGTGATATCTTGGAAAGACTATGGCCAGGACAAAGATGCAGTGACACATCCTGGGATGGATTTGTATCTTTTTGTTTTGTGATTCTGACTGAGTTTTAGATTCTTTTGTAAAATGTCCATACTGGCTTAATCTTAATAATTCTTCTTGACAGCTTTTCTAAGGTTAGATAGATCTCCTGTGAGTCTTAACACAAGCTAAGTTCGTCTCAGCTCTCTAAGACCTTGGGCTTTAAGTTCTCTGAAGTTCAGAGGAGTCTTTCCTAATTCTTAATCTTTCAGACATTTGAATTTTGATTAAGTTTTTTTTTGTGAAGGAGATCAGTGCATTAAACTGACACCAGAACTGGTGTTTGGTGGAAGGATTTAAAGCAGACAGTGGAGAAGACAGACAGCCACAGGATGTACCAGCTGGAATGTCTCACTGTCTATACAACATCCAGACTCCCTGACACATGAGAATTGCATAGATCACTGCTACCTCATAGGGGAGGAAAGGATAAAGCAAAGTGTGACAAAGCTCCCTTATATGTTGATGTCATCTGGCCATTCACACTTCATGAAGAGTCAAATTGGGCCTGAAGCCTTTGAATTACTCTAATCCAGTGACACCTTCGGCTTTCAGTAAAAGAGAGAAGCAATGATCTAGCCAAACAGATATCTTATGTTTTGGTTATGAAGATAGCCACATCGGGGTGAAAACGAGATATTTTTAAAAACCATTTTTTGTTAGTTCTGAGGGAAGAATAAGACTTTCCTAAGTAGTTAGGGAGTCCTCTGGTTAGGGCACTGTACTGAGGGAGAATCTGACTTCAAAGTGATTCCTTTTGGAACAGAGAATGTGGAGATGACATGCTGTATTTACCATCTCAGGAGCAGGCACTGAATACTGTGCTGAGAGCTTCCTAGATTGCCTCTCTTTCCTGCCGAAACACTCCATGCTGTGGAAGTAACTACATGCTGGGCATCTAATTTATTCCATCCTAATTAAAGTTCTTTGTTGAAATAAGTTCCAGAAAGTTTTGGCAAATTTCTGATAGAAAAACCACATCACTGGAAACCCATCTTTTACCTCTTTTTGGAACAAACCTGGGATGGCCTAGCCACGCCGCTGTGCTTGGATTGGCCTCCTTGTAGCCATTTTGATTCTCAGATTTGTTTTACATTGATAATGGGCTGGTGTTTCTAATGTTTAACATGTACAATTACTGCTCTGTTAAAAAATGAAACGTGCCTTGGAATCTGAAACCAGAGACTGGAGACCAGGAGAGAAAACAGCTGAGAGCAGCAGGGAAGGGGAAGCCAGCAGCAGGACAGGCTCTGGTGCTCCGTGGTGCTGAGATGCAGGGTGCTCCTTGCCTGTCATCATTCCCTGGGAGCTGAATAGCAGCAAAAGCAATCTCTTGTTTTCTAAGTTGCTACAGTTATCTTTGTCCTTTGTAAGAGGAGACAGAGAAAAAGAATGGAAAATAATCCAGAATGTATTTCCGATTGCTTTCGGACCATCCCCGCTCTGAAAAGGTCTGGAGCAGAGTCTCCTATTGTTGCAGTTTCTCTTTGTTGTAGAGCAGGACTTGCAGTGGGAGGGTGACTTTCAACAAGATGCCAGGGAACTTGTTTGTGTGTACTATCTGAACTCTGAATCAGGGTTCTCCCAGTTGACTACTGCTAGAAGGAGAGGACTGCACCAAGGGAGCTTCAGGTTGAACATTATGAAGAATTTCTACATGAAAAGTGTTTTTAAGTGTTGAAATGGGCTACCCATGGCGGTGGTAGAGTCACCATCCCTGGAATGTTCAAGAAATGACTGGACATGGCACTTAGCGCTATGATTTAGTTGACAAGACAGTGGTCAGTCAAGGGTTGGACTTGATGAACTCGGAGATCTTTTCCAATGTAAACGATGCTGTGTTTCTGTGGATCCACACATCAGTACAAATAGGGGGTACAACAAAGCAAAAAGATGCTGGGAGGTTCAATGGAGCGTTCTTAAGCTATTAGAGCTCCTAAATACTGTGTTGTTAAGCAGGAGATGAGAAAGCAAGTAGAAAGGGCAGCTGTAGAAATACAAGCAAGGAAATGTATTTTCTTCCAGAGGGGAAAAGGAAACACTGGTTCACATGATGATTCTGTGACTTTGGCTGTCTCGCTAAAGCGATGTACGTAAACCAAATATTTTTCTTTTTTTACCTTTTTAAATAATATATCCAGGAAATGTTTGAGGGAACAACAGAGGCTGCCCTCTATTTTGCTTGTGGCATTCACCATTAGCTGCAAAATTCTGTGCCTTGTTTAATCCCATGCGATGGGGCCGTTTCTGTGACCTGGTTAATGGGGAAGACGTGCTGCGTGAAGTGCTTGCAGCGTCTGTGTTCGTGGGGGATATTCAGATATGCTGCATATAGGAGATTGCTCCTGGTAGTTTGTAGACAGGTGCTCTCTCTACATTAGCAAGTAGTTAGCACAGTGGTGGACCTGGAAAGGGAAGAACTTCCTACTGAGAACCTGACACCTGTGCTGTGCTGTATTTTACTTGGATTCAAGGACTGAACACCTGTTAATGGTAGGAGTGCACTAAGTATGTTTCTGGAGTGCATTTTACTATGTGCATTGTACTATATATGTTTGATATACATGAGAAAGCTGATTTGGATGCAATCAGAGAACCCAGATTGAAATGGGGTAGATCCCTCCTCTCTCACAGAAGTTTCAAGTTTAAAGGAAAATAACAATAACAGCGAAAGCCTAGATGAAAGATTCGCTGTATTGCAAATACTGTTCTTGTATCACTGAAATGCTGAACTCAGCCCTGCAGGCATTGCAAAGAAGGATTATGTCCTGTTTATTAAAGTATTTAGTTCAAACCAGATTTGATGGTTTTTAAACTGGGCTGTGCTAAGGGCTGAACACTGTGTTCTTCTGCTGGCCTCTAATGTGGTGTGAAAGCATTAAGTAACACAGGCTGAAATGCTGAAAGTGCCTGTGAAGTGTGTAACTCTCCAAAGCAACATTCCAGCCCCTGAGAATCCAGTCTCAGTGCAACTGTGGAAGCAGCAGCCAGGGATGGATGATTTCTATCTTAGGTCTTAAAGTGAATAAAATGCATTTATACTCAAGGAATCAGTTACAGAGGGGAGGATATTCTGGAATCTATATGTGCAGCAATGGGTGTTACATTCCCGCTCTTTGTGGAAATGCCATTGTAATTATTCAGCAATAGCCCATACCTGGGCAATGGAAGATAAACAGAATTGTTGACAGTATAAGACAGTTGCTTATGTAAGTTTTATCATCCCAGGGCCGAACAGTAGCAGATGTTCCCAGTCCTGCAAGCTGGTTTCCCACTGGATGAGAAATCAGTGATGTGGAGTCTGGGTATGTTCTTAGTTTACTTAAGACTGCATTAACCAGTTGTGTGACAGAGATGGTCAAAGAGCATGCAAGATATTCTCCCTCATCCTTTTTTTTTTTTCCTAGACTGCTAGAACAGCAATGCCAATGGTCTGACTTTATTTCAAGAATTAATTCCAGTCAGAGGTACTAAAGCAGAGAACAAATTGTCTTGTTTACTTGTGCCACCTCCCACAAGTAAAACAGAAAATTAAAACTAAAAATATGAGTGTTTCTTGAAGGATTCAGCAGTGCTTGCCAACTAAGTAAAAGAAGATATAAAACAACATACAGTGGCATCTCTTGACTCTCCCTATAATGATACCCAAATTGAGGAAGTAAGCTAGAACATAGAAGATGCAAGATAGAGCATGCAATGCTGGGGGTACAGTGCCTAAAGAGATGATGAATTGTAATTCATCTGGTTTTAATGGTGCAGTCACTCCTTTTTTTAATCAGTTCATCTCCTCTGAGTAATGACACAGACCAGTTATTTTTCTAATGTAGGCAATAACTAATCATCAAAACCAATTTCTGTACCTGCTTTTGCTCTCTTTCCAAACATAGGAGGTTACAAACCATAATTCACATTGATAAGCAGATCTAGAAGGAGCACGACGTTTATTTAATTGCAGAAGTTGTAAATATACATCTAACTTTGCTGATTTTCTGTTTGTTTAACGTGTCAGAAAATAAATTTGGGAATTTCACCCTGAAACACTTTGCATAAAAAGACCCTAATCTAAAAGCAGAAGTTCAGTTTACTGCAGCGTAGGAAATTATGTCTCTAATTTCTTTTGTTGCATCTGCTGCAAGTCTTACATTTCTGTGGTTTTTTTCTTTATATTTTTTTTTTCTCTGTGGCTGAGAAAAGAAAGGTTTTACTAATATTTTCCAGCAGCACTGTTCATTCAGGGATTTTTTTTAGAGTGGAACTTCAACAACATCACCTTGAGAAGTCCAATTGTCTTTTTTTAGAACCAGAGTTTCACTCCAGTTTTCATGCCAGCAGGGGTTATGTGCTTCTTCCAAAGTCCAATTGCATTTAGTACTGGAAGCTCTGAGGGTAACCTGGGGAATCTTGTGTGTGGTAGCTGGATCCTTGAAAGCTACAAGCTGTTGCCTGATTTAGTGTTGTGACTTTTAACCTTTCTGAGCTGTGTAGCACATGGGTTGTTTATCCTTCTGCTGGGAATACTGCATGGAGCAGAGTTGGTAACGTGCTGCCAACTTCTGATGGACCCAAAGAAACCACCTGAACTGTCTGGTATGTCAAAGTAACTTACAGGGCTGACTCCTAAGTGAAAGCACATATTTACACAAACAAAAAATGTATTCAAAGTTTTTTCAATTAAAAAAAAAAGAATACTCTGGGGAAAAACACTTTTGATATTAAAACACAAACAAAAAAACATATGAAAAATGTCATGGCAGAGTCATCTTTTTGGAAAGTTGGTGATGCAGAACAGCTGTGTTTCTCAACATCAGAAAGGAGACCAGTTGGTTGTGTGATGGCTTGTCATGTATTGGAACATGGTGTCACACTGCATATGGCAAAAAGCAGGTCCATACCCTCAATCTCAGCTCTTATTTTCCTTAGTTGTTATAACTGTTGCTCATTTATTTTCACTTTTGCTCTTGGTGTTTGGCTGTCTCTTCACTTTCTGAAGTGCTAAACCCCAACCAGAAGCACTGATGAGAGTGACAGAGTATGTCAGCTCAACTCACACTCATCCTTTTATAGGGACTAGCAGCTGCAGAGGTAGCTGAGAAATAGGCACATCATTAGAGAGAGAGAAAATGCCCATTTCTGCAGAAAACTCAGTTTCTGTAATTAACTCTTGAAAGAGCTGGAGCCCAACACTGTGCCTAGATTTATATAGTTCAATTGTAGTATTTATATTATAGCTGAAGAATTAAAATGATTAGTTCTGTAGCTTCCCCGAAGTTGGGTAATATTATTTTCACCTGTTATGTGTGTGAGGGGGATCAGTTTTGGCACTCCTTCTGCAGTGTTTCAGGATTTAGAGGGTCTTATTTAATGTCTTCTCATTCGGATTTTTCGACGGGGAATTTGCCTATTGATTTTTTTTCTACAATTTGAAACTACTTAAGCAGATTTTCTGGTATGCTGAGGAGTGTTTGTATCTGGCCTGTGGTATGGAGAAGAGAGACGTTCAAGTGTCTTCTCTTTCCAAAGGTGATACTGATGAAAACATTGGCTTTGATTTGAGCAGAGTCTAACCTGGTCATAGGTAAAATTTGCCCTTCACTTTTCTTAGTGGAAAACTAAGGTTCACAAAAAATTTCTTTTTCTTTTGGTGCTGCTCCTATGAGTACCAGTATCAGATGATAAAACCAAAGCTAGTGCCAAATTTGAACTCCTGATCATCTGTAGTGAAGCTCATAACCAATGGTCCCCCAGCTCAGGGAAAGACCTGTGTGTTGAATTAACAGCAGCTTTCTTGTATTATGTGTTTCCTACTCGAGGGTGTCCAATTATCATCTGTTACCAAAAGCCAGGAAAGCAGCGGGGTAGTGTGGCGAGAAGGCTGTATCCACAAACCATATTGATCCCTGAACAAATTTGTCTGGAGTCCTCAAACACACATCCACACATGTGTGTGCACACATACATAAATTCCTGCAGCTTTACCACTGCTGCAATTTACTGGTCTGGTCTGTGCCCCCCCAAAGCCTCATGCCTTTGGCCAGTAGTTTTTCTGAGACTGTCAGCACAGGTGTTCCAGAAAACACCTGCAATACATAAGTGGGGATTGGAAACTGATGGATTGTTCTTTTATTACCAAAAGTTTTAAAAAACAGAAGCATCATGCAGTGGGGTGGCTCAGAGTCAAAGGGAGCTAAATAAAGCTGAAAATTGAGTGTATACATTGCAGCTTGGTTATTTTGAAGGTTGAGGTTTCTCCTTCACCCCTTCATAAGGAAAAAGGCTGTCTTTATGTAAGGACTCTCTTTTATCATTCTCTGGGATCTTTATGTTTTAGTGTTGCATGTGTTTTGTGGGGAAAAAATTCAATACCTCTATTAACAAGTTTATTGCTGTTAAACTTTAGTAACCTTGAAAAATGCTGAAGTTCTCTGAATAAGGTACAGCTTTTTAATATGAGGGACATAATGAAAGGTGCTTGTTTGCTGACAGGTAATGGCCAGAAGTGGCCCAAATTTGGAGTGATTCCATTCTGAATATCAATCTTATTGTCCCCAAACTTTTGTTAAAATAGGTGGGATGTTTTCCACCAGGGAAATTAAATGAAGAATGGACAGAATAGCATTCGTAAGTCATGGGAATGATGGTGTCTAATAAAAAGCAGACTAAAATGAGACTTACCTAAGGAACTGTCCTCCTGTTTGTTCTTCTCTTGCATTTTCCCTACTGGTCTCAGCAGGCAGGTTTTTCATGAGATGAGGTATTGGATTCAAATTTGAGGGATTTTAGTTCAAAGCTGCATTGATTTTGGGGTAATCCTAGTGCTTGCAGTGGTGTGACTGTGTAATTTAATTGCAGGACAGTTCTGATTAAGAAGCTTTTGCAGGTGTATCACTGATATTCATTGTGTAAGGGAGAGCCAGGAGAGTCTTCTGGCTTTCTCAGCTTCTGTAGTGAAACTGCAGTACTTGGCCTCCAAATTTCTTGATATGAAATTATTTTAAACTCTCCTTGCTACCTGAACACCTGGGTAGGAGGTAGCAGGAGAATGCCTTTCTTCCCTGCTTTATGCAGTGTGGCTTCTCTACAGATACAGAGAAGTGTGTTTATCACTAAAAAAGAAAAAAGTTATCTTAATGTAAACCTGAAATGCAAACACAAATCAGTAGGAGTAGGAACTAAACTTTTAGGAATTTCTTTCCTTTATATTTTCAAAGTAACATCCTGGACATTACCAATTCATGAAATCAAAACACTTCTGATTTTTCTTTTACCATGTCCATTAAAAAAATCTCATTGTAAATAAGGATTTGGATTTCTAATAATTCACTTTGCTTATGGCTATTCACATGTGTAACATGATCTGAAATGAAAGTTGTGCAGTGCAGATGTGAAACATGAGTGTAATACAACACAAATCAGAAATAATCTGAACCCTTTAGACCTCACCTCTCATCATTTCAGTAGATAGATAAGTTTATTTTTACTCTATACTTGTTGTAGAGAATATAAGGTCAGAATTATTTTTGTTCATTTATCCAAGACAACTTTTAGGATAAGAGCTGTATGCCCTTGTTGTGAATGTGATTACTCCATCAGCTGGTCCTCTGTGGTTACAGCCTGCTGCTTCTCACATCTGAACCTGTTCCTTCTTTAGCTGGGATCTGGAGGCCTTGTGGTGGTGGGGGTGAGAGCCCAAGGTTTGAACTCTGCCTACAGAGTTCATTGTCTGTGCATTTAAATGGATTATAATGTCTTTAGCTGGGAGCATAGCAGGGTGTGAGTGTTCAAGACCAGCTGTACTCTCCAGTTCTCTACTGTAGTATGTGGTTATGAATCAGTATTTTTTTCCTTTTGTTTTTTTTCCTAAAGCTCTTCTGCTGATTGAAATGGATTTTAATTGTTCTTTGATCAACATTTTCATTATTATCTAGGAAAACACGTTGGGTCTGTTTTGTTTTTTTCATGCATAAGTACATACTGAGTTAACTGTGAACCGGGATATCAATGATGAGCAGCCTTTCTGAGTGCTGGCTACAGTGATCAGTGTTTTGGGATCTGGGATGACATATCTGTGACAGGAGCTGAGCCTGCATGGAGACACTTTTTTTACCTTTTTTGTTTGTTTGAGTATCTTATTAATTCCAAACTGCTTATATGAAAGTTTGGTAGTCTCTAGGGCTATGAGGTCTAGGCTACAGGAACTAAAGGATTCTGTGAGGAGAATGCCACTGTTATTTGCATGTTGTTGCATTGCAGTTCATATCCTGTTGGGCCACATGCCAAACCCACAAACTCCCTCTGTCCCTGGTAACTGAGGGGATTACTTGCTTATAATGTTGTGAAATAGGTGCTGTACCATTGTGAGCATAGGTAAGAAAAGTCTTTAGATTTGATACTCTTTATGTAGAGTCTCTGAAACTTCCTTAAAACTCAATGAAGACTCTTATTCCTGATACGGAATCCAATTTTAAAACCTGGTAAAAAGTTTACCCTTTTTTGGGAGCTACATTTAATAGGTTATTTTATGTAGAAACCTCTTAATTTTTTTGTGGCATGTTGGTTTTAAGCTCAATAAATTTAAAGGGGCTATTATATAAATATTAATGCTGGTCTCTTCTTAAAGAGTTAATGCCCCAGGAAATGACAAAACTTTCACTTTTGTTCCATTTATGACTACCAGTAAGGAGAGTACATCCCAACCCGCAGAGTGGGATGCTGGTAGCAGTGAACAGTCCAATAGATCTTTCCCACCTTTAACATTTTACCATTATTTAGCAGTACTCCAAACTGGGTTTTCTGAGTCTCAGAAAAGAGAGTCTAGTGACAGCCTTGCTCTTATTAAAATGAAACATCACCAAATGTGTGGGGTCAAAATGCAGCATAGTTCATTTATTCCGTCTGGCCATATCTTCTGCTGTTCTCCTTGAAGCATCCTTGATAGATGCAAAATAAAGACAGACCAGACATAAATGCTGTTCTAAAGGTGGTGGCTTTTTTTTTTCTCCTTTTTTTTTTTGTTTTAAATTAAGACCGAAGAGCAAAGTATATGGAAAGACTACAGTGAGCTTGCACAAGAGGGAATTCCAGCCCAGACTCGCTGTTCTATATTATGTGAATAACACACCTGGATCTTTGTATACTTGCAGCCTTTCCAATACTTTCTTCTGTAAAAACATGATAGAAAAGCAGATTTTTGTGTGGTTTTTTTTTTTTTTTTGTCTTTATTATGTAAAGGCGTGCAGGCTGAATTCTGCTTGAAAAATTTGAGAATAGTGGCATCTATTATTTGACATTTTTTGAAAGTGAATGCTCTGAAATAGTGTTACTATCATGTTGCAGAATGTCATAATCTAAACAATGCGCAAAATTCTGACCTTCTTGACAGTGGTGTAAATCCAGGTGAAATCCCCTGGGACCAAGCTAAATACATGGATTTCCTCTACATTTCTACTGTTGTTTTAAAGTGCTGAATCTGCCCCAGTGACATAATTGAAAGAGCCACTGATCACACAAAAAAAATCCCCTGCTATTTGATAAGGTTCTACAAAGAAAGTTTATCCTCATGAATTCCATGTATTTTTAATGTAACTTCTCTTTTGCTGAATTGATTAAGCTCTGTTGAAAATTCTTGAATGTGGAAGCAAATCAGCTGTGACCGTGGGAGGGATTGGCTGATAATTTAGTAAGGAAAAAAACCAACATGTCTGTAGACTTCTGAAAAAAATTTGCAGTAGCTGTAATTTTGAAAATAGGCTGGTTTTGAAGTTTGATAGTATATTCTAAATGGGGCTCTTCCTTTGCTTTAGGCTCTTTGTGCACTTTACCAGGGGTCAGGAAGTTTGCATAAAAGCAGGGCAGTAGGTAAAATCCCTCTGAAATCACGGGGAAGACTCTCAATTAAGCAGAGTCAGGATTACAAACCATGCCAAATGCAGTAGACAGACTAATGTTACCTGTGGAGAATTTGTCTATTAATCAGGTGTGGTTAGTTTTCCACACTGAAAAGAGAGTTGTATTTGATTTATTGTGCTGTCATTCCCTTTTTCTTAAAAACAGTGTGGTACCATAATCTGCTTTGATGTCACCAACCATTACAGTAGTGTTACTGTAATGTTCTGCTTCATTTCTTATCCTGCTGTAATATTTTATAAGGATTGTATGTAAAGGGCTCCCTCTTGGTAAGGCAAAAACTGATCTTCTTGTACATATTTCCGGGAAAACCTGGAAAAGTGAATGGAACTTCAAATGGCTGGTGCTGTACCAGTTCTGCACACATCTCTCTTGGTTTCTTTCTCCTGTGGTCATGATTGGAAACTTTCTGTATCCACAGGCATAACAAATGAACAATTAGTCCTCGGTTTTTAAGATTACATCAGCTCTGAAGCATTGCTGCTTCGGAGAACCAGGTCAGTGTGGTCGATTCATGTTGATTATAGCAATTGCAAAGTGTATCCTGTCCCCGATGTTCCCTTGGCAGATGAGAGTCAGATCTTTTGATCACTGAATTAAGGGAATTATTTTATTCAGCGACCTATGATTGTCATATCTTTTGTATGCGTTCAGAGCCAGTCATTTTGCTTTTTTTTCCGGAGAAAATTCCATCTGGTCGACTGGTAGGGACCTTCCAGCTTGGTCCATTTTCTGTGCATAGTCAAAAGAAGAATATCTAGGAATAAACTAAAAAATGATGTGTGTCTGTGGCTCCCTGACTAAGCATTTGCTGGAAAAATCAATATGTAAGCAACTTATATGTGAAAACATCTCACTTTACATGAAATAGAAACTAACAAAGTCAGATAAGAGAACAGATGACTTGTGTTTGTCTTCCCTCTGGACCAAACATACTAGGAAGAGAAGGAACTGTGGTGAAGGGTCACTGACTGAGCGAATTCTCAGGCCAGGGTGTCAAGTATCTCCCTTCCTGATGTACTTTATGGCCATTCAGTCTTATGCCACTAATGTTACTCAGTGCTTTGAACCAAGTGCTGTGCAAGTGGTCTTTCCCAAAACCCTCTCCTAATGCTAAAATAGAGGAGTCTCATCTCCTCTACCTGTGCTAGGACACTGGTCTGTGAGCTGACTCTTGGGTACAACATCTGGAAGTATGGCTTATTTACTGGAAAGCAATGTATGGTTTATAATGATGCCAGTGGGTCAAGACATTACTGTACCATGTTATTTTTTTGCAGGCTGGGATAGAAGAACATGTCTGTGCTTTCCAGGACTACACCTTACATAATGAATCTGAATTAAAATAAAAGATGTTAAGCCTGTTTGGTATGGGAATCAGGGATTATCCAAGGTGGCATGAGGTGGAGAACAGGCACCTTCATCTGAGGAAGGCAGTTGAATGGATTCAGTTCATCTGTCTGAAAGAGCGGCTGCTAATACTCAGTTATGTAAACTTCGTGTAAAATGAACTTCAGCCACATTTGGATGAAAGGGGAAACAAAGATGAATTAGGAAATGGTAATAATCATCCAGTAGAGCGTCTCCCTCTGCCCATACTGAGCACAAACCCAGTACAGTGCTGGAAGGTAATTTGAGGTGATATTTTAAACAGTGATCAGTACAAGAATAAGGATAATTACATCGTCCAGACTTCTGTACATGTAAACAGTTCAAATCTGTGGATACTGGTTATAAGCCTCTAAATAGGGGAACTGAAATGTTTTGCAGTATCAAATACAATGCTGTTTTTCAGTGAGTGATAAGTCCACTTTATTTAAAATGCACCTTGTGTAGATGTGTGTAAGTAGATAGATGCCTGTTAGACATATGGCAGAACAAAGCAGCTACAGCTCACTAATTCAGAATCTGCATTCTGAAATAGATGAATGTTTATATTTTTTTTTAAATCTTTCTGCTTAAATCAGTCCTCTCAACTGTCTTTTCTTGAAATCATCCATGAAATTGTTTTTCCTCCTACTCCTATGAAAATCTGGGACAAATTATAGCCTCTCCAGCCCTTCTGCCTTTGGCAAAAATAGAAAAAGTTTTCAATATATTTTGATTTTACCAAAGACCGTTATCTCTCGTTACCAATCTTTGGCTGATAAGTTTAGGCTTGCTGTGCTTTTCAGCTGCTTGCAAGAAGCCTTGAGCATGCTGTCTTTAATCTTCATAACTACCATACTTCTAATTG
Organism: Manacus vitellinus; assembly: GCF_001715985.3. Classification (NCBI taxonomy): domain Eukaryota; kingdom Metazoa; phylum Chordata; class Aves; order Passeriformes; family Pipridae; genus Manacus; species Manacus vitellinus. The sequence continues at coordinate 170,405 of NW_021940749.1, read as the reverse complement.
CCTAGTTCCTCTTCTCTCTGTGCTGCAGCTCAGGTATGACAGCCCCACACATAGGTTGAGTCCCGCTTTTGGGTTCTCTAACCAGTCCTTTCTTTACTTCTTTTGGAAACAAAAGGCCCCTTTTGGCATCTGGGAGAAGGACTTGCTCCAAGTCTCTCGCCATCAGGTGTATTGTATCCAGATATTACTGAATCTGTTCTTTTACTTCATTTTATACTGGTGGCAATATGTAGCAGCTACTATTGCACATAAAGCAGGTTGTTGCTATTTTCAGTGTAAAAGATGGACTCACTGTATATGCAGGTGGCTTCATGGCAGTATGGGATATAATAAAAGTTTATGAAACACTGTGTGGAATACTGACTTTATTGGAAGAAGTCCCTTGTGCTTGGACCTTTCTCACACTGTTGAAGTGATTCAAGCATAGTTAAAAGCCTGTGTTAGTCTGGGCTGTCAATTCCAGACTGGAAAAGTTACGTATAGTGAAGGTAGTAGCTCTCCAAGACAGTTGTTTTGATCCTTCCTTGCCTTGTGTCTTGGTAATTTATGCACATGGCAAGCGGCATTTCCCACACACACTGCAGACCTTGGATCTGAGGACCTGATCAGAGAAGTCAAGACTATGGAAAGCCTTGGAAAGCATCAGACTGCAAAGAGGATAAATACACGAGCTGGTGTTGAACCTTTTTGCTTAGTGATGCGAAAACAGATGTATAAGAGGCCATGAGCTTTTGCTTGAAAATAAGGATATGGGAGGGGGTCCATGGTCTTTTGCATGATCTAGTGTCTTACTGGGGTTCTGCAGAACAGGTAACAAGAGAATCCATATGGGATTCCTTCCCACCTTGGGCATCCAGACACATCAAGCAGCAATCTAGCGCTTGGTTACTTCTTCGCTCCGAGCCAGTTTTATTAAAATATGTGGGAGCTACTCAATTTCCTGCTCTCAGAGCCTATGGAAATCCATCTTTTTATTCCTCTTCCCATTTGTGTGCCGTGTGTGGAGGTGTACATCTGTGTTTTTGTGTGCTGGCCGTTGCCCGCGACGCTCAGTCGTAAGGAATGCGTGACAGCCGTGACCGTGGGGCTGGGACACGGCTGTGCTGTGTGAAATGGGGCTGGGAGGGGAGGGGAGGGCGGGAGACCCACGGTACACATCGAATGTACAGTCATTCCCTCCTTTCCTTGTCTGAAAGGCTTCCAGATCTCATATATTCACAGGCAGACCCCAGCCAAAGCCCGCAGCTGTCATGCATTTTCAACAGATTCCACAGGGCCTAGATGAGGTTTGAAGACATTCCTTTGCTCTTACACATTAGCTAAAAGGAATTACCGTAACATCTGATATTGTGGAAGTGGGAAATTTGCCATCCTGACCTTGCCCAAAGCATTCCGGAACTGGGGGTCCGAGGATTTATTATCTCAGATGGCCTCCAAAGGTCATCAAGGGCCCGTCTAGCGGTGCTGCAGCCCAGCTCAGACAACCAATGTGCTATTCATTTGGAGGGAGCTGTGCTGGGTTTTTTACGTTTTTTTTTTTGGTTTTTTTTTTTTTTTGGTACGGCTGAAATAATGGGCAGACACATGTTGCTGCTGCTCTCTGGATCTTTGTCATAGGAAAAGCATGTTCCATTGGAGCCATTCCCAGCTGTCAGTAATGTGCTGAAACACCACAGCCAATCATCAGAGAAGAGGCCAAATAAACAGGATGTTCACAATGTGTATGATTGCACGAGTGTGTAACAAACTTTCTGCACATTTCACAGTCTCCTAATGAGATTGACATGCATTGCTTAATCTGCATCTGTCTGTTTGGGGAAGAAACACATAAACACCATGGAGACCATGTGCAAGAAAGCTCAGTTTCTTGGCTGTGTGGCTGTTGATATGATAGGACAAAATCTGGTACTGAATTGGAAGAGAGTAGTCCTTCAGAGCTATTCATTTAGCTGCTGGGAAGAGCCCTACAGTCAGCCAAGCGCAGTGTGGTGAGTGTTCGTGTAATCAGAGTGGTTATTATAGCAACAGATGACAAAAGTGCCTGGGGATGATGCACAGAGCTATTTTTTAAGGGAATATCTGAGGTGCCATTTGTTTTCTCTTTGTTTTGATTTCAGAATTTATTTTGATTGCTTTATGCGTTTTAAAAAATCTGAGCGCAAAGCAAACCAACAAAGGAAAGAATGTTTACAGAAATCTATAATTACATAATGGAAAAGCAAAAGCCATTGTGTCTTTAATTTGAAATCAGGACAGTATAATTAGAACAGCAAATATAAAAAGGAAGTCGATGTCCTCACCCTCCAAAGCATGCATTTTTCCAGCAGTCAATGTTCTCATCCCCAAAAACACGTGTTTTTTTGAGCACAGTGAATGTTAATGCACATTAACTATCTAACTGCACGATTGTCGAGGTGCAAGACACAGAGAATTTATCCCACAGTTGGACAATGCCAATTTCTTCCTTAATCCCTCTTCTCCCTTCTGCTAGGCTTTTTCACGGTTCATGGCTTATGATGTCCTAAAACCAATCTGTGTTTTGTTCTTGTGAGATTTTTATGGGTAACATCTGATGACTGTTATTTACCTGAAAAAACCACGTATCTTAAAAAAGATAAAGGCAAAGCACAGATGAAACGTAAATCCGATAATCTTCACAACTGGGAAAATGTGTCTGGAAAAGCTATAATCTGCCCTATCACAGTACTCAAATTGTTGCTAGCTTTTCAGTCTTATGGGACAATGTGTAAGGTACAGTTATTACAAGTACATCCACCACAACTTCACAGAGGCTGCTTTCTCATGTAAGCTCCAGAAGAAAATTAGGGCCTGAATGTCCTTGCAATGAGCTGCTGCAGAAGATATTTCAAACCCTGCCAGTGTTGGATGATGATAATAAAGAATTTATTTACTATAATGGGATAGACTACAATATAAGAGTAAAAATATGCAGAGTATGTCCTGACTGACTATATTTAGTCAAGCTCTGAAGAACTGACCGCCTTGTGTTAAATCTGACTGAGGAAAGTGACCAAAAAATTAAAATGGAACCTTGCAAGATGTAGCATTCTAGACATGACTTTGCCTACCATTATCTTTCAATTTATGTTAGCATTTAGGACATGTAGAACCTTACTCCCATTTCTCTCAGAAAATCTACATAAAAATGGGGCAAGTGATAGTGTGAAGCACTAATAGACTATTTTCAGACCATGTATTTAACATTTTTAGAGTGTAGGAATACTGCTTCCCAAGGATACTTGTGAGGAAGGACCCCTTTACTAACAAAAAATGTCATAGGATATCAAACAAACGAAGGGAGGAAGGAGGAAGGAGTGAGTTATTGGCAGTTCCAACCCAAACCGCTGGGAAGCTGTGGGAAAAGGTGACTTCTGCATGGATTCTTAGGGTATGACTATTCTGGAAATGTAAGTGCTGAAGCAAAAATTCAGGCAATATGAGTCAACAGAGAGTATGAGAAAGAACAGCAAAAATTCCATGATGTATCTATCAGGATGCCAGAATTGCAAGTAAGCATAAAATCAGAAATAATTCCCAGTTCATGGGGTTGGAAGGGAACCTAGGAAGAGGTGGATTGCCAGCTCTGGATATGTTTGAAACAGATCTGACAGAGCTTATTTGAAGAAGGCACTTTGCCCCAGTGGCTGTCATTTCCCAGCATAATCTATAGCCTTTGTGGATTCCACATTAATAGAGTTTATGGGAATTCTTTGTTGTTGCTAAGTTGTTTGCAAAATGTGGGAAATGGAGGGAGATGGTAATATTCCAGGACAGGTTTTGTCTGATGGGACATCTAGAGCTTGGAGATGGAAACTGAACAGACTACATAGCAATTAACATGAATTCCAATCTGCTGTAAACAATTCCCAGATCATTCTTTTTTTAATAAAATGCCTTGTTTTTCTACTTCTTAATTCTGTAACCTTGTCACATCTTTCATATTTGGTGCTATCTTAGCTCCCAAACACTAAGAATATAAAAAAAATTCTCTTCCCATTTGCATCCTGTTCCGTGGAAAAGACCATCACTGGTACTACAAATCTGTTCAGGTACCCTGGAAAGGGTAATATTTAGAAATTCTGGCTAAAAATACTCCTAAGCTGTATAATGAAAACTAATGTAGCATGCAGGGTTTTGTTTTCCTAACTTGATTAAATTGTAAGATGTTAAATGAATGGATGGTACAGGCATAAATAAATCAGAATAAGTCTACTACAGTGCTCTAAGTTTATATGCAGATTATAAAATTAAACCATTACAATGCTGCCACTCTGATTTATTTAACTTGACCTGAGACATTTATTAGCCAAGACTTTCTAGAACTCTTACAAAGTCACACTCATGAGAATTAAATATTTCCACTAAGTAAAGCTACTTCAATATTGACATTCTTCCCTAGAACCAAAGAAGAGCATGGCTAGGATTTCCATAGAAAAACAATTCTTTCAGTAGGTATTTTTCTTGTTTTGTTTATTGCCAGTACTGCAAACTAAATCAGACTGTATTTGCTCTCTTTAGCTTGTGAAACTATATTGGGCTGTACTTCCCAAGAGCTTAGTCAGCAATGCCAATGCATTATGGAATCAATGGGGAACAGGAAGAAGACAAGCAGGAAGGTGTAAGTGTCCAATGTAAATGTATTTCTATTACTTTGTAATGGCTTGAGCAGATGTGATATTGTTTCTTCATTTAGGTGTATACAGTTATTAATATTTTAAGACATTTCCTGACCAGACTTGCTGCTGCTGTTGCCAGTCAGTAACCCTTAGTTTATTTCATGTGTCTCCAAAATGAGTAATGATCCTAATCCATGTAACAAACAGCTTTTTTCTCTTTCAAAATGAACTGTATTTTAGAAAGAACCTTCTTAGCCCTTCTGTTTGACTGTGTATTTGGATAGCTACCCATAATAAATTTTTGGAAGTGAATGCATTAATTTGCCTTAGTTTTAGACCTAAATAAAAATGATGAGAGTACGAGATTTGAAAATTCAAAGTTATTTATCTCCTGTTGCCCAGTTTATTGAAAAGTAGAGCAGAGACAAGTCTGGTGATTTGGTAGAGAGATGAGAAGCAGAGAGGAATTCATATAGAGAAAAAATACAGCTTATCTCTGATTCCCATTGCCAGTGTGGTCCCTCTGTACCTGTTCAGCATCTCTTCCTTGCAAACTGGAAAGCTTTGGGAAAGGCTTTTATCTGTGCAGATGGGGGAGGAATGGCCTCCTCAGAAAACGTTGCCTGAGAGGATAACTTGGGCACATCTAATCAATTCTCTGCCGCTTCAGGAGCCTCAGGAAATGGTGGTGTATTGATGTCTCCCTGATTTAAGGCCTGTGATGCAGTGTTTGGCCTCCAGAGAGCTCAACAGAGGATTCTGAAGGGAAATGCAATGACAGGAAGTCACTCTGGGTGATCTAATGGGGCGAATCATCAATAGATGAACTAATGGTACTCTCCAGGTTTGAGAAGAAGCTGTGAGTTTACCAGTGGAGTTATAACTAAACACTGTCATAATCATCATTACTACCAGCAATATTTGTGTAGGATGTTTTGTTTATTTTCATAGAACTAATGACTCTGTAGAGCCATTCCTTTATGCATCTCTTCTCAAATGCATCTACTAAGGTCCTGTAAAATAACAGAAATTCAGTGGGGGCTTAAGATAACAAAAATGACTTTTTTTTTTTTACTTAAAAAATACATGTATACACAAGTAATCTCAGTTAATTGCAAGCAACATGGGAAAAACGTGATTTTTAAGAGGGCATTAAATATCAGTAGGGGGAGAACCACACACGTGGCTTCAGGAGCTTGTTTTGTCAGAGAAGATGCTTGAGAAAAAGTTAATAGAGTGACTTGTGATTGACTGACAGACTGGTAGACATAATGGAATGTTAGGAAATGGTAACACAAAACTTGACAAAGAGGGATAGAGTCAAGGAATAGTAACACAGAGCTTGGAAGTTTATGACAAGGAACTTAAATTTAAATTTTCAACTGATGGTTAGAAAGGGCTATGAAAGTGAAGACTGATATGGTCACACTGAGGAGTCAAAAAGACAAACTTTGGCTGTACTTTGCATACTGAGAGGAAAAACCCCAAACAGTAGTAGACTGGACAAGAAATTTACAAAAAATAAGATGGAATCAAAATACCAGAAAAAGGGAGGAAAAGTTTTCATGGTCTCTGTTACACAGGCAAGGGTGAGAATAAGGAAGGCAAAAAACAATCTCTAGGTTGTTACACATCACCTATTTTCTGGATTGTATGTTTATACAACGCACAGGTACAGAGTAAGATGCTATCAGTGAAGGAAAGTGGAGCGAACATAAGGAAAGAACAGACTACCTGTGCCACAGGTACAGGGAGAAACAAAAGAAAGTCCATTAATTAGACAGCTGTCTCCTTATTCCTGGCCTCTTTTGGTTTTAGAAATTACTGCTGAACACAAGTGAGAATCGACTCTCTCGTACATGCATGTGTGTAGTTTGTGTGTGTGTGTGTATGAAGACTTGAGCAAGGCCAGTTTTGGAGAAATTTCAGTTAGTAGTGTTTAGGGAAGACTTCTCTTCAGGAAAACTTTAAATAAAGTAAAATTCACCCTGTTAATGCAGAGACTAGAAGAAAGAATCAAGATTAAAGAAACAAGAAAATGTTTTTAAAATATTTTTGCAATGCCTCAGAAGGTCATGTGGTGTAGCCTTGCAATTTGGAAATGTTTTGCTAGTATGAATTTTTATCTTTTAGTTGTCTCTTGTATCTAATTATTTACTCATTTGCTTAATAAAATGAGTTGAGAGTCTCAGACAAAAACTATTATTTAAAATGCAAATGATCTTCTGTTCTTATTTTGTTTAGGGATTTAACGAACTCCATGAGTAGAAGGGCCAGACAAACCACTGTAAAATTTCTATTCCATTTCTTTGGAAAATCCTCCCCTTTGCCCTCTCTCTCCAAACCACAACCACACATATATCTGCTATTTTGAGGAATGCCAACATTGTTCTCGGTTGTATTTTCCTTGCAATTTTAGTGATTATAAATTGAATTCTTCATCCTCTGCTCTGGTTCCTATTTTTTAACCTAAATCAAACTCATATGTCAATCTCTCATTGACTAATGCATGCCATAGAAACTTAAGCAAAAAGATTGTCAACCATATACTGGGAATGACATAATACTTGATAAAGTACCAAATATTTACCAAGTTAAAGCCAGGAAAGATGACTGTCAGTGGCAGCAATAGAACTGAGGAAGGCAATAAACATCATCTAACTTAGCTCATTTTGACGAGAAAATAATTTTTCAATCTAAAAATAATAGTTCTTTAGTGCTGCAAATATACAAAGTACATTATTTGTTGACAATATGTTGTTAGTTAATGACAAACAGGACTAAAGCTGCCAGTAACCATAAGCTGCTATAGCTCCACCAAAATTCCTATAGCTCCTCTGATTTTCATCAATTAAACATCTGTTCCCAAATCTCACAATGAGCCATGCACTGGCAGTGTGAGCCAACTGATTGTTTTAAATCCACGTGGATCTGCAGGGTCCACTTTTACGTGATCCTGACTGTCGGTACACGTCCACTGCTTTAGCATTCCAAAAATAAGCAGAACCCTTCCCAGTGAATATGAAATGCATCTGCTGAACTCTTTCCTTACTTATATGCTTAGTCATGTTACCTCTCTCTTTTGTCTATCTCTACGGGCCCCTCACCTGGTGCTGCATCAGGTGTAAACAGCTTGCCTCCACTTCCCCAGCCTTGAGTGTAAGAACAGCTTGCCCTCCTTAGCTGTCCTCCCACAGCAAGCTTCCTGTTCCCAGTCCTCCCCATCTGCTCCTCCAATATTCCCAAATCCATCTGCTTCTCATATTATCAACATCTTTTTTTTTTTAATGCTGTCTCTGCTGAACAGAGCAGCCTGCCTGAGCTAGTTTGTAAGACTCTTGCCTTATATGTTATACTCAAGCCTTTTGAGGTTTCTGTTTCACTTGTGACTTAGCCTTTAGAATAATCCTTCTTTTGTAATTCCATTTTGTCCATCTCCTCTGAAATAGATAGGCCCATAAGACAGGAATGCTGCCGTACTGAAGGTCTAGAAAACATCTGTCACTTGGAAATGATAAACAAAAAGTTCTTATGGTGGTAGGAAAAAAAGGCTGGAAACACCCTCATAAACACACTGTGAGATGGTACAGAAATTATCTTAATTTTTTAATTCAAAGCTCCCATCTTCTGTCCTTATTTACTCATTGAAGACACAATCTTACGTGAAACTTGTCCTCTTCACTAGTGGAGGTGGTGTTTGGATATTCCTGTGCTACTGACCTGTTCTGCAGTATGTCCTGCAGGTCCCCTGGGAAGTGGTGTAGTCTGTGGTGAGAACTTGCACAGCCATTTTTCCAGCTAAGAAATTCCCTTTAGAGAAGAGAACACAGGAACTTCCTTAAAAAGGGATCTTGTGAAAGAAAGGAGACCACAGCTTAATCAGAGACAATGAACCCCTATTTACAAGGCCTTTTTTTGTTTGTTTATTTTTTAAACTGATATTTGGCTTTTACGGATCTAGTGTCTGCCCAGTGTGAGTTAAGGGAAAGCTGAATCTAAGCATTACATAGATCCAACTGTTGGACCTTGAAATACAGTTCTTCACTAAATTTAAAAATTGTTTAGTGTCCATATTTTCTCTTCATGAGAGTATTTACACACCATGATCCTTCTCCAGGATTCTCACTTAAAATGAACAAAATGAGGTCTTCAAATGTATCTCACCTCAACGTAAGAATTTTCTCAAACCCTCATTTTTTTAGCTTCTTTTGCCTTACCCATTTCAGTTTTCAAGTCTTTGTTTTAGAAAGTGAATGTCAAAACTGTGAACAAATATGCTTTAAGGTTTAATCAGCTCTAGTTTAGAGGTTAAAACACACTTCTTAGTACTCCTCTGTTTATGTATCTTAGGTTTCTTAATTTACACTTGCCAAAGATCAAGCTCCATTTAAATTATCTGCACACTTTGACACCTAAATCTCTTCCTGTTGCTGCTTTTTTAGGTACAGCCTCTCGCTGCATAGTGACCTGTACGTGTGTCTCTGTGTCAGCCCCACAATGCAGGTCAGTGGGGATTAGTATTTACAGGTCATTCATGAAAATGCTGAATTGCATTGGACCTAATACCAATTTGTCAGGGCCCCTGCTGGTGAACTTCCATTCAGTGATTATTCCTCATTTTAAGCTAGATCTTAACCCATTGATATGTATCTCACTGATATTGGATAGTGATAGTAAACAAATCAGAAGTGCATGTCTTATAGAGGCCTCACTTTATTGCATCTCTGCAGTTGCTTCCACAAGTGAAAGGTATAATCTCGAAAGACTGAGTGGGATAGGATATGTTTGACAAGACCTACTTTCCATAAAATCATGCTGAGTGCAGTAATTATCTTCCTATCCCTGAATTCTTTATCAACTCAATCCCTTTTTGGTGTTCCTCTGTTTTGCCTAAAATAGATGTCACTAACCAGCCTGCAATTACCTGGGTCATCCAGCTTGCCCTTTGTGAGTACTGGCAAATTACTAGCATTCTTCCAATCTTCTTGAATTTCCTCATTATTAAAAGATTTATTTAAAATTGACTTCATCAGGCTGGCTATATATTCAGCAGCTCTTCTAGGAATCTGTGCCTGTTCTCTTGGCCAGTTGTTTTTAAAGTGTTTATAACTAGCTGATACCACCTAGCATCTTCCATGACCATGATCTTCATCCAGTATGGGTTTTTATGGGTCACAGTCTGCTATTTTTCCAGGAGTTATGCACTGCAATCTCTCTTCTCAATTGCTGTCTTAATTTTGACCCACCTAGTGATTTAATTACTTTCTTTCTTTAGGTATGATTTTGTGGCCTTTTCCCAAAATGATAAATGTCTTCCTAAATAGTTTGATTAATTTATTTTCTGCTTTGTTTAATTTTTCTTCCCAATCAGTTTAGCTTAGTTTTTTTTTCTTTGGGAGGGGAGCTGATTTGAAACAATACTGTATATTTATCTGGAAAATCAAGTGTGACACTCTAACCATTTTTTTCCCCACCAACTTAAAGCTTGTTCAGACCATCAGAGTGGTAATAGTTCCTGTTGAGAAGAAAATACATCTAATTTTAAACAGTTTAAATTAGTGTTAATCTGGGGCTGGTGAAAGTGGGGATAATGGTCTAAGTGTGCAATAAGAGGATCAAGAAATTTTCAAAAACAGTCTTAAAATGGTAATATTGTAACATTTTCCATTACTTCCAAGAGACAGAAAACATTGTTTTCAAGAGTGTTTTGTGCAGTGGCCCACACTTCGTATCTGGATTATTTTAGTGGGATTGTTCTCAGAGATGAATGCCTATCCTGGCACTGAGTTTTTATAATAATAACTCTTGTTTGTAGTGCTACTGCACATCTGCATGTGGGTGACAGTAAATCCTTATGTCTTCACCTGCCTTCAGCATTAATATGAGATACAAACAAATGATTGTTTGTAATAAAAATGAATAACCCATTAGACAGCTTCCAGAGGATGTGCAGCTCTTTTGGGTTACGGGCTTTGGTTAATGAAATAAAATTGACAAAGGAAAGCCCAGGGAAGATTTATTGTTACATAAATCTTAGGTATATTTTGTACATCCTTGGAACAACAGATCTTTAGACATTAGCTTTAAATAGATTTACAGGAGTCAAAGGTCATAGTTCCTGAAAACAGAGGAAACTATGCATAGAGATTGTGTTTATTTTCAGTCTCTTAAAAAAATCAAATGAAACCATTCAGTGTATAAAGCAGAAACACTTTGTTATGAGTAGCAGAACCAAGGACTGCGGATATTTTCATCTCCCTGGTTACCATGTGTAACAAAAACAGATGTAGAAAAACTTGTGGCTTCTTTTTTTTTTCACCATTATTTACTGTAACAGATTTTTTATATATATATATATATTGCAGTTTGTTTAAATAAATACAGTAATTCTCTGGGAACATCTGCCCACGGAGCATGGACCAGAAAACCCCACAGCAGTTTGGGAGAGGAGGCAATATGCAGTGGCATTGGAGGAGGGAATCTGGTAATGGATCTGTACCGCCTTCCTGAATGAGTGACAGCTTTAATGACATGGTTTTACTGCAGGATAGATGAAGATAGATTTACAGGATAGATGAAAACCCAGCACTGAAACATTTTTCCACAGATTGAATGCCAAAAATTTAACTTTAAGTAGCCCATTTTTAAATTACAAACAGTTTTAAATGAAGATTATTTTTCTGAATTGTTGAATACAAAATGTCATCATTATTTAAAGCTGAAGCAGAGAGTGATTCAGATCCTCTTTCTGACTAGACCGGGCATAGCCCTCGCCTTCCCTGGACAGGGTGCACAGCAGAGCCTGGGTCATCAGTACTTGCCTGGTAATTTCAGTATTTTTCCATACAGCACTATCCAGGATCATATTAATACTTTCCATCCGTTTTAATCTATACCTTGATGTCTACACCAAGTACTGGGCTTTTCTAGCTTTATTTTTTGATTTAACTAGTTCATGGTCCTACATTTACTGTGGAGATAAATTTTAGTGCCTCTTGTGGACCTGCCCTTCATGGGGAATTATAAAGCTGTTCATAATGCTTATGAATCAAAATGAGCATTCCCTTCTTTTTCCTGCTATACAACAGTGTCTGGTCATGCCACTAATCAGCCATAAGATTGTTTATGGACTTCCATCTCAGTTTCCACAGAAGTCTTTGAACAGTCCAACTCTTTTGTCTGAGAAATGGAGTCGTGTGGCTTACAGTTTGATGTCAATTATTGTACCTGTGGTTCATCAGCTTGTAAAGTAATGGATTCCTCTCACCAAACCGTTGCTTTTGGGAGCATACTGGTGCATACCCTGAGGTAATAATGTGTTTATTTATTTGTGGTGCTCTTGTCAGAGTAAGGGCTTGGTGCTTATTTATGCTGTGAAGCTAAATCACACCGAATCCACAACAGCTCTGTTCTAAATACACTTGTGAGTGGAAGTTTCCAGGTCCTCTGAATGCACTGAGTATAATGGACATAAAAGAGGCTGAAATACCTGGAGGTTGCAACAGGTGGTGAGGAAAACACAAATGGAAGGAGCACAAGCGGAAAGAGAAGGATGAATGATCAGAGAGTTCATAATTTATGTTCCAATAATGGTAGAAATACACCAATGTCTCTGGGTTTAGATGGGGGATCACAGAAAGTGCAGTGATTTGCAGAAAGATCTGCCAAACAAGCCTTACTGAAATTCTCATGCTTGGCAGTTTTGTTTCATGGATGTGGATATAATGAATGGAACTCCTACTGAATAGAGTGCACTTACTACAACTTCAGGGACAGAGTTCACAGGATCTTTGTATGGCCTAGTTCTAGTCTCCCAAGTCATATGCTGATTTAGAAACTTCATTTCCCAGGTTTCCTGCGTATCCAACAGAAAGAATGAGGCTAACACCAGTAGCAAAAATGTCCTGTACTTTTCAGTACACTCATATCTTTCCATTGTTTTTCTAGTTTACCAGTGTCTGCTTTCAGCTTCATTTAGGGGAATTTTAATCGTATTTGCACAGTATATCAAACATATAATGTGCAGGTGATATTTAGAACCAAATCCTTCAGTGCAACTAGGCTTTTGAAATTATGTATTCTGAAGCATCTTGTCCTGAATTTTCCTTTCTTTTTACTCTCGCTTTCTGAAGTCATTTATGAGATCCCTGCCCTGAAAGCTGGCTGTAGGATCCTTTTGGACAGTAAGACAATTTCATACTTTTATCTGTCTGAGTCCTCTGAGTTTTTATGGTCTGGCAAAGTTCGTTTCTGGATCAGTCGCCAGCCAGCACTGCTGTCACGTAAGCAGGAGGTCTCACAGCAGCTAGAAATGCTGGCACTTGTGTTTTGTGGAGAAGAAAAACCTTTGCTTTTGTAACATACCCACCAGTTCCCTGCTGTCACCAATTCCTAGGAATGAGGTCTCTCAGTGCTCGAGTAAAGCGAGGACAGGAGGCAGACACTGGGCATGGTGGAGAGTGTTTAAAACACTGTACAAAGCCAGATTTAGCTGCTCTCTGTCAGTCTAAGCTGACCCTATAGGTATACCCAGGGCACATTTATAAAGAACAAAAGGTCAAAGAGTCAAAGACTTAGAATAATCAGCCAACTAAATGAATGGAAAAAAAATACTGGTTCCTTTTTCCCCTTCACTTGGGGATTGGATATTTGCCACCAAGCTTCAGACATAATTAAAGCAGGGGCCTTGTTCACAGCAGGTACAGCAGAATACCTTCTTTCATAGCTGCTCCACTACAATAATACTGTTTTTCTTGCATCAGAATGATTGTTTTATTCAAATACTTCTCTGGGGCATGGCTCTTCCTGCACTTTGTGGAGAAACCAACCTTTCTCTTTCTTTCTTCCCGGCTATGCTTTTTCAGTGGGTAATGGAGAACCTCCCAGATCAGCAAGTAAGCTCTGGAAAGTCATGGTTCCACAGACAGAGCTATTGGCAAAGTAAATGGGAATGATGTAAAGGACTGAGTCAATCAGGCTACTGTTTTGCTTTTGGAAGGCACTGAAAAGTCTGTGAGGTAGAGAGGGATGATATCTGCATGGGTGTGTCCAAACATGTCCTGAACAATGAAGATGAGAACAGTTGCTTCTCTGCAGACAGATGTAATCAGTTCCTGTATACAGTGTAGCTATTGGATGTCACATTTCCACTTGAATATCTCTTGCAGGAGACCTCCAAATATGATGAAGTTATGAAATAAGTAAAATGCATAGATGACTATCATAAAATAAGTCACTCTAAATGACTTTTTTTCCCTCTAGTGTGATTTATCTGTGCGTTATGTGGGAGAGATGTGCCATCTTGAAAGGGTCTTGAGGATTTTCTGCAAAGGTTTCAGAAAATTGTGCTTTGTCTTTATAATTGTGGTTCAGGTGGGAAAATCAGTCTGCGTGGATGGTGATGGAAAGATTACGTTTGTACTTCTATTTTATGCACAGACCTTGGGTCCCTTTCTTAAAAAAGCTACCTTAAAATGTTGCTCTTTCGTGAATATTTCTGCTAAATTTTGAGGAATTCCCCCTGAACTGGTTCAGTTGAGCACAGTGGACTAAAGTATATTTTACTGTTTATAAATCCAGCTGGTTTCCAAATGTTCTGGGGTCTAGTCTAGCCTTCTAATACAATTATGAAAAAAAGGTCAGGCTAAATGTCAGGTGTTGACAAAGTACTGATTGTTTCCACTTTGCAGGCTTCATAAATGTCAAGAGAAAAGAACTCTGCTGTCTTGCCTTATTAGAAAAGAATTTAGTGAATGTAATGCGTCTGAAGAGTATTAGTGTGGCAGCACAGCAGAGTCTCGCTCTCCTTCCATATCAGGTAGCTCGTGGAGGACTGGATGGACATGCGAGTTTCTCCATTCTGACTTTATGCCATATATCTAAAGTCACTCTCAGAGAAGTTGGGCATGTAACTCAAAATCTCTTTCATTTTCATTTTCCATTTCAGATTTTAACCTTTTTGCAGAAGTCACCCACTACTTCGTGTTATTTTAGTTTTCTAAAATGTGTTGTATGTTTTTCCTGTAATTTGCTCGAACGAGTATTCCTTGAAAGATCATCTCCAGAACTCCTTTCCAATTTGGTTAGTTGCCATCATCCTGCACTCAACCTTTTCTGTTTCTACTAGTTAATACCTGTAGTAACAAGATACCTCTTCCCACTAAGAATATCCTGCAATATTCTTGATCCTCCTCATCGGTCTTTAGGTTCTATCCACCAAGTAAATATTGACACCTGCTTCAGAACTCTTGATTGACCAACCTAACAGGTAGAAAGAAGGATTTTGAAGAAAGTGAAATACAGTAACTGTTCTGGAGAATTGCAATATGTGGTCACAGCATGTCCCTTTTTAACTGAATTAGAGCATTATTTAAACATTCAGAGCCTGAGAGAGGGGTAAGAGAGCATTTCTTTAGAGCTCTGGTCCAGAGCTCTGGATGAGCCCCAGAAAGCCACAGCAGCATCATTACAACCCAATATTACCTTCTGAGTGTCCCGGAAACTCCAGTGGTTGAAAGGGCAATAAACCAAAGAAGCGTACAAAGGGTTGGAGGGATGTACTTTGGGCTCTATTCAGATCCTGAATGGAGTTATGTGAGACTTACTATGCCTACTATAAAATAAATATAATTTGCAGGATTAGGTGAGGACCCTTTTAAGGTGAGAAGGTACTAAGTAATGGCTCTGACCATCATGTTCTTTACTAGCCTGCTTGAAGGCATCTTGAAATTAAAATTAATGCTGAGAATAATTCTGTGAATATTTGTGCAATTCTAGTAGTATCATCACACACAAAGCAGGGTTGTTCCATTCAGGGCAGTGGAGACTTCCAGGTATCAGTGTTTTTAAAGAAACATAAAATAATACAATATTTATGTAAAAATGGTGTTTATGCACACGGTGGTTTACCTTAAAAACTATAAAAGACAATTTTAAACCCCATTTTTTAAAAGCCAAAATAGTACTGGGACAAAAGAGAATAGTTGTGCCATTATAATTAATTTAGAAAACCTCATCTGCCTTCTGATGTATTCTGCTCAAATTTGCCTGCTTAAATATTGGGCAGAGGAAGAACAGGGAAAATGGTTTCTTCTGGCAGAAAGCTGCCTTTGCATTTTAAATACATATATTAAAGGTACTACAGATTGCTCTTTCTATATCTGTGATTCTGTGCCAATCCTCTGTGTGACAGCTTTGACCCTGTGCAGTATGGCACAACAAGGAATGGATAACATAGAGTGCTCTTGACTGCCTAGAACATGGGAATTTTTTTTCAGTGCCACTTGGGAGACTACAAAAGGCATTCACTTTAAAAGTAGACCAGGGCAATTACCACTACATTTATGTTAGAGGTTAACATTAGTGTTATTTCCTCTACTGCCTGGTTTTACAGAATGTTATGCCCTACTGCTTTTATTAGATTCAAGCAGTGGATGAAATAAGTGTTATTAACCTCTAACACTTGAAAAAATTAGTCTTAAGGAAAGCAGAGACAAAGCCAGGCAGTACTTTTCCCCTGCTTTTTGGCTGAGGTGCCGTAAAACTTTGCAAATTTAACAGTTATTTCATAATGTATTTGTGAAATAAAAATGATGGAAAGCAAAAGAATAAGACAAAAGTCAGTAAAATGCTTGCAGCTTTTCTTAAGTCATTGAAAATTTACATAAAATAGAACAATGGCAGGTTTTTGCTGAGTATGAGGTCACTTGAATTAAAGAAACACTAATGTGAGCCTCAGTGTAAAATATTCAGCAGCTATATTTCATCGGCATCATATTTGAGAGTTGAAAACATTTCAGACTCTTTACTTTGTGGTTGCACACGGGCCCTCAAACAACGGTAGTTTAAACAATTCCAAGACCCACGTGCTTGGTATAGTTAGGGAATGGCTTCAGCACCACCAGAAATCAGAGCTGAAGAGGTTCCCACGCAGTTCAGATTGAGCAGGAGTGCAAATCCTGTCATCCTCAGACAGAGAAGTCCCCAGAGGATGAAGAAATATGGCTGCATGTACTGGGATTCCTAAAGTCACTTCCTAGGCTGCTCAGAAACCTCATATATTTCTGGCCATAGTTGCACAGCGTTCTCCCCTTGCTCCTCACCTGAATAGTTTAAATAATGGTGTTTCTTACCATATTGTTCTAAGGTTAATTTGATGAATAATGGAAATTAGGGTGGTTGAAGAACGACATATGTGGCTTGTAACAGTGCCTATAACCATGGACTTTTTTCAGCCCAGTTGTCTTATGATTTAAAATACCATATAAAGTTATGAATACAATGGTAAATTGGCAATTTTTCCTGAATTTAATCTTATTTTAAGGTCTTCAAATTAAAGACCTTTTAACTACAGCTAAATCTAAATAAAATATTTGCTCGAGTTTTTTAAAAATTATTTTATTTCTGATTTGTGTTTTTTCATTTGGCAGGACAGCATTTGCTAACCTTAAAAAGAGTTAGGTGCCCTCCCATCTTCCCCTCAGTCAGGGCTGTTAATTTGAATATACTTTGATTTTAAACTTCTAGTTATATTCCACTTTATTCCATCTGAGTTAAATGCATACCTAAGTGCTTTTTGAAATATACCTTGTTTTATCAATATATTTTATTTCTTAGTAAGATTTTCTTGGTACCTGAGAAACAGTGGGGAGGAATGAAGAAGTTTTTGACAGGGAAAAAAGAAAGTGTTGTTGTAAGTGAAGAAGCATTGTCAGGAAGAAGTAGAAATAAGTGAACAGATGTACCAGAGAATTTTAATTTGTTAAACACACATATATGCACACCAACCAACTAACTTCTAATTACTGGTGGTTTTTTTTATTAAAAGCTGATATAATCTGCCTTACAGAAATATCTCAGTACTACTCAAAAATTTTGGAAATGGTACTGATGATCTCACTGGTCTTTCCTATCTCTAATTTCTGTGAGGTTATGTTTTATTCCATATTGGAACTCTTTGAAAGATTCTAATTGCTGGTGATAATGTTAGGTGTCATTGCTTGAAATTAAAAATCTGCTTTAGGTCCATGTGAAAAAAAAAAAAGGAAAAAGAACAGAATGCTTTTAAAGGTGACATTAAAAGGTCTGGAAGACTTTTGAAGTATAATTTCTGTAGGTAGAGTGTGTGCCCTTGAAACCTGACTTCTGTAAACATGTATTATTGCCCTTCTTTAATATTGTTGAAGCTCAGAAAGTAAATACTGCCATTTTCTAAACCTCTAAAATATTCACTGACCCAACTAATTTACTTTCAGAATATCCAGGTTTTTACTCACTTTGTTAACTATCTCTTCAATAGCTTAATTGAGTATTTTAAGCCAATAAATTACCCTTCAACATTTCTGTCTGGACGCTGTCAGTATCCAAAACAAGCTTGTCATTAATGAACACTTTCTCAAGGAAAAGAAAGGAAGGCAGTGGATCTGAATCGTGGACGTTGTTTGGTTCCCTTATTCTAAACACATTAGTACACTGTATTTCCCCACTTATATAGGCTTTTGTATGGCGAGCATGTGACTGTTTAAATGTCCCAGCAGGGCACCCAGAGACTCCAAAAAGGAAAAAAAAAAAAAAAAGAAAAAGAAATGAAAGAAAAAAGAAAAAGAAAATTGTTTGGAACAATTTGCATTAGTTCAAGGGCAATGTTAAGCATTTTACAGCTGGTTTATTGCTATTCTTGTGCTGTTTAAACTGTCTTTCATGTCAAAAGTCCTTTCCTGCTTACAAATCATCAGGAAGAATTGTGGCCACCACGCTGTTCTCCTAAGCTCCTCCAGGGGTTCTGGCCCTTTGATCACAGATATCGTTTGCAATCGAGTTAAAAATAGGGAGCTGCTGAGATAAGCAGAGGCTCTGACAGGAGACCAGCTTTTCTTTTTCTTCAGGACTTTGTTCACTCCCTCTGTGCTCTGGGAACATGTAATCTTGGCACAGAAGGAGCGCTGCTATGGCTTTGGGAGATGCGTTTGAAGGAGTCGGGGAGGTCATTAAAGAGCTCTGCGAGGTCCCAGGTTCAAAAGCTGACTTGTAAACTGGAGCCTCAGTACACAAAATTAACAAACTAAGCCTGCATCTGTCTTTGGAGCAGACTCAGCTCAATGCCAAGGTTTTAGCACTTCTCAGCTCTCTTAAGTGAGGAGAAGATGCCATTTAACACTAAACTTCCTCAGTAATTCCATTGAAGTTGTCAAGGAACCCTGTGCTTTATTCAAGCTGATTAAAAGTTCCAGTTGACACTGGTGGGTGTTAGATAAATTTGATGTAAGTGGCTCTGCTGTGGGGAAAAATCCCCGGAATGGTTCACATGCTTTTCTGCTGGAGGTGGAATAAGGAAAAGTTTTTTTAGGCAGGCTGTATGTGCAACCTGAAGAAGAAAGGACTGCACTGCAAGTGAGGTTCATATTCCCTCCCAAAAGTAAAACAATTTTATTATTCTGTCGTTGCCTTTATAAGTTTGTTTCCTCCTTTTGGAAACATCCAGGATTTGGATAAAAGAGGTCTTTAATTTAAACTGATTGTTTTTTGTGCCTAGAAAAGGTCCATATAATGTAAGACATAGTCCACACAGAGCCCCCACAGCTCACATACAGACTACCTTTATTAATATAATTTATTTGTTTGACTATTTTGCTTAGGAACGTAGGTCATGAACCAGAGGCCTGTTGGGCCAGATGCAAAACCAGAAAAAAAGAATAATGAAAAGTTTCTGCAGGCTTTTTGTAACCGGCAGTCAAAATAAAGGGAGAGGCAGAGCAGCTGTCACAGCACATCAGCAATCTTTGTTTTTAGCAGCCCTCATGGTAAAAGAGATGTTTCAGGAGGGATTTGAATGTAGATGCAGTAGTAGCTTTACAACCATCTTTTGCAGACACGCAGCTTATATTTCATTTCATAGAGAAGATGGAGACAGAAGATACATAGAAAAGCACAGTGTTACAGCTATGACATTTAAAGGATACTGGGGAGGAAAGATTAGAAGGGAGAAGCAGGCTCTATTAGCTGGATAGATTTATTTGGCGGAAAAAACCCTCACAAGATCTTAAGGGCTTTTGTGCCTGAGTTTTTTTTTTTTTTTCCAAAATAGCAATTGGTATAATAGATGATGTTACTCTTCCCATAAACTGTTTCTTGTTTATGGAGAGGAATTAAATGGCCTATCAAGTCAGCTACAGATGTGATTGTGCTGAATTTTGGGTTCACTTATGCATTGATTAGTAATGTTGTCTGATTAGAAGTAATCACTGCATGTTCATGTTCTCCAAAATAAATGGGGATGCTGGTAGTTAGATCTGTGGTTTTTGCTGTACACAGTCACATAGCAGCTGTGATCTGACTTAATCAGATAATTTCATAAGAACATGGTATTTTATAAATCCAGGAAATAGTGAAGGTGGAGAGAAAAGCAAATCAGGCTTGAATTTTATGTGCAGTTGTTCAGCTGTTGCGGAGCTGCCCCAGTGTACGTAAGATTAACAGGTCAGAACTTTTACTGCTGAGTTTTGCTTTTGGGAGTATTTTAGTCATACAAATACTACTGGTAGTAAAGAAAATCACTTTGTGGGGAGAAGTTGGAGGGTTTTGTGTTTTTTTTCCTTCCTTTAAAAAAAAAATGAAGAAATATCAGTGATAATATCTCAATAGTCACTGTGAAGGACAGTTCTTGAGCTCTGCCTTATTTTGTGCTCTATTGCCCCATAGACTGTTGAATTGACAGTAACTCTTTAAAAAGCCATTTTCTCAAGTACTTTTTGTCTTTTTAATTGGCTGACTACTATTGACCCCAAAGCACACCACAAGCCTCTGATCTCTTAAGTTCTCAGTATGCTGAAAATAAATGCAAGTCCATGGTAATAGCTTCTAAAAATTGTCAGGAGGAAGAAATTCCGTATTCCCAAACAACATTTCCCAGTGAAATGAACAGAACATGCTCTGACATATGTGCAAAGGCCCCTTGTGAAACTCGGGTGGGAAATTAATCTGCAAGTCCTAAGAACAGAACTAATGCAACCACCATCACAAAGGTGAAAGAGAAACATGTCAAATGTATAATTAATACACAGATAACAGTATTTATTACTCTTTAATATTAAAAAATAATACAGCAAGTGCTCATAACAAGCCACCATAATTGTATGTTGTTGACAATGTCAGAGTGCTCATTAGACTGAGTTATCATATGGCTGATGCTAATTATACAGCTCATTTGCTAATTAAAAGTGAGTCCTTCTGGAACTTCTAAAAATAGGGCTATTACAATTCGTATTAGGAGGCCACTTAACGATGTTGTAGTCCTGGTTGCTTGTTTTTAAGACAAATGTAAGAAAAATTGCTGTGCTCTGGAGGCAAAATGTGGGAATGCATTAAACTTGTCTCCGTATCTTCCTTCTGCTGTCCAACATGGGAGAAAGTCTCCTCATTAGTCAGGAAGATTAGCATAGTCTTAGAAAAGAAGCTTTTGTGTGTGTGGGGGGGGGGGTGGGGTGGGTGTCACATGACCTTGAATTTAAGAAATTTGTGAACCTAAATTAAATTCTGTGTCTGTGGAAGGCAGATTTATCTGTAGCCCTGTAATTACTTATTTGTAACCTTGACCTGCCACATACATGGGCTTTTGAAATAGGAAAAGTAACATGATCAGAGATGTTGGGTAGGTGTCTCTGACAGGAGGTCTAGGCTCTACACTCGAGCCTCAACTTTTAGTACAACAGTAGGAAAAGAAAAAAAAAAAGACGTTTTACTATTCGATAAAGCCAAATTTCCTCCTCTTCCACTTTACAAAGTGTTTCTTGAAGTTGACCTTGCCTACAGTTTATTGGTTAGAACCAGCATCTTCAGTGGAATGGCTTAACTCTAATGTGACTGAAAACCACCAATTCCCAATGTATAGCCTTTCGTGTCTGCATTTGTTTCCTTGTTCACTGTTTTTTCTTACTCAGTTTCTAGTATATTGCAAAGTTACATGTAGTGACATCTGTGGCAGAAATGACATTATCTCTTTGTATAAGAGATAGAATAAAAACAGTGTCCAGAACTGTTTTCAATTTCTTCCTGATGATCTGTGCCTCAGGGAGGGAAGATAGGGGAGGGATAGGAAAAAACCTTTGAAGAGAATGAAAAATCCATTTGCACAGATGTCTGGAAAATCAGTTTCCTCCCAAGCTGTCGTAAGACTTTTGAAGAAATCATTATATTACCTTTTAATCCCCTAGTGCCAGCAGTTGCCTGTGCGACCAGACGTTGCCAGCAATGGTCTGTGTGTCTGACAGTCTCCCCTCAGTGTCCACATGTTAATTAGATTTGTTCCTGTGGAGAAGCTCATTCATGTGTACACAGGCATATGCATTTCTTGCTTTTCAAAATTTGACAGATGTTATGAATTGCAGGTATTAATAGAACCTGTCAAACAGTATGGAACATGATTTACTTCCTTTTTGGCATCAAGTATATCCTGTTCCTATAGTGAGGAAGTACTACTGCAAAAATATTGGCATCTGCATTTCTTGCAATAGTCCATTCACCACGGAACTGGGATACTTTGCCTTCCTTTCTTCTTGTTGCAGAGCGGTATAAACTGAAGATTATTCCAGAATAATCCTGTTTTTTGCATGCATGTTTAGATGTTAGATTGCTGTCAGTTAAAGGATTGATAGGGTATTTCAGGCTCTGAATACTATTATCAATTATCTACAGCCAAAGCTACATCCTTTATTTATTCAAGTAATTTTACAGAAGTTGAGATGTTATTCACCTAAGTAACATTAAAAAAAATTGTTTCGTGTTGTGTCAATGATTGATTATTAAATCAGTATAGTTACTAATGTAAGGGTGATACTATGTAATTAATCTGATATCCCATTTAGACAATACTGTCTTCGTAGTCTTAATACTGAATACACAAATCCACACAGCTCTTTCAGTAACAAGGCTTTGCTTTAATTGCTAACAAAATCTGGAAAAGTTCTTGTTGAGGATGTGTCTTCATATAAAATGTTTTATTGGGCACCCTTGGGTAGGAAGTGGTGAGCCAGACTGATTGCTTAAGCCTCAGCCGCTGAAATCATAATCGGGTGTGTTGATGACCCTGGGATTAGGATAAGACAAAGAAAGTCCCTCTGTTTTTAAGGTCACATTGGTGCTAAGATTTGTTGGAGGAGACTATTTTCCCCTTGCAAAACATTCTCCACCTGCCCCCCTTTTTTTGTTTAATTTTGATGATCACTGTATAAGAGTGATGCAGATCCCGAGCTTTGTTTACCCTGCCACAGACAAAGATGATGTGCCTGGTGTCAACCAAGTAACCTCTGAAAGCCACTTTAAAGTGCACTGTCTCAAAGACGAGAGCAGACACCGGATAATTGGCTTTCTCCTGTTGGTAAGTAGAGCTGTGTTAAATGTGGGCCTGAGGGGAACCCCTGTTTTGGGCTGTAGTTTATTATTAGGTGAGGAAATTACTGGACACCTCCAGCTGCCATTAATCAGCCGTGGAGTCTGACTGGAGCCAAGCGAGAGGCCTGTGGGTGGATGCCGCTGAATGGCGGGGAAATACAACGAGACAGAGACAAATGTTTTCCAGCTTAGCGGCACTAAACTCTGCCCTTTCACAGTCCTTAACATGCATGTTCAAATTGATTTAGTCTGTTTACCCCCTCAGCCTAACCATCCATTTCCATTGAAGACTGACAGTTTTATGTGTCGCTACCATGTTATTATGTGTTGCTGTGCTGCCAGTAGCGATAGTGTTTCAGAAGGGCTCACTTCCAGACATAAAGGGAGCAGGGGGGTGGGGAGCCCGAGTCCCTTAATTCCTTTTTACAGGGTGCAAAACATGTTGAGCATGACACCAGTTCTCTCCCTTTCCCTCATTCTTTCCTTCCTTTCTTCCCCCCTGCACCCCCCCTCCTTTATTTACTTATTCATTTATTTATTGATTTGAGTCAACACAAGCCGTGGAAAATCCTTAAATGAACTTGCATGCTTGAGAAAGACATCTGTCAGGTGATGTAAGTGCCTGGCTTATTCTTCTTTCCTGTTTAGTTTACAAACATGCCATTCCTTCAGGGCTCTGGTATGCTGACCAGGAGCCTGCCAGAGCTGGGTGCTGCTCAGGCAAGGAAGAGCACAGGTAGGAAACTCAGGAGCTCCAGCTGACTCCTGAACAAACTTTGGGTCCTTCACCACTGCTCTGCTGGGAGGTTGATGTTCTGAGGCTGCAACAAAAGCTGAAATCCTTTATTGTACACATTCCCAAAACGGGCAAGCAGGGTAACAGAGGGGAGGAGTTGTTTTTCTGTTTTGCAGTTTTTTGAGACAGAAAACATAAGCTCGTTATCTAAAAACCCAATTTCAGGGTCAGATTCCACTAACACTGCGTGTTCTGGCTCACGCCTTGCTCCACAGTTTGAAGACTGAGGGTCCACAATGATAAAGGTGCAGAGGGAGAGCCAGGACATGGCTCTTTCCATATTTTGACAGTTGTTTTATATTGAAATAAATAAATAATAATAAAAAAAAGATACTTCTTGTTGGCTTTAAGGCAGGACGCAAGTACACACCAAAGAGAAAGAAGTGCTGTGGAGTGAATTGTGAGCATCTCAGTGATTACAAAGGCATGTAGTGACAGGACAAGGAGAAATGGCTTCTGAGTAAGTTTACATTAGAGTATTAGGAAGAAATGTATTAGATATTGGGAAGAAAGTCTTCCACTATGCAGGTGTTGAGACACTGGCACAGGTTACCCAGAGAACCTGTGCCTGTCCCATCCCTGGAAGCGTCAAGGCCAGGTTGGATGGGGCTCTGAGCAACCTGGTCTAGAGGAAGGTGCCCCTGCCCACGGCAGGGGGATTGGATTGAGATGGTATTTAAGGTCCCTTCCTGCCCAAAACATTCTGTGATTAGGCTTGCCCTCTGGGCCTCACTTAGGTCTGTCTTCTGAATTCCTGAATTCAGAGTTCTAGTGCACTCAGGTGGGTTTTCTATCTTCTAGATAGAATCTATCTTCCTCTTTTTCCAACCTGTTTTCTTTCCAGATGATGCCTCTTTGCTTTATTTGGTGTGGTGGGTTTTTTTTGTTTTTTTTTTTTTTTTGGTATGTGAGCATATATAAAATGTGATAGTTCTGTGGAGTAATTGCATCAAAGGTAGCCTGCAATAATAGCAACATCCTCTGGCAGCGGGTTGCCAGTCGATCAAGAGCATTGTTTGGGCTTCCGTTTCATTGCCTGACTTTATCAGCCAAGGCAGTCATAATCCATAGTGCTACACATACAGAGCAGATTTCCCTTGTAGCCCTGTCTCTGCAGGAGAGAAAGGATGTCTTAAGATCTCCCCAGAGATCTTAAGCAGGTGATCTTGCCTGACGTAGTTTTTCTTGTCTTTAATGGGGGATTCTGTACTGAGAGCCTATACTGGCATCCATGTAAGATTCAAATCAGGTAATATCATAGTGCTGTCTAAATGAATCTTGCAAACATTACAAAAAAAAATATGGGCTCAGCAAACGAAAGCATTGTTTGTACATTATTTAGCAGCAGCTGCCTGCTAAATTCATATTTAACCTCTTTTTTTAAAAAGTCTCATAACAGAGTTTGCATAATTTCATAGCATAATATATTAGATGGATAACCGCGTTAGAGGCCTCATTTTTCAATGTGACTAGGCATATTTTCCAACGTTTTACATTAAGAAAGCTAATGGTGTGACCAAGGTATCCTCAAGTTCATGTTTCCAGAAATCAATTGATTTTTATATGAAAACAAAATCATTTTATCCACAGCAATCTCCTTTTTTTGGGGTTAGGGGAGAAATGAGGGCAGGTGCTGAAGACACAGGTGCTATAAAATGTTTCTGTTTTGGTGGATACAGACATTTTCCACACCACATTTTTGTGCTCTTTTAAAAAATGTCATTTTTACTCTGCTCACCACTTGCATTCATGCAGGACCTGTGGTTTAAAGTGAGTTTTCCTGAATACTCTTGGCCTGCGGTCATATTCTATCCATGGATAACGGAGTTTTACAAACCTGTTTTACAAACCACTGTTTACAAAACATGGCTGTGTGGCTCCAGAGAAGAACACTTAGGAAGATGGGGATGTGGCCTGTGAAAGTCTCTGTAAAGCCCCATAAACACTGATGGGTAAGATCAGGAAGAGCACAGAAGTCCAGGATTTTCTAGTTCCCCTCCCTGTAGTGGAACCTCCATCATTCTCCTCCTCCTTAATAGCTACTTTGGTGATAATTTCTTGTGTTTGAGGACAGCCATCAGCTCTTAGTCCTCCCCTAAGCTGGGCAGGCACAGTGACCAGTCCCATCCAGAGATCTTTTTTTGTGTTTCAGATTAACCAAGTGAAGTGAGAGCCTTTGTCCAGTCTTTGCTTCTACTGGAATATTGCAATGTAAAAGTAGTTCTTCAAATGAATATGCATTGAAAATATATAGAATATTTTGTTCTCAAGGAACATATATAATACTAAGATTTATTGTTCATATAATTACCAAATATAATTAGTATTTCATCATTGAAATAAAAAAAATAAAAGAAATTATATACTTTTGTTTTGAACTAATGTGTCTATCTGGACAATATATAAAATGATTCTACACTATTTAAAGATATAAGTTGGTCCTATAAACATAACTAAGAATTTATTTTAAAATGATTTCTATTCAAAAGGATACTATAATGCTTAATATCTTAGCTTTGGATTCTACAAAAATTTGCCCACATGCTGAGATTTAAGCACAGGAACTGAAGAAATGGTGCTATAGATCAGCTTCATCACATTTAATATGAAAGCTGCCTTTTCTGCAGCAGAAAAGCCAAGCAGAGCATCTCCAACCTTTTCCAGTGTAACAGAGAAATGGAATATATCAGAACCAATAATTATCATTGTATTGCTAAATGCTCAGTGCCAAGAAATTTAAATCAGGGCCTTTCCTTAACTCTCCCTTACCTTTAGCTTCTTCCTGTAAACATAGAGGTAACTGCATGTTATCATGTTAGAAATAAGTATTTCTTTATGCAATGTAAACTTAATTTTTGGTGGCTTACCTGCAAAATTGCCTCACCCAGTGAATTTTAAACAGCTGGCCTATACATCCTTTTCATTCAACTGTTTTTCCTTCTGGAGGTACTTAAATAATATCTTGAGGGTGTTTCCTCTTAATGAGGTAATAATACCCATATCCTGGGCTAAATAAACTTGAGGCCAAAGGCCTAGGTGTTTATTAGCAGAGGATGTGGTTATTAAGAAATTTAACAGGAAGCACCCTTGAGTTATTATTTTACTGACATTTCTAATGATTATGCATTTGAGAAATAATTGGCTGAAAAATAATAATTATACTTTTAAGAGGTCAGGTGAAGCAGAAGATAATTTATAAGTCTGCTCATGGCAAACAAAGCTTCTATCAGTCTGGTACCTTCCAAAATGGGTAGTGATACCAGAGGGAGGAGGATCTGCTGTTGCCTTGGGCACACCAGGTCAGGGTGCCACTCTCCTTAATGCAAGAGAGCCTGTGGAAACTCTGGGTTTCAATTCAGAGCTGGTTAGACTGTGCATCCTTTTAAGAGACTGTAGTTATTTGTCAATAACAGAGGTAGCAAAAACACATGAATTTGTGAAATTTGCATGTTGTTAGCTCTAATAAGTGACAATTGGCATCCTAATCCTCTTTAGCAAGGGAGTTTTGCCCCCAAAGGAACAATAATAATGAGCTTAGCTCTTAGAAAAACTGGTTCTCATCTCTGGATCTTAATTGGTTTTGCAGAGATGGACAGAGGAATGGAGACAAAGGGAACTTAACAGCATGCCAAGTTCCTGTCATAAGTAAACAGTAGTTTGGAGAAGACTCTGGACTCTCAGTCTGGTGTTCCAGTTGCGTTGCTTCCTCTGCCTCGTAATACCTCCGTCCTGCAAATATTTGTGCTGCATGAGTAGATTCAGAGTCCTTGGCTCCACTCACCAGGCATCTTCCACTGTGGATAGTGTTTCTTTTACAACCCTTTGCATTCTGTATGATGCAAATGCTGGCAGAGTGCAAACGTTCTGATGAGAATGTGCAAACTGCTCACAAACTCGGAGCTCAGCACATGTGTAGGTATTTGTAAGGCTGGCGGCTGAGAGTCATCAGATTATGCTGTTTAGTTCCACTCATATGAAATCAACTGCTGTGTAAAATCCCACCAGCTTCCCTTAATTGCTACAGAACAGGAACTCTGTGGATTTAAACAAATGAAAGAAGGTGATTCGGGGAACTGACAAGTCTCTACTGTTCTTTGTTTAGGGCAGAAATTGTAGCAAAGTATTTTCAAGTTAACCAGCTTCTGTGAGCTGAATTTTTGCCAAGCTTGAGACTCTCCATTAAAAATGCAGCAGTGGCTAATTGCTTTGCTGACAGCTTGTTTAAGTTGAATATAGGATGCTAAGTTCCTCATGTTAGAACAAAAACAAAAATACAATGGCTACTTATGTTTTGCCTGCAATTAACAGAATAAACATCTTAATAGGCAGAGAAGACACAAACAGATGTTCTAATTGCACATCTGTGTGAAACTGATATTTGCTAGTTCCACTGTAGCTTGACCTCTGTACCTCGGGAAGTTGAATTCCCTCCAGATTTAAATGATTTATTGATCTGGATGCAATGAATATTGCAGAAACAAGCTGTATTTCTAAGAAGTTAAATACATTCTCATTCTGTGAAGTACTAATTCATATTTGAAAGGAAATCACACTCTGCTTTAATCAGAGTGGCGATATATATATTGTTCATCATATCCTTGAATAAGTGGGAGGAAAGATGAAATATGCAGGGGATATGAGATTGGCCAACTGGATGAATGTGGAAACAAGGAAATTGGTTCCAATAGCTACATCTTTCTCTTCAGGCTTCTGAAAAGATTTTGTGAGGTGGACCAAAGCAAAGCCAGTGAAAAACACCCTTTTTTGTAAGCTAAAAAACCCCTCCTTCCCTACTACAATGAAGATTAATTTTGTTTTGTAGTTCTCTATGCAGAAACTAGAAAAAAACCCCCTTCATAATACATATTAATCTTTTTCCATAAGTAGAGTTAAGATTTATATTGACAGGTTTTCATGACATTTCAGAAATAGCAAATAATGAGTAGCAAGTGACTTTAGGACCAGATGTAACATCAGAGACTGCAAAATAATATCATTACCTCTACACTGTAAAACTGGGCACTGTACATTTGTATTAATTTTTATTTTATTTATTTGTGTTTTTTTAGAATATTTGCTTTCATTGGTTTGGGTAATTATATCTTTGACACAGCACCCACTGTTGTGTGCTGCTTTGAGTTTCTTTGCTGTTCCACTGAAGCCAATACTTAGTCAAACCTGGGAAGACTCCAGTCCCAAACCCAGTGCTGGTTGTTAGGCTTTTGTTATCTACCAAGCTGCCTCTTGTTCCTGCCAAAAACAGTTACACCGTGTTGAACTGAAGTACAGCAAATCTCTGTGGTTTTAAATGCACTAATTTTATATCCAGCTGTCTGGAATTAATGCAGAGGAATAAACAAACAACATCACAGTTTGATTTGTTCAACCTGTTTTGTGGGTTTTGTTGGTTTAAGTTTTATTTTTTTTTTCTTTTTCCGTAATTGTCAAACAAACCTAGAGTTTATTTTGCTAAAGGAAAGTGAGATTGAGGAAAGTACCAAATCCACTGCTATAGAGGAATGGATGGATCTTTCCAGCTAGGAACAAAATGTTTCTAATCAATATGGAAGCACCCGAAGCGCGTGTTCCTCCTCTGCAGCTCAGCTCTGGCCAGCTGTGGGATGCTATTCCTGTTTCCATGTGCCCATGGATGCAGTCTGGCAGCACGTTAGGAAAACTCGTAATGCATAAAAAGAAAGTGCCTTGAGAAAGCAAAACGAGAAGAAAGAGGAGAGGGAAAACAGCAAGGAAACAGGGAGGGGAGTAGAGAGATGAGTGAAAGGATGATTGTTCCTGGGCCTCCTGCAGCTGGTGCCATTGCTGTGTTTTTCTGGGAACTGGATGATGATGATGATGAGGGAAAGAAATTGTGTCTTCTTGTCATAGCATGGTGTTTTGGAGATTGCTCGAGGGGTGGGAAAATGGGATGAGTGATCATTTGAACTATACACAGAACTCGGTGCCTCATTGATGTCTGGATCTTTAGCCAGCTCTGAAAGTTATAGTTCCTTTTCTGTGCTTTAATCACAACTAACTCCTAAGGAGATCCCTAATTAGTATTAGAAAATAAGAGATTATCATTAAAGTATTGTGTTGATGTATCAAAATACAAAGAAAACATACAAAATCAATAAGAGAACGCACACATCTATTTATGCACTTATAATGTCTATAATTCTGTGTCCAAAGGATGGCTTCATAAATTACAGGATTAATACACAGTGGGAATTAGTGCAGTATTTTCTATTTATTGTTATTATTTTAATATAATTTCTGTACCTCTTTTTTATATCAATTTATATAACTTTTGTTTTCTTCTGTGGTGCTTTACAGGTTCCGAGTTATTTTGTGGCACATAGAAATGTTTGAATTAGGAGGCAAATTGTTCTTTCATATGTATGTGAGGAGTAACATCTGGCTTCTAAATTTCTACTTATCTTTTATTAAGGCTGGTGAGGGCATCATCTTCCAGGTGTTTTCACTTAACTATTTGGTGGACAGCAAACACATGTCATACACACTGTGTACTGTGTCTAAGTACAATCTGGAGCTATTGAAAGAGAGTATTTACTGAGGAAATTGTTTAAGAGTTCATATATATGATTTTAAGAGGACAATTTCCCTTTCCCTAGAGGTGATTTATATATAAATGTCAAATTTAAAATATATGACTCCCAAAAAGGCAGCCACAGAACACAAGACTGTGGTCATATAACACAACTCCAGTGTCAAAGAAAGGCCATATTTTAGGACTTTGGCACCATTGTCATGAAATATGGCTTAATATAAAACTAACTGAAAGTCAAATGTTATTTTGCAAGAGGAAGGGACAGTAACTTGCTGTTTATAAGTTCCTGTGGAAATGGGGCGATGTTACATGCAAGCCTTGTTGTAAAGCACTGCTAAGGCTAAAAAAATGAAAATTAAAAAACAAAATGAGATCATGCAGATATTCAGTTCTGAGGCAAATTCAGCTGTGAGCTGAAAGCCTTTATTTAACTTTGTTAGTGTTTGAATGGCTCTCAATGTGCAGAATCAAAGTCTGTCTGTCCCACAGCCTAATGAGAAGGGGACATGCATGTGTCCCTCCTTTTCTGTCCATACAGAAAGCTCCCACAGCAGCAGAGCTGGCAAGGTTCCGCTTCATTTGTCCCCAGCACACCAATGTGCTTGTGCCTCCTCAGATGCTGTGACTACTGGCTTCAAATAACTGTTTAGTCTGACATTTCTTTATGTTTGAGCTGGTCTCTGGGCAAATCATCATTATTATTGAAACATTGCGCATTAATTTGTGGACAAACTAGGCTTGTAAAACTTGTGATGTTTGGAGTTTAAAAATGAACTTGATTTTCGTAAGAGCAGGTCCAGAATTACTCAAACTGATTGTGCTTTTCAGTGTGCAGCAGTTTCACAGGGCAACAATTTATTCTGAGCAAAGAGAAGATCTTTTTGGCTGTAGCTGTAAAGGAAAACAAATAGTTGTTCTGAGTTTGTGGGACAAAAATTATGCCCACACTGAATTTCACCTCATGAGGCTATTGATAGTGTGAGGAGCTTGCTGTAAACCTAGTGCAAGTCTTATATTGTTCTGTATTCTTAGAGATAGTTTTGGCACTCTAGAAAGGACAAGGATATTTACTGAAACCTGTGCCAATGAAATGATGGAAATCAGATGCGGTGAGAATCAAACCTCCTCATTACTATGGTCAACAAAAGTATCTAACTGGTCACTACTTGACAATTCTTAAGATCCTCAAAAAATAACAGTAAGATTGATCTTGTAGTGAAAGACACAAGACAACTTATAAGGACATTAAAAAAAAGACCTCTTCAACTTATGTAGTCTGGAAAAGGCACAAGAGATAATGTCAACTTTAATTACTGTTTTCTTCTGAGCACAGGGAATAGGCCAAAGGGCATGAATGGAAATTAAAGAAAAATGGAAAACAGATGGTAGGAAGCATGCTACAGGAACTGGGATCCAGGCAGCACTGTACATAATTTACCAAAGAGAAAAGGGGCCTTTTGAGTTATTTTCTCCCATTTTAAACAACGTCATCTTATGGTCTGTTTCACAACAACATTATTACCAAATCAAGTCCCCACTGATAGCAACTGATGTATTGTTGCCAGGATTTAAAATTTTTCCTTCTCCAGTTTTTAGAAGACATCTTTGAAATATAGGTCAAGTAAAATTGGATGCTGAAAGATAGCTGCATAAATTAATAGCTTGACATCCCAAAGTGCTGGTCACCAAAGCCACCATATATTTCCACGGGGTACTGGTTGAATACTTGCCATTTGGAAAAGGTTGACATTGATTTAAATGCTTCAGCGTGGGATTAGGAGCCTAATTTTAATAAGTGTTTTAAAATAAATCATGTCAATATTTATGGTGATATATTGCCAAGTACTGTTGCTTTGTTTTAGGGGCTTTCATCTGGATAGGAAATCTTTTAGTCCAGGCAGAGTTTCTTTCCCTTTACAGCAGGCTTCTCAAAGTTAAGGAAGCTGATTAGGGAATGGTGCTGACGTGCAGCAGGGAGGTTTCAAAGTTTTAAATCAGAGAGACTTTAAGGCACACTAAGCCATAGACTGGAGAAACACAAACATCAAATGATAGCCCTTGCAATTAATCCTAAAATTCATGCCTGTTTCTATACTTAATTTTTTTTCTCCTCCAATCCTACTCTGCATAATGGGAGCCAGGCCTATGCTTTTCATGGGAAACTTCTAATTTGTTGGGGTTTATGTAGGATGAAGCAGAATCGTGTTCAGATCACATATGGAACATCACGGCAGTTCTTGGAATGGGTTTCATCAGAAGTGTTGTTTAAAAAAAAAGGCTGAATGGTTACTTGCAAACATGTTAACATAAGCTCAGTCATCCCTAGGCTTCCAACACCATGATGGGAGAAGGTAATGAGGTCATGGGTTGTTTTTTTAGGTTCTGAAGACTGACTTTGAGAACGGAGGAAAAGTAAATAAAGGATTATTTATTAAATGAAGAAAGGATTATCCATTACAGGATAAATCTTGCTTGCCTTACGTGTACAAATAGTTCTCATTGACTATGAACAAGTCAAATACTTACATAAGACATTTATAACTTTTTATGTAACCTTATAAAACTGTGTATATTCTTCTATGTCCTGGCCTTAAGCAGCATGCAGAACTTAGCCAGTCAGGTGTATAACAAAACAAAGCAGCCTCATTTTTACTACAGATCTCTCCAAAGATGGTTTTAAACAGGAAAACTGCTTATCTATTTAACCACAAGGCAAATTTATCCAGAAAAAACATCCAGACAACTAAGCAAGTTTCAATGGTGAGTCTCAATTGCTGTGAGAACAGAGTGGCTGGGAAAAGGAAAGGAGGAGGGTGCAAAGCATGAAAACATTCAGGAGGTATTTAAATGGAAAGTTTCTCCTCCTGCGCATTCCTCAGAGTCCCTCAGAACACTGGGCAGGGCTGGCCCCGGGACATTCCTTGCTGGATAACAGTAACCTTTATTATAAGGCTACAGATTAATTTCAGAGTAATTTTCTTCCCTCCCACCAGCTGTAGTTACTCAAGGCAGATTAACCAGAACATGATTGGTTTCAGCCCCTCTCTGGTAGCATGAACTAAATACCACAATTACAGAGGTTGCCAACAGAGATAGTGTTAAATGCTAATTTAGTGACTCTCTTAGTTGGGATTATCTCAACTGTCACATCTCT
The DNA here is from genome assembly GCF_001715985.3 of Manacus vitellinus. NCBI lineage: Eukaryota > Metazoa > Chordata > Aves > Passeriformes > Pipridae > Manacus > Manacus vitellinus. The sequence continues at coordinate 136,866 of NW_021940749.1, read as the reverse complement.
GGGCTGAGTTTTTCCAAGGTACAAGTGCAATGTCACTGAAGAGTTGGGAGGACTGAGCTCTTCTGTCATCCCCTGCGGAGGTGCTGTGTGGATTCATAACCACAGGCTACCGCATGGCATACAGGTGTCCTCATATCCCATCCTGCCTCAGCCTCTCTGTCAGCTCTACACGACACATTTGCATTCAGTGACCCCTTGTGCCTCAAGTATGTGGCACTTGGGGACGTGGTTTAGTGGTGGACTTGGCAGTGCTAGGTTAACAGTTGGACTTGAGGATCTTAGAGGTCTTTTCCAACCTAAACGATACTCTCTCTGGTATTAAGTCACTTGGCAGCTTCTGCAGCCTTTAACTGATGTTATGCTGTGCATACAAGATATAAAAACTTTTCTCATCATCTTTCATCCTTATTGGTTCAGTTGGAAATCACCCCGCTTTATGTTTCCCATAGTTTATCTCAGGAATGCGTAGATAATGACCTTTCATTAAAAGAGAAGGAAACATTCAGCCTCCTATTTTAATTTTATTCAGAGGAACAGCTGAATCCAAAAGGAAGATTTGGATGTTTTCCCCTCTTTCTTTGAGAAGCTACAGAAATTGAGGAGACTAGACTTGAATCACCACTAGACAAGTGCATTCAGTGCTGCTCTGGAGTAATTCAGAGACATTTTTTCCCTGTGGTGAAATATTTTGAAATCCCTCATTTTTGTCTGAATGGCAAATGCCAAAACCTCAGTGTTTTTCATGAGGAGGAATTCTTGTCTTCTGGCCAGCTCAGTTAGCTTCCCAGCAAGAACTGGGAAGTTAAGGCTGTGGCAAAGGGAGGATTTCCACATTCATGTGGAAGTAGACAGCAGTTGCTTTCTGTTCTTTGACCTCCTGTAGTACTGAGGTATCAGACATTAGAATCACGACACTGTACAGAAAGTTATTGAATCAACTAATTCCTCAGGGTTTTGACCATTATCTCTGTCTAATTTTTCTCTTAAGATGGTTTAGTTAAGCTTAGACATTTATCATCCAACTAAAGATCATGTCAGGAAATTTTCTCATCATCTATCAAGTACTCCCTGCTAACTTGTTCAAAAGAGTAAAAAAAAAGAAAAAAAAAGGCCAAATGATCCATTCTCTCAATTCCATGCTGGAGTGGATTTCCTTTCTTGATCACAGTACACATTGCCATGGTCTCACCTGTCACCCATAATCTGAGTTCAGACTTCAGCTTGACCTAGCTTGTGCTGTACCTTTTGCTGATTCTGTTTTACATTAACTCAAAGACAGGGCAGTTTTTTAAATCCAGCTAGAATATTTGACTGGGCTTTTCCTCATGTCTTGTCTGTGACAACTACAGTCCTCCCTTGTGCAGCTCCCCCAGAGTGTGGTTGCCATTATACTCCTAGAACATAGTTTTGAGTACATCCCCCTTCCTTCAACATCCTGCTTGTCCTCAATCTGAAGGTGCTTCCTTTCCCCTCTAGTCAGTCTTGTGATATCTCCATCCAGTCCATAACTCCAGGCCCTAATGCCGAGCTCATTTTATCCAACAAACTCATCTCAACTCTCCGACTGAGAGTGTAGGGACTGGATATTCAGCTTGGTGCTTCAGGCCATGCAGATCTAGGTCTCAAGCAGTGTGGTTTATTTGACACAGTTTGAAGCCACAACTTTAGCAGCAATTCAGAACATGAAAAATACTTTCCACTGGATTCCCGTGTTTTCGACTTCATCACTTGAATTACAATGATTTCTTGTTGTGCCTGAGCAGAGTCCACAAACTCTGCAATTTACTGCTTCCTGCAACAGTCTGACACAGTCTCCTGTGGGAGAAAAATAAGTTAAACAGAGAACTTTTTCCTCTTAAAGAATTATATTGATCTTGCAGATGCTGAGTTGACTTACAGTGTTTTTCCTTAGAGCACTTGGCTGCAGATTCACTTAAGAGCAAATATAAGAGCCCTATCATCTCATTTCCCCTTAAGCCTAAGCATTATAATCTCTGTCAGTCACTGACATGCAGTTTTTCTTTTAAAGATGAGATATAATAGTATGAAACAGCTCTTCAGTGTTCTCTAAATTCTGTGTCATAATTTCCTAACTATTACTATTTCATTTCTCTCCAAAACCTCTGGTTTATATGCAGCCTGAACTTCAAGTGCAATATATAGAAAATATAAATATTTAAATTTGAGATATGGTTTACACTGTTCTTTCCTGGAGTGTTTTTCCTTGTTTCAGAAACCACATGAGTGTAGCTTAAGTAGCCTACTTGAGAGAGCAAATTCATCATGTGCCTACTTCAAGGCTCTCGTGTTGTTTAAGAGCTCGCTAGGCTGTGGTAAATAATCCACAGACCTTCACAGGAGGCAATGCTGACTCACATTCCTTGTGGAAGAGCACAGGCTTGCATCTTTTGGTGTCCTCCTCCTTCTTTTACCCCTTTACATCTAGTTTTCTCTGAGACGGGAACGATGTTTATCTGACACAGACCTTTACAGTCTTATTTCAGCTTGACTGGGCTTCTCAGGGTCAGTTTTCCACGTTCTGCAGCTTGCTGCAATACGTTCTTCCTGCAGACTGGAATCTCAGTTTCCAAAATGAGGATGACTTTTGACATCCCATGTTCTTACACAGCGCGAATCTGTCACCTTTACATCAAGATGTACAAAGATGTATATGTATGTAAAGACGTGTAAAGGATATACAAAAGAGGGGTATGGTCACATGACCATCAGCTTTACTTCAGCCAGGGAGCAGGCAGTGATTTTTCTCTTGTGACAAAATCTAATGGGCATCATCTGATGTGCTGTGACGAGGCAGCACCGCATCAGTAGTGATCAGTATGATTCTGATTTAGTGTTTGAGAATTGACCTTCTGTGCTAGGTAGTGTAAACATGAACTAAAAGAGGCAATTTTGGTCCCAAAGGTGGAGGAATCTGATGTACCAACCTTTTATCTGTTGTTGAGTAGTTGATGTGTGCAGAATGTGTAGCTCAAAGCTAAAATACACTGACAGGACTCTTCCTTTATGGCTCACTGTGGCTCATCATCCAGGGTTACTCCTGTAGTCTCCCAATGGCTTGCTTTTGTTACCAAAGCTAAGGTGATTTTATGCTACTGTCAGTTTTGCCATAATTCACCAAAAACAAGTAACCTTTGCTTTTATTCTGCAGCACTGATGGGGCTGACAGACAATGGCCCTGACGTGCAATTTGTGTTTCCACAGTGAAAGAGACTATATTTAGAGTAAATGATTTTAACTCCCCTTAGTAAATAAAGGGGGAAAAAATTAATCTCTGACACTGCTTTTTACAGGTAATTGATTTTTAAAAATGACTTTGCTACCTCATTTATGGCTAGGAAGCAATAAAACCTCTCCCCCAATTCAGTTCAGAAATTCACCACAGAGATGTTGCAAGCAGAGAGAGCCAGGAAAAGAGTGAGTGTAAAATACTTTTAAAACCAGACATCACATCTCTCTGTAGTGGTGGATAACCGCAATCATTTTCCCTTCCTTCACAGAGCATGAGGGATATTGTACTCATGAGAATTACGCCTCAGCCCTTCAAATGCTACTTACCCTGTTATGCAGCCTAATCAGAGATGATCTTTGCTGGAAGGAGCGAGGTGCAGACAGCCACTGGGCATTGCTGTGGAATGCAGGGGCAAAGAGAAGTCCTGCTTCGTATTTGGCTTTAAAAATTGGATGGCCTACAGGGTGTAATGTGCCTGGCTTGGGCTGTGGCGACACGGAAGTTCATACAGCTGCCCCTTCTCTTGTGCTGGGGTGTTCAGATTGGGCACATGAGTTTTGCAGTTTTCTCTGTGTTGCCTTGTTCCAAGTTACTGGTATAACTGTAACCTTAGAACTGTCTACTTTATGGATGGGCAAATAATGTGATCATTAAAGATGCTGGGGCCAGAGGTTGGCTGATGTTTGTTTAATTGAATCCCATGGCAGAATCTGGAAAATCCTCAGCAGGAGAGGTTGCCATTCAGGGCACATAAGAGTACTGAAATAGGTCAAATAATTTTGAGTATGACATTCCTGAATCTGGTGGAGCTTTAGGGTTTGGTGCACAGTGACTTTAAACCACTTTTTCAATTTCATGATGCTAAACATGCTAAATCTATTCCTGTGCAATGAAACACAAACTCGAGGCCCTAACAGGTGAAATAGCTGCTACTGGATCTGGTATTTTTGAATTATAATAAGCTAGATTCTGTAGTGCTTTAGCATTTTCCTTCACATCCAACTTAAGGGGGGGAAAAAAAAGAAAAAAAAAGGTAAAATATAAAGGATGACAATTTCCCCCTCATTTAAAACAATTCTGTTCCTGAATGAGATGGATGGCACAAGTCATTGATGAACATGAACCTAGAACTATGTGCCACTGCTGCTGAGTTTGCATTGCAAGCTGAAAAGGAAACAGATATTCCTGGTTAGAGGGATGGGAATTTCCCAGTGTGCACATAGTGCCAGTGGGTGCCAGGAAGAGCAGAAGATCTTTAATGCACAGGAGGGATTTAATGACTTAATGAACCTGTTGTACTGAATCAGTGAGAGAGGTTATAGAAAAACATGCTGACTTCTGGCAAGAACTGCTTATTTACCGGACTTCACTTATTTTATGGGCTATGATGGCCATTACTTTCAGGTTATATATGAGGATAATTACCAGAACTTCAGTGAAGTAACCATCTCTTTGTTTTCTGGGAAAATTTGTGTACATACAGAAAAAAATATTCATTTATATGCATGATTTCCCTCAGAATACCCAAAAGCCTGAAGATGTATTCTCCCTCCATGTTCTCCATCTTCAAATTTAGTTTCACAACATATTCTGTGGGTTATACCATCCAGAGGGTTAATAATTATAATTGTGAGAAAAAAAATATTCTTTTTCACTGAGACTGTAGGGAGACAGTCTGTTTATTGGCTAGAACAAAGACTTGGCACGCTTATATTATAATACTTTGCCATTATTCACTTTGTTAAAGAAGTGCAAACTATTTTTTTTTTTAGTTTTTCATGTGTCATATATGTTAAGAACTTTGCATTGAAAGGGAAGTAAGTGTACTGGAGACTCTCATAAAACCTGCAGATGCTAATGGAAATGGTGGGTGTGGAAAGGCAAAATTAAACAGCTTACAGGAGTGAAAATGCTGGCTTAGGTATTTAGACTATGATGTTATCCTGCAGTGTAAACTACTTACAGGACAGCAATATGTAACATTTACTATCCAGATCTGAGTATTGTGGGAAGCTATGGCCATTCTTACAGTTATCTACATGGTGAAGACTGAATATAAAACTCTGCAAAGTAGAGGCAAAAGAATTTTCATATGCCATAAAGGCCAGACCCAACTAATCTCCAACAATGTCTTAGCATTATATAAAAGCTTCATATAAAAATGGGTTTGCAATTTTGCACATCCTCCTCTTGTGTAAGGCACAATAGATTCCTCATGTCCGGTCGAGCTGCGACAATTTATGTGTATAGAATTAGAAGGGAATATTATTTTAAAAACATGAAAAGCATGGTTTTCAGAGAAAAGGAAGCAAAAGTTATGTATTACAAAAAACTCAGACATGCCTCAGTTTCAGTTTGAGAAACCTGGCCTATATTCCTTAAGCAGTTTGCAACCACAGGCCAACTTCCAAGGGGAACACCCAGCTCCCCATGGGGAAGGATTTATGATTTTATTCAGGATGTATGAAATGCGATGATTTTGGCTGGAGTTCAGGAAACAGAAGAGGGGGGCAGTGTCTACATGCATTTACACCCCTTTCAGTCTGCTTGTTGTCAATGAAGTTTTAATGACAATGAACAAAGGCAGAACGTGGGCTGCAGAATGGGAGCCGTGTGCTTTGTAAAAATGGCCAAAAAAAAAAAAAAAAAAACAAGGAAACAAATTGCCAACCCTTCTGTGAGCAGAAGCTGCTGGTGCTGGCAGAGCTTTGAAAAACAAGGCTGCAGCTGAAAACAACAGCGGATTCCAAGAGCCTCCATTAGGGACCTTTCTTCCAGACCCTGAGTTCTCGTTCTCTCTGACCTACTGAAATGATCTGTTACAATACATTTGTGAACTCAACCTTTGGAAACAGATGAAGTCGGCTGTGTTTCCAAAATTCACGAACGTGCAGTCAAGTAGCTGTATTCCTGGAATATGCAGGAACTTTTCATCCCCTGAGCTGCTGCATGGATGGACATCTATGCATTTTGAGGGAAGCTGTTTGACATGGGATTTTTAAAACCTGAGAAAAGTTCATGGTACCCAGTCAGTTGAAGGAAATCCTTCCCACTGTTCCTTCTCGCTGATAGTTTAGTGTTGTTTAACACGCGGTAATTTTCGTTTAATGAAAGCAGTGTGCGTGGGGAGAATCACTGTCTAAAAGAAGCAGTTGCTGAGCCAGATCCCTGGCTTGCATCCATTGCCCTGCACCACGAGAGCACGAGGGAATTCCTGGGTACCGCTGAGCTGGGGAGCCTGGCCCCACCAGCACCCTCTCGCTGTGCCTTTCCCGGGGGAGCAGGCTGGGGCTGGGCAGAAGGGAGTCTTCAACCATTTGTGAACTCTGACAAGCCCCAACTGCTGAAACAGCCCTTGGGAGGACGTTGCAGCTGAAGACAGTTTTGAACAGTCTGAAGCAGCTCCGTGCAGCTGAGCGGGGTCCCGGCAGGCCCCTGCCTGGGATGGAAAGTCCGGAGACTCTTGCACGTTCTTGTTGCTGCACTCAGGTCTTGCTGCAGGAGGTGGAGACGGAGTATCTGCACTGAAATACACTATCAATAGCTTTGAAAGAGAGACACAGGCTCTGCCTGGTGGGAGTAAGACCCCTGCCTATCATCTAAACATATCTGCTATTTTGTAAGCAAGGCAATAGCTTAATAAAACACTGGAAGTAACAGGTATTGCCTGGGAGGCTGAAAGTGAGAAGTGAACTAGTGAGCTGGCTTCCACCTGGGATCTGCAAGAGCCTTGAGGTCATCGACAAAGATGTCTTGACTTGAAACCGTAAACTTTCTTTGGGATATGCTGTGCACTGGAATAATCAAGTATGGAATGATTTATTAGCAGTTTATGCAGATAGAAGAGTCACTCCAAAGGGAGACAAATTTGCCATTGAAATAGGTTTCTTTGTGATGGAAATAAAAATAAAATGCTTGGCTTGTTACATATCAAGACATAGATTGAAATCTTCTACATGGCCTTGGAGAGAGAGAGAGAGGGTTCATACCCACTACAGACGTATAAACTTAGCTATCATTAAATTTTTCACAGAGTATCAAACACGTGCATTATGTATCTCCCCACTGGTCAACAAAAAGCTTTCATAGCCTCAAATTAATTAAAAAACAACAACAATGCAGCATCATGCCCATATGAAACCAGAAAATCACCACCAGAAATGTTAGCCACAACAAGTTAAAAATCTGAGAGTGTCGCCGTGCTAAGCTGCTCATGTCTTTCTTCTTCCTCACGTACTGATCTTCCTAAATACACGGTAAAACACTAAAACATAATTACAGAGTAGATACTTGACTGGGAAACTTCCCCTCACCTGTAATATGCATCCAGCTGCTTTGTTAATATTGCAATTCAGATACAATTTAAAATCAGCAAGGAAAGTTATTCCAGAACCTGCACCAGAAGGTCACAAACTCCCCTTGAAAGCACTGATACTTCCTTTTGTTGGCTCTTATGTATCTGATTACAAATTACTAAATCCTCCTGCTATTTGAGAACTTTTAGATTCTAATCAGTACTTTGATGAATGTACAGCACAATAATGCAGATGAGTGATGTCACCCTTTAAACATACAGCAGCATGCATGGACGTAAAGCCAGAGAAACCATTCAAAAGCTCTGGGACCTCTGTGATCTGGGATCTCCCTTTGTAATCCATCCTGACTGTAAATTATTGCCTAACAACTTGACATTGTTAAAATCTAATTAAACATTGAAAAAAAAAATCACAAAAATACAAAATGTTCTGCTTAAATTGTAAAGAGTTGCCTTTATGTTGATATAATAGAATGAAAATCCGGGATAAGGAAATGTTGCAGATGTTGACTTGAATAAATAAGAAGGAAACATGAGTAAGTTGAACAATGTCAGCAGCATTAAAGATCTTTTCTTTAGCAATTAGGAATTAAGTAACTTCCTAACACTTTGTGCTACAGTATAAGAGACTGTTTATTAAATTAAGTAGAGATAAATATTACAGACTTTTTGCATGTAATGAAATGTAAAGTAATGAAAGAAAAACAATGTAGCCAGGTGTCAACAGATGAGCAAAGAAACCTTAAAAGGTAGGATGTTTTCATAAAATATAATGAAACCAAATTGTTGAAGTAGAACTCATAATGTAAGTATAATGTGTCATTTTTCTACTGCAGCTGACATGGTCCTGACCTGTTCTTTTAGTCTGTTTAACACACTTATATTCAGTATTTTCATTGAGTGTGAAAACTCCATAGGATTAGTCTTAGTGAAACTTTGTTAAAAACTGCGCTGAGGGGATGTGAGGATGGTGCTAAGAATTTATAAAGGGGAAGAAATGCAGAGATCTGTCTCTCTGATACCCGTTCAACAGCAGCTGGGAAGGGATATTGCCTGTTCAGTTCCACACAGTCTTTATAATTCTTTGCCCGTGTGGTTTTGCATTATGATATCACTATTCTTTTAATGTGGATTAAAAAGGAGTGACCTTGCCTTATTTTAAAACATGCACCATTAAAGTAGGATAATTGGGGAATTTCCTGTAAAAAGAACTTTCCTGTCACCTCACACTATGTCTGGGTAGTTGTGTGTGTTGTTCTTCTGAGACTGCCCAAGGAAAGGAAATGTAAACCAAAGTATATTTTCCTTAAGTTTTCCTATACTTTGCACCGATGTAGTGCAAAGAAACCTCTCTGCAGAGGGGCTGCAACCTGCAAGCAGCTGCCTTTTAATAATCTTCCTCCTTTCCTCTGCCAGGGGTTTCTGACACAGGGGCACCTGAAGTACAGGAAAAGGACTTTTTGCAGAAGTTGTTTCTTTCTGTTCTTTCTCTCTCTTAGGTAATCCATGCTGCTGATCAGTTGTAAATGGGATTAAGCAATCTGCTGTGCTTGTATCAAACTGGTGGTTGAAGTAGTGTAAAAATACTAAACCACTTGTGAGTCTGCCACCAGAAATGGACAGATATTTGATGATTCTAGCTGTCGTGATAGTTATTCATTCCTTGTATTTTGTTTTCAGCTCAAGAACTATAAACTGACCTCTGCACTCCGCTCTTGGAAATTAAATCTATATCCCTTTATTTTTCTATCCCCGTCTTTCTGAGAGTGTATATATACATTTTTACAACTGCAGTTGTCTGTGCTGCTTTATCTGGGAAGCCCCCGGAAAAAATCTAATGCTTTTCTCCACTGAAATAGGTTTTTCTTCCAGTGTCACTTTGATTATGGTGGGGTGCTGTCGTTTCAACACTTAAGCATGTTGTGTCACTACATGGTTAACATTTAAAGCTTCTTTTAGCAGTGAAAGTCAGTCTTACTTAGATACTTGTTCCCTTGTTGATTTTAATATGGGAAGTCACCATCCTTTAACTGGACAAATTTATTTCAAATGAGCTTGAAATGAACATGGGTAGTAGCACTGTATCAGTTCATATCATTCCCCCTCCTTCCTCTTCTTCCATCATGTCTAATACATCTGATGCACTTTGAAAGATCCTGGGCATAAGATAAGCTATTAGAAGTCTCTAGTTGTTTTGAAAGAGATCAGGGAGTCTGAAACACTGGAAGGGGTCACCTTGAATCTGTGTTGAGTATGAGAAAGGCAGGCATGCCAGCCCAGATGGTCTTTCTTTATACTTTTTATGCTATAAAGAGGGGCATTACTGCTGCTTGGAATGAAGGGGTTTTATGATCAAGAGCAGAAGAAAAGGATTTAGAATTGTTAATATACTGCTTGAGTGCTTAGCCATTTATATTTACAGTAATTGCTTCTGGGAAAAAAAAAAAAGTCTTTCTCCTGCCAACATGTAGGAAAAATAAAGGCTGATTGAATTAAGTCTGGGAACCAGTTTGATTAGAAACTGAAACAAATCTCCTAGGACTCTAGAAACCTAGTTCATTTGTGGCATTCCTTCCATACTCTAATGGGCTCTAATGCTTGATGCCGAATGATAAGAAAAACTTGTTTCTGAAAACAGCTGTTGTGGGTTTGTTAGCTTGGAACCACACTTTGAGAGCTGAATGTAAACCATAAATAAGTGGAAATGCAGGCAAGTGAGATTCTTCCTCCCGATAGGATTGTAACCAATGGTTGTTGTTTCAAAAATGTTCACAGAAAGGTAATAGAATTACACCTTTCACTTTTGGAAACAGTCATACTGTGTAAAAGGTCTGCAATGTGTAGTGATGTGTACGCTCTGAGACTTATAGCAGGCACCTGGAGGTACCACAGATCAGCATTTTGGTATTTGCTGTTTACTGAACTACAGCCCAGTGCCATTATGCCGGGATGATGTTGATACTGCTTCAGAACTGGAAGAAATTAAAACATTTCTGTTCTGTGCTCACGTTAAGGTAACTCAGGCCTTCAAATACCTGAAAAATCATGACCCTGCTTTCTAACTTTCCCATCACTCATTAAAACTTGTAAGGGGCATTTGGAGCTCTTCACCTTTAGAATTGTTTCGAGAGAAAACTTGAAAATGGGTTTCTTGAGGCACTTTGTGGGGCATAACTTGGGAACTGAGAGCAACAAAATCCTTTGGTTGTGAAATGCAGCAGTGAGATTCACTACCCTGCTTTCCTGCTCCTAATCTTTCCAGTCATCACAGTTAAATTTGGTCTGAACTCCTTGGGCCATCCCTGACGTAACCCACAGGCCTGAGACTTGTGAGTCACAGTCCCAGAACAAACTTTGTGGTTTTTCATATTTTTAAACAGAAAAATTATTTTTTTCCTTTATTGTTAGTTGGAGAGATCATATTTTTAAAGAGAAGTTGAGTAATACCAAATAAATTTCTCTGTTTTGCAGGTAGCTCTTTGAAAATGACAAATTAACAACTATTATAATTTCATTTAATGTATAATTATCTATTATTTACAGAATAAAGAGTAAATAGTGGAAACAAAGATCATGTCATAACCTGCAGTATGTGAAGTGCTAGAGAAGAGCACTTTTTTATGTGGCCACTTCTTTCATCACTCAGAAATGGTAGGAAAATATTTCTAAAATACAGCATGGACAGGCACTGGATTTCAAACTGAATTTCATGAAGCAGCACAACAACTCATTAACATTGACTTTTAAAAATATTTAAACACCTGTTTTTTGGTATCAGCTAATCATAGCAGAGCCTTGTTAAATGAAATTGTTATTGGATTATTTTTTTAACTTTTGGCATATTATATGTCAGGAATGAACAATGTAGAATTAGCCCACATTTTGGAAAACAGGTTTTCACCCACTTCGGTGTGTGATGGAGTGATATTTGATAATTTTGCAACAGTTGCAAAATGCAATTTTTTGGAGAAAAATATGCAAAGCGTTGAGTGCATAAGGTGTACAGTGGCAGTTTGCATTACACAAATTTTGTGCAAATAAAAATTAAAATACCCCATCTGGCATAATCTGGAAGTGTAATGCATAGAAACTGTACGTGTTGTTCTGAAAAAACTTTTGTAACCTTGCTTGCTTAGAACAAATTCATCCCGTTCTACCAGGATGATACAATGAAGCCAGTTCTATCTTCTTCCTTAGCAACACAAAACTTTTACAAAAAAACAAAGAGGTAGTTGGAAGCATTTGAATTACAAATGTTTCCAAATCATTAAAAATACAAATATTAAATTTATTAATGATATTCAAGAAGTAGATGCAATAAAAAGTTGATGAATTAACAGATTCAGATGAAGGTTATGTGCCATTTACCAGACATCTTGGTGACCAGACCCTGTGGACCAGATGGGAGGGTTAAGGAGAAGATGGTGATACAAAGCTGATGTTTCAATACATTCTTGCACATTTTCTGTGGTTCCTGTTTTGTTTGGTTGTATTTGATGGGATCTGCTGGATGGCTCCACACTCACTTGGACACTGTGCCCAGTGCATTCCTGGGTGCACTTGTGATTTCATGGCTGTTGGTTAAAACCTGTAGAATAATACCCCATCTCCTTGAAAGAGCCCAAATAATTTTTAAAAGGTTTTGTGGACATGATTTCAGTCTCAGCCTTAGGAAAAAGAAAGGATTCATTTAACACTGGAGATTGAGGAGTTAAAAAGGAGGCTGAGAAAAAGATGGACAAGAAGGCAGTGGAAAGGGAGGAAAGAGAAAGTGGCAGAAAGCATCAGGTTTAGATATATGAAAAAATGAGCATAAATGGAAAAAACAATGCAGTAAAGACATATTGTTTTTCTTTGCTTTAAATGCCTGTTAAGCAGAGCAGTCAACAGGCAGACAATTATACCACCAGGCACTTTAGATTACATTAGGGTGCAAGGCAAGCTTTGCTCTCCATGGTTCATGATATCCTTTGAACTCTCTGAAAGGATAAATGATATAATTTGTGATGTGACTCATACAGGAAAGCAGATAATCAGTGGTGTGCCATAATACAAGTGAGAAAAAGACAAAATAACAGTCAAAGAGTGCTTACATTGTGTTCCTTTTATCTTCTGATATTGTTTATCATCTTAGTATTATCATTATTATTTGCTAATGTTATCATATCACCTAATGACAAAAATTCAAGGCTTGGAGCCAGCATGCCAGACAAAACATCCTAATGCTCATGGCAGTTTCTTCCTTTGTTGGTTATTAAACTGTTTCTGTGAATGAAAACAATGATAACAACAAGGAGAAATGTACACCACGCTGGGACCAATTTCCTGCCACACCATGAGTGGTGCCAATAAACTGCCTTCTGCAGCTGAAATGATGCTCCTGGTTGGAGGGAACCTGAATGAGGACTGACAAGTGTGGCAGGAGTGACCTGAATTGTACTGTTAGCACTGAGAAGACAGATGCCTGATTTAGTTCTTCTGGCTGCACAGCTTCCTACTGAAAAATTGAAAGTGAAGAAAATAGGTCTGGCAGGGCTGGGAGGTGTTCCGAGCGAGGTTTCAGTACTGACTTTCTGTGGGGATATCGGTTTTGTAGCAAAGATAAAAACTTCCTAGCTTACCATCTGTATCTGTGCTTTGCTTCCTGTGTTTTTATTTATTAAATTAAGCAAAAGGGCACCAGAGCAAACCCCAGATGAAAATGAAGTGCCCTGTTTTTTTCAAGAAATGCATAATAATTCAAAAACAGGCTATCATCCACAGTTTTATGGAGAGCCTTGAGCTATGCTATGTGTCATATTTTTCTAAAGCCCTCTTGTTAATAGTTCTGTAGGCAGACTTGAGTGCTCCAAGAATTAGCTAATGTTACACCAGTAAAAATGTCCCTTGGAAAAGACAGATATAAGGAACATTTCTACTGGGGATTGCATTTGGTCATGTTTTTTCCATTAGATCATGCTTCTGTGGAGTTCCTCAGCTCTTATTGGAAGATCCTGCTGGTTCTTGGACTGTGATGCAGAATGTCCCTTACGTTCATTAGTAGCTTATGTTGGAAGCAGAGGGCTTCTGAGCCCTTCAACTGTAATTCAACAACATTAGTCTTAGGCAGGAAAGTGAAAATTTATTTACTGAAAGTAAAATATTTGTTTTGGCCAAAATGCAATTTTTGGCACTAGTACTGACGTCTTTTAGGTCAAATTTTGGTAGTAGGCTTGTAAGCCTGGGATTACAAACATAGGAGAATGTAATAAAAATTTGGTCCTGTCTCATTCCTCTTGGTGTAAATCCAGAGTATTTTACTGAAATCTATTGCCATCTGACTAAACTTTCTGTTTCTAGGGTCTGCCAGTGTACACAGCATTTGGTGTTACTAGCCCAGAGTATGTGGATTTTTAGATTTTCTCATTATTATAGAAAGCGAAAAAAAAAAAAAATAATAGCCAATCCACTTTATAAGTAACCAGGTAACATAAACTCATGTTACTGATGTGACAATTATCTGATTTAGTAATTATGATTAATGGTAGCAAAAATAATGCAAAAATGACCTCCTGAGGGAAGTGAGTATTACTGTCCTTTTTGTGCAGGCAAACTGAATCCAAGAGGTTAAATAGGCTGTGTAGCACTTCCACATAAGATGGAAATGAAAGATGTGCAGACTAATGATGAATTGTGCTATTTGTGAACTTTTAGATTAAACTTCACTGTGCTTATACTTTACAACTTGTGGAAGTAATCAAACCAAGACTGAGTCCTTCACATCCCTACAATATAAAGCTCCTCTATGTGCCTCACAGATTAGTTTAGCAAACAACCTTCACTTCATTGCTCTAAAAAAAAAATTAAATCTCTCTTTGTATGTAATGGAATTTTTTTCCTTTGTTTTCTAGGATCTTCATGCTTCCAAGAGGACAGCTGTTCCCAAGAACCATACAGTTCCTGTAAATTTGTCCTTATATCTTGCCTTCGACAGCTCAGAGAAGATATTAATGGTAAGTTTGGAGTCCCTAACAGTTGTCTTTTCCAGGAGACTGTGTAGGCAATCAGTGCTGATATTTCACACAGTGGTCACCTACTGGAGAGGTGTGACTATCTGGGGATGCTGGGCCACGCAGAGCTCTTGTCACTCTGCACAACTGGCGCTCTCATCCAGAGAATTAACACAAATTTTACTTGCTCCAAAGTTTCACTTCCCTTTTGAGTGTCTCAGAATTTCCAGCTTTGATTCCCTAAACTGAGACTTTGGAAATGAGAATCAGATACTTAGACTTAATAGAATAAAGTTGCTGTGGAGGCTCTGAGCACGCTGCACTGATAATGTCAAGCACCCCAGTGCAGACGCTTCGAGCTCAGTGGTAGGTGCCTGGGTTTAGCAGCTAAGCCTAAGGGTTCTGCTTTACACTTTTAGATCCGGCCTGTGCTTTTCCATGTCAGAAATTATTTAAGCAGCTATTAGACCTGCAACAAAGTGCAGTGGAAAGATCAACAGAGCATGGAGAAGCTCTGTTTACAAGGTACCAGGGACGACTTGCATAACAAACCTGTCAATGATTTGTAAAGTGTACAGGCACAGTACCGTGGAAAGTCTCACTCAAAACAATTGGTTACTCATTACTGTGTTTTTTCAGTGATCTTCTCATCTTACTGGATGTGCTGGACAGCAGGAAGGCCTGCCCATCTCTTTAGTATCTGATGATCCTTGGACAACTTTGTTGCCCTCTCTGTAAATGAATGCCAGCTTTCCTACAGAAGTGTAGGACTGCCCAGTGATGTACAGTGCCTGTTTTATTTGAATGTTCTCTGGGAAACGGTTTAGAGAGCATCCATATCAAACAATTCCTGCGCTGCAGTATTTGTACCTCGAAGAGCTAGGTCAAGGGTTTTGGATCAAAGCCTAGCTGAGACTGCATACATCATGGGGCCCAGGGAGAGAAGCATTAAATTTCTTGCTTAAAATTGGCTGTTAAATGCAAATGCATCATCCTTTGTGTTATATAAAATCTGAGATGAGTGTTCTGTATTTTCTCGAGGCAGCAAACTGTTGAACAGATTCTCCTCCATTTCAAGGTCTTTCCATCAGGCTCTTGATGAATGCATTAAACTATATATTCATTATAGGTGATGAAAAGTATATAACCTTTCCGGAAAGGAAGTGGGTCTGCTCCATAAATAAATCTAGTTTTGTAAATTAAAGATGTGCTAGAATGAAATACTTGAGTCCTACAGTGCTGAAACTCGAGCAAGGCAAATGTTGTAATGGCAGCTTTGGGAAGGAGAGTGCTCACAATGGAATGGATGAACCTTATGGAGTGCCCTGATGGTCTAAAAATTCAGGCTGTGCTGGATCAGGGGAAGAAGTTCCATAACCAAGGTCCCTTGCAGAGGAAGGTCTGCCAGAGTTTCTCCTTTGCTGTGTATTAAGGTCTGAGCACGACCTCAGATGGAAAGCACAGCACTACTCCACCAACAAAGAGGCCTTATGAATAGGAAAATTCTGATTATATTCTGAGAGGTCATCTCTTAATGATCTGTGTCCTTTTAGGAGCTCAGAGGGCAGGAACTCATAGAACACTCTCCCTAGTTTCTTGCTTCATTTAGTACTGGCTCCATTGCTTTTATGTATTGTTTGGAGCTCCTCATGACTGTGAAAATTGGCTCCAACATTGAAACCATTGTAGAAGTTCAAGAAAGAACTGATGAGTCAATGAGTTCCACATCTTCCTTTTGGCCAGAAACATGAAAAAGTATATGGTCTTTCTCACTGTGATTTTCAGGTCAACTACTGTCAGGTGACAACTAAGTACTTAACCAGATCCATACCCAGTAATGTCATGTGAGAAGCAACAGCAAGAAGGTCAGGTAGAGCCTTTGCCATATCTCATAAGTGATTTTCCTGACATGCCAGTACAACTTTGGCTTTCTGTGAGTTATACTTCATATGTTTCCTAACCACTGACTTCAAAAAAGCCCAAATCATTTACTTCCATTATCAAGATTTCAACACTTCAGTTTTGGTTATTTTTTGTTTTATTTTTTCCACCACCCTTCTTTCAAATGAACTATGAAGCTTTGCATGCTTTGGTTCTAAATGTAAGTGCACTGCACACGTTTATCCAAGGCACAATTCTCTGACCTTTCTCTCAGTTGCAGCTTGCTTCTGGTATCATTGTCAGGTTTGTTGGCAGAGGGAATTAGCCACAACTGGTGTCCTCCACAGCACTTGCTATAGCAGTTGGATGCCAATGAAGAATGTTTTATAGCAATGGCAGCATTACAGCATCTCAGGGGTTTTGCTTAATGATTGGACACATTCCATGTTAGGATACAAATGTAATCTGTGTTTGTGGAAAAACAAACATCCCAGTTAAGACTAGAGCAAATCCTCCTCAGTACTGACTGTGACCAAGGTATGAGCCAGGTCAAGTGTGGAGAAATAAATATTGACCTCATATAACGGTTCATATGAAAGCTGTGCTGTGTTAAATCTGTAGCTGTTTTGCACTGGAGTACCAGCTAATGACACAGCCAACTTAAATCTATTGAGTACTACCATATTTTTTTAAAGTTGACACTCTCCCTCCCCACTCCCAGTAATTCCATTTTGATCTCATGGAACTGATTCAGCTCTAAATGAAGCTCTCAGGAGCTGCAAAGCTACTGTAGACAAAGGGTCTACAGTCAGTCACTTACCAGACACAATGTACTTTTTTTATGGTCTAATGCAGCCTCAAAATAAGAGCCACATTTTTAAATTTTAGCATGACAAGTCATGTGCACCCACAAATCATGCTGTTGTCATCAAGGTCTTAAAAAAACATATTTCTTGGAGAAAAA
The DNA here is from genome assembly GCF_001715985.3 of Manacus vitellinus. Lineage (NCBI taxonomy): Eukaryota > Metazoa > Chordata > Aves > Passeriformes > Pipridae > Manacus > Manacus vitellinus. The sequence continues at coordinate 119,467 of NW_021940749.1, read as the reverse complement.
GTAGATTAATGCAGTTAAACAAAGCACATTACAGGAGACGGAGAGAAAAATCCACAGAGGGGAAATTAGTGCCCTACTTATTAGTACCTTTTAAAAATCTCTCTTCTGTACTTGAAATATTAAATAGCAGGCTGGAAAAAATGTAATCTTCCTGCAGGAATGTATTGCTTCCTTCGACATAAATATTAGTCTCTTAACATGCAAGTTTGTCACTGCTTGAATTGTACTCATATTGTGGTGCAAGCAAATGCTTTGTGCTATTGAAAGAGTTTTCCTTAATAAAATGCAGAAGCTAGAATGTTAAATCTTTTGAAGTTGCTGCTAAACATGTAATATTTAGCTTGAGAAGCAATAGTGAGGAAATGAACATGATAAGAACTCATTCAGTAACAGGCCTAAATTGATTATTTCCTTCCTTATGTAAACTTATCAGTCAGCCCTTTGGGCTCACTTCCGAATACCAGCTCAGCACAAGAGTCTTATCACAAGGAAATGGAATGTAAAAGCCCTGACAATTTTGATAAGGCACGTACTTTAGTTATGATCCTATCTCCCCCCTCCTCCCTTTTAAATAATTCATCTGCACTAAAAGGGGAGATGCCTTCCCTCTAACTTTTGTATAAATAAAAGTTGGTGCTGTTATAGCCAGAGTAATTTATTGTGCTGGTTTCTCAAAATATTCTTAGGGAAGGAGACTAGAAGATGTATTGACAATTACAAGCAGCTTTGGAATGGAGTGGCATAGTGTTCTGAATAGATTATTTCCGAGTTTTTAGAGAGACTCATATGAATTTTGGACACAATCTAAAGATTCTCAGTAGAGTGGATACTGTTGGAAACTTAAGACTCTCTGGTTTTATCTGCCACTTGTTTATTTGCCACCTTTACCCATCTATGATGCCGTGGGTCTCACATCTCCTTGTGATGGCAGAACCCAGACTGCATAAAGATCCAACAACTCACAGTACAAAAGTCAGACATACAAACTGAAAAACCTACTACTCCAACACCAAACCACACACCCAAACATACATGAGGCAAAAGAATACTGACAACCAAGCTCTACCCACCAGCCACAACAGTTTTAGAAGCCAAAATACCAGCAAAGCAACCCAAAATACAAATTTAACTTCATTCATTTGTCCTAGTAAAGTAATAATTTAAAAATGTGTGTAACAAGTTTTGTCGTTCATCGAATACCAGGACAGCAAGGCCTGATAAAAGGACTCAAATGACAGTACTGTTTTTGTTCAAGATGTGGTGACATGCTCCTCAAGCAAATGTTATAGGCAGCAAATCCACGACCCAGTAAAATACACTCCAGACCATCAAAGTAGTTCTACAGCTTGATGAAATCCACTCATTTCTAGCAAGAATGACCTAAAACTCTTCAGAGAAAAAAAAAAAAGGTGTGGTGGAATTCAGAAAGAATGTTTTTTAAGCAAACAGTGACATACCAAAGCTGAGTGTAACTTTTCCACTGAAACCTAAAACTAAGCCAAACTTACCTGATTCATTTTTTCTGCGGAAACTCAAATTTTGAGTCTCTTTATGCAAATTAGGGAAAAGTCATGACTGAGGCTGGATTGACATATAATTTGGATTGGCTACTTATCTAAACCTCCTCTCAGGAATAATGATCATCAAAACAACATCTCATCATTGTAAATCAAGAGGAATTTTAATCCTGACAGTGTTGAATTGCACGGTAAAGATACCATTGATTTTAATAGGGTTAGGATTTCTCCAGGATTTTCGTGATGCTTTGCACGAGGAAGCCCTTAGACTTTTTCACAAGACATCCTAAATGCTTTCTGTTGGAGAAATGTTGCTATGGCAAGTCTATTTCATGAAACAGTGGCAAAAATAAGACCGGAAAAAGGTCATGGAACAAATCCAGAATGTACTTATATGCACATGAACACCCAGAAGAAAAGGCTTCTGATGGAAGATTTGGGATCAGGGCTCTCTGTGTTGCCTTTTCCCTGTCTTTGTGCACAATATGAACTTTCATAACTCTGGGCTTTCTTTAACAAACTGTACATAACAGGAACAAAATCTTGTTAATGATTTTGGAGAGAAAAACCCCAGAATTAGCAGGGCTAAGGGAAAAACTAAACATTTGCAATGTGAATGCTAGGTAGTAAAATAAAAGAGGGTGTAACTGCATTGCCTGTCATTTATTTCTTTGGGCCTACAGCAGCAAAGTCCTCAGGGAAAAGAATTACAGTAGGAGATATTATCTTATTTTACTTCTGTATTTCCTATCTTAAATTAATAGTGCCTTAGGATTTTCATTATAATTGATATAATTATTCATGAGACTATTTTGTTATACAAGTGAGTAAAGAGCACTTTGCTGCTCCGTGAAGCCTGGCTTGTTTTATGGTGTTTAAATTAGGGCTTAAAGATATAAGTGAGGGGAAAAAGTGCTATTGCTGAAATTCTCGGTCCAACAACTGAACTGGTGTTCGGAGCAAAGAGCAGATGGAAGGGCTGGGTTTTTGCATCTGTTTCTGTAAATCCACAGGGGAAAAAAAAGTTTTGTGACCTCAGATACTCTACAGCAACTGGCTGTAGTGTGCATGGGGTTTGCTTTGTGATGCAAAGCTCAAGCACTGGAGAACTGCAGAGCTAGTAATCAGATGGTCTGTAAGAAGGCCAGGTTGAACAGGGCTTGGAGCAACCTGGTTTAGTGGAGAGTGTCCCTGCCCATGGTAGGGGCTTGGAACTACCTGATATTTAAGGTTCCTTCCAATCCAACCCATTCTGTGATTAACAGCACAACCTCTGTTCATGATAGGCTTTATTGGCAGTGATAAAAATGGGGATGGCATTACACCAATCAGTCATTGATTGCTTGGAGATGGAGAACAGGGTAAATCTAGAGGGAGCTTTCAGAGATAATTTCTGGCAAAGCTCAGGTGGGTACTGCCACCTTTACACTGTGGGAAGAGGCACATCAGGAAAATTTTGTGGTCTGCTTGAAGGTGGCAGAATTGCTTATTTATTTACGTCGTGCACTGGCGTGGTGTGAAGGAGATACATTCTGGGGGAGAGGCACAGGTGGGATAAGAGCACAGTCTCTGAACAGATGTCTCATGACATTTCACGGTGATCAGGGAACAATCGTGTGGTCAGAGACTGTCTAATAAATGGATCTGCAGAGTCCCAATGAAAATTCCCCCAAAAACTTTTCATATATTCATATATTCTTATATTTTCATATATTGTGCTTATTAACCATTAGGTTTTGGAAACACATGGTGATCACTCACCACCCAGGCCAGTCTTCAGGCTTCTGTACTAGTTTGGAAGAGTTCAGACTGAATCAAAGTTTCAAGTATTGTAAAAGATAAACCAGTACATTTTATTGTCTTGAAACTTACAGGAACTGTTCTAAGAAGTTCAGCTTATCTGTTTGGGATAAGTAGAAAGGCCTAAAGTCAGGCTAATTTTTTTGGCTAACAGTGATTATGTTTCCTTTTTTGCTAAACACCTAGATATTTATGAAAACAAAGAAGAATATATGTGCAAAGATTCCATCAGCTTTATAGCCAGAATTAATTGCAAAATAATTTTCTCTTAATCTCAATTCAGATTTTGAAAGAACATTTCTGTTACTTCTCTTTGCCCCGTTTTTACAAGCTACACTTCTATCACTTCTATCCTGCTAATATTCAATTAGCAGGAATTAAATATAATTCCTGCTAATAAATGATCCATTTTCTGCAATATCCTGAATTGTTACTGTAAAAGATGCAAGTCATGAATCAAAATGCATTTATTGCATACTGTAGCTCTAGTGCTAGTTATGTATTTATTAGATATTTGAAGCTCCATCTTACATTGTCCCCTGCATTTCCACCAAGCAAATAAGAGGTCAGGTGAGCAACATCTGTTCACTTTGCAGGCTATCACAAGTTTCAAGGGAGTGGTAACAGAGGGCTGTGCCAGCTGGTGTGATAAGCCATGAGGTGACATACAGGTAGTGCTCTGTGACAGACTTAAGCTCTGGGGAACAGTGCAAAGGTTGTGCAATTTGGGGCAGCGTGGAGCTGCTCCAGTGAGAAAGTCCCAGGAAAGGGCTGTGGCCTGTGTTACCTGTGATGGCAACATCACTCTGTGGAAGCAAATTATTATCACCTCCTGTGTCCACCTTCTCCGTGTTGTTTCGTGCCCGGTGACTGTGGAAGGGTCAGACCTGTCAGACCAAGTGCAGGTTGTCCTTCTGCTTGGCTGGGAACCAGCTGTTTGCAGGCAGCCCGGGGGGATGCATGTGGTGTTTTTGCTTCTGTGGACATGGAATACAGGTGAGACAACTGAGATCTGAATCACTGCTGGTGTAAGTGGTAAAAATAACCTGATGCAAACCAGATTCTTGTCCATTTCAGGTGGCATAATGTGATCAGCCAAAAGATATGATCTACAGTAGTAATAAATTGACTTCTGACTTGATAAGTTTTTCAACTTGTTTTTTTTCATGACCCCATGAGTGACATAACAAAGAACATTGCACACCAGTCTGTGAAGTTGTTGTATTTTAAATGTATATTAAATTCTCCACTCTACATTAGTTGTACCATGGAACAGACTCATTTCCTCTTTTGGTGAGTTAATCTTGTAAATTAGCATTACAACAAAGCCTGAAGAAGCTCCCTCCCCTCCCCTTCCATTTCCTTTTCTTTTGTGGTAGATCAGTTATTCACAGAATGTCCTTTGTTTCTGGAATCAACTCTTTGTTTTGCCAAACTTACTTCCACCCCTGTGTCTAGTAGAGACCTGTTCCAAGAGGTGTTCCACTGCCTGAGAACACGCACAGGCAACAGAAGGGCTTTTCTTACAAAACTGTCTTTGCAAGCTTTTTATCTGTTCCCCGCCCTAGAGAGGAAAGATTTTTGTTGAAAACAAGTAGACCTGTATGCATTCCCTTTGGGAAATTCTCCTTAGTGCCTTCAAAAACTGCTTCTAAAAATCTGCATTTGAGGAAATGGCCTGTACATCTAAATAGGTGAAGAGATCTCTCAGACATCTTCTTTCATGGGAATATATTTCTAAAGGAATATGGATTGTTCTGCTTTTAGTGGTTTCAAAATCTTGAGTCAAATCTGTGAAGTACATTTTACTCAATTACGTGTATAAGAGTTTCCATTCCTTCAGGTACTGGATTCCCTGCTAGTGATGGAAACTGCATCTTCCATTTCGTAACCAATAATCTTAATAACTGCAATCTACACTCTGTGCATTTATTTTGTGGCGTGTCATTGACTCTTGAGACTTGCATACCCAAAGGTGACTTTGTCCTGATGCAAATACACGGATATTCCCAGGGTCTGCATTGCCTTCTGTAAGTTTCAAGAGGAAAACATGGTAATAGGAAGACAAGAAATATTAGAAATGTTCATTATAAAGTTGGAAACAAGTCTCACCAAGCCTCGAATGCATTCTTTGTGGATGGAATGGAAGCAGAAAAAAATGTTTCAAAGGAACTGACTGCTCCTTTGTGTGATTCAGGCTCATAGAGAACTGTGTTCATTACAAAATCTTTTCCAGAAGACACGTTTTCATTGAAGGCGGTGACATGTGTGAGTCTAAGATAAAAATAATTCTTATTTTATAAAGAAGTGAGTAACCTCTGTGTCTCATCCTTATGTATCTGACCTGGTACCATGTAGATGGTTTCTGCATCATGTCTGTTCTACAGAAAATGAGTGTCCTTTTTAATTGTCTGAGGGCTTGCTGAGAAATTGGTCTGTTAGGGTTACTGCAAATAAAAGAAGATCTCAGTAGTCAATTATTTCTTTGTCTAAAAGAAGTCATTAAATTTGATGATAGAAGCTGTCAATGTATAAAAATATACAACTGAATAGAACGTGAGAACAAATGCTGACAAGTGTAGTATACAGCCAGTGCTCTTGACAAGACACAGGATTGAATCGAACAAATGGCTCATAAAGCTCATTTAGCAGGAGGACAGTAAAATCCTTCCTTTAAGATGATTTAGCTTTTTTATATGGAGATAGGGGTCTACCCCAGTGGATGGGGGTGCTTGCTTTTACCAGGCACTGCAGACAGCGCTGCAATATAACTTTAGTTTATTATGGCACTAAAACTATTAAACTGTGACAGTCTTTTTTTTTTACTTGAAGTGAGGTTTGTCTGTAACCAAAAGGGGACAGCCATTCTTTTCCCATGCTGACTATTGTTTTTGATGGGCAGTCATCTCTGTGTCTTTTAAAAAAGCACGAACTCACTTTGTGCTGAATGCCTGAGAGGGAAAATATAGAGTTAACTGTAGAGGTTGATCAGTAACTCAAAACTACAGTAGCTCCACTCAACATACAAAAAAGTTAAAGCAGGTACTCCATTCTCTGTCTCATTGATTAGCATTATCCAGATGATAAATATTAGTAAGCACCAATTTCCGGAGGGACAAAAGCTGTGTGGGTGGGTGTAGGAAGAGCCCAGGTCAGGAGCCCTCCCACGAGGATGAGGATCTGACTGATGCCCCAAGCAGAGGATAACTATGGTGGCTTTCCCCCAGGAGACAGTCACCTCTGTGGATAGGTGGGGGTGTTGAATATGTGGAAACCCCTTGGAGCCAAGTTTCCATTCGCCTGGGCGACCGTGTTGGACAGGGATGGGAGGCTGTCTCAGCAAAAAACCACCATCCCTCTGTCTGATGTCCTGGTCTGCTTGTGTCCATCACTGGTCTGTCACCACTGCTCGTGGTAAAATACTGCTCCTGCCAGCACCACCCATGGTATGTGGCTCCTGTAGGATGCCTGGCAGGCCCACGGTCCTGGGTTCACTCTGTTGTTCCAATCTGGATGCTTGTTCTGGGGAGCACAGAAACTCTCATTCCAACTTGCAAAAGTGTTTTTCAGAGTCATTCTGAGGTTGCAGAGTCCTCTGAATCACTGAGGTCACTTAGACATAACCTAAGTGTCTTCAAGAGTCCTTTGAAAATTGCTGGCAGTATTTTCTCTGACCGGGTCATTATCTGCTTACTGAGAAAGAGGATGTTTTGTAATACACTTTTTCTGTCAAGCTGAATGTTTGCAACATGTAAGTCCTCATTTGGACTGAAAGATCATCTTTAAATTCATGAGTTGGGTTAGGGAAAAAAAATCCATCACTGACAAATCAACACTTTCAAAACTAGATTTATGATAGTGTTTGAATCTCATGTAAGCTTTAGATCAATTCTTTATTGATTTTATTCAACTATTTCTTCAACTGAATGAAATTTGGACGAAATAAGATTTGCCTTTCGGTACCAATCCTTCTGTTGATTAAGAAGGGACATATTCACTCTGTCATTAGCATCCTCTGTTAGAGAAGCTCTCAAATACCTGCTTTGTTGAAAAGAAAAAAGAAAATAATATAGGCTGCCATCACAGGCAGTCCTAAATCAGGGTCGGGTGCTGTGGATCTGGTCCAGGATGACAGAAATCTGGTGCTGTGCAGAGTCTAACCCAAAGTAGGAGACTGTCAGTGTTGCTTGCCCCAGATATGATGCTGACCAGTGGTACAACATAGCTGGTATTGCAGACTGTCTGTGAGTCTGTCCTCAGCAGAATAGCCACCTCATTCCCAAGGAAACTTCAACTGTAATCTGAACTTTTCAGTATCTGTTCCATATGGACACCAACAGTGAGCTTTTAGCTGTCTTAGAGACTTTTCCTGGCTCTGTTTTTTCACCTTTTGCTCTATGACAAATCCCAGTAAATGCATATTAGCAGATTGTTTTTATTATCCGCAAATCCCACAAAATTTAGTATGTTTTTCACTGTATCTCTCTCATTCCAAGACAGAAAGAAAAGAAAATTCTCATGTATCCATGTTAGTTAGGTCCAAAACCACAGTTTATGTCATGCCTGTTGTTATTCAGGTTGACCAGTTTGGCATATTTTGACTTTAAACCCATATCTAACCTTAACTCCAGTATGATGGCTCTGTTAAGATCAGACCTTTAAAACTTTAAACCTTGTGATCCCCCTATAGAGGAGTCCCACTATTCTGGGGCTCAAAGTCATTTCATGTCTTTGGTAGCTGTCTAACTGAGCATCACAAAAAAGGCTCAAAATTTTGTTAAATCATTGGTTGTATTTAATACCTAACAAAACAAAACAACCATCAGGTATGTTAGGAAAACATGGCAGGCTTGCACAGAATGTGAGCTCTGCTTCTTAAGTGGAAGAGACAGACAATTATTTACTACAATTTCAGAGCACATGGCACTAAGTCTCTTGGCCAGGAGACACAACTTTAGGGAAAGCGATGTTTATCACAGTGCCCTGTTAAGTGGATTCGAGTCCAACAGAAATAAACAAAACAGCCTCTGGAAAAGTTTCAGGGCTTTCAAACTGGTGAGTGCTCCCGTGTCGCAGACAGCTCGGGTCATTTATTAGGAGCCAAACAGTCAGTACAAATGGCAATAGGAACTTTTATGTTGACTTCTTCCTTCTATTTTTGTTTGTTGTTTTGTAAAGAAGGTGGATTTCATACAACTATGAAAAGCTACACTTAAAGACAGTCTCTAGCCTGCCCATTTGACAGACCCTACATCTTTCAAATACACTTCTTTTCTCTGCTCCTCATGAGGAACCTCCCATTTGCTGCTCTGCTTTTCTTATCTCATACAAATGAGACAATCCTCGTTTCCTGTAAGTGTTGTAAACCACTCAAATTTTTACTAATCATTGTGGTATTTGCTACCTGCCTTTCAGGATTGGTATAGCTGGTAGATGATCTAAAATTGACAGGTTGTGTGCTACAGATTCCAGGTCGTAATCATCTTGCAATCCTGCATTTTGCTTGCAAATGTTGCAAGATTTTTGTATTGGCTGTTTTCTGCAACTAGATGTCACCTTGTTGAATCATTTCTGAGATCATCGTGTTACCAAATTTACCAGGCCCAGCAATATCAGGAAATCCCAGATGGGAATCCAGGACTTTTGTTTTCAGGTCAATGATAGTGGTGGAGGTTTTGTAAGACATCCCCTTATGACTTCAATGACACCGAATTCTTGAATTGCACCTAAGAAGGCTGCTAAGAGTGGTTATCTAAGGTGGTGTGTGCTTATACATTTAAGCAACAAAACTTTGGAAGATTTCGTGAGGGCCGTGCTTCGGCAAAGTCCTTGGTCTTATGTTTGACTGTAGATAAGGGAACTCACTGCTTGTAATGCATGTACTAACACAATTTACTCTGTCCTAGAAACATGTTGAAAACAGCTTCTGAGTCACTTTAAATCCAGCAGTTTGTTGCAAACAGACTGCATTGTTGCAGCAGAGTGTTGCAAAAAAAAATTGCAATGGACCCCCTGGTACATCTGAGCCTCTTTCTAACATTTCTTGTAGACTTTTCCCACTCATGGAAAATGTATGTATTAAAAAAAAACCAAAACAACCTTACAAAGCTTCTAATTGCAAACAAACTTACAAAACCATATCCACCTTAAGGGGAAATGAGAAACAAACCCAAATATCCAAGCCTGGGTCATAATGTTGTTTTTCTGTATTGCACACTCATTATGGAGGTAGCTTTTACTTAACCTCTTAGTTCTCACATCACTCATGTTAATGGCCAAGTTTCTGATACCAGGGACATTTATCAACTGATCATCTGTGACTCCATGAGTCACTGTCTCCAGGCTTGACATAAACCACTCAGGCTCTCTGCTAGGGTCACCTGGACTTTGTCACTATTTAACAATTGAAAAGGAGCAGTATTTTCTTAAAGCACAGGCCAGACCCTCCAGTGATGTAAATGAGTACAAGAGAAGTAAAGTCAATAGAGCACTAAGCTCTATTTTCCTTAAGCTCCAAGGCAGTTGAGCAAATGCTGAAGCTCTGTTTTCACTCTGTACCTTCTTTTCCTTACTCATTTGTTCGTTTGCCCTCTTCAGTTAAATCAAACATACCTAGGTATAGGCAGTACTTGAAAAGCAAATCCCATGGCTTATTCTTTCCTATGCCTGCATCTTTCCTGTGGAGAAAATTCTGTAGTAGGAGGGAGGAATGATGAGGCAATATCTCTTTCAGTTCTTGTACAGTTTAAGATCTGTATCAAACCTGGGACCTACAAACTGCAGACAACTAGTAAAGCTGTAGGGCCCAACTGCAACACAGGGGCCAAGGTGTACCTCTGAGCCAGAGCCATTGACAAAAGCATGTTGGAATTTAGTCCTGTCCTTGGCAGTTAGTTTGAGAAAACATACAGACTTTTTCCAGGTCAGCCTCAGCTTTTTCTTCTTCCAAGCCCCAGGAAGTAAAAAAATGCATGTTTAATGAACTTCTTGAAAGCTCTAGTTCTTGTATTCCTGACCTGATAAGTAAGAGATATCGATGAAATTTGGAAATTTATTGTAGGGAAACTTTAATCCAAGTGCCCGACATATATTTCTTTAGTGCATGAAGTCTTTAAAACATTAGACTAGGTCAGGAGAATCAGACCACTGACTCAATGTAGAGAATTTCTCATTGTCAAAATACCATTTGAAACTTCTGCTGGGAATTTAGTGCTGCTGCTAATGTGCAGCTGCTGAGTAGTCAAAGGACATGCTTACCCACGTGTCTCTGCTTCTCTACTTCAGCCTGCCCTGAAGAATGTGTCATGGGATCTATTTCTGGATCAATGGCAGAAGTCACCAAACAATCCTTCCAAATTATTCTGTTGACCACATGAAGGCTTAACTCTCCTCTAAAGACAACAAGGCCGATGTAACGTTGAATGCTGTAATTAACTCCATGTGTTTTGAGGCATTAGGGTAGAGTGAAATGACCAGAAGTACACTAATAAATAAAGACCATATCCTGGTATTGATCTGTATGTGGAACTCACCTCTGAAATCAATAGGGAGCACTGAAAAAAAAATCAATGGCAGGATATGACCTTAGATAAGCTGTTTTCAAATCATTCGGTCCCTCTACTACAAGAAGACAGGTTACTTTGTGTTATCTAAGCCCTCAAACATCCTCAAGAAGTTTGGGAAGTAGGAAAAAGCCACAAGTAAGGGAACTGCTATAGAAAGATTTGCATGACAAAATACTCGTGTTTTGTAAGACCTTGATTAGTTGTTGCTTTGTAATATCAACTCTCTGGGTGAAATATTTAAACTGTTTCTTGTAATTAGGACTGAAAGTCTCTGAGAATTCCTTGGGGAAGAGTGAGTGATGTAGTAAAAGGAGCCAGTGTTTACATGCACTTCCCTCTAGCACAGTCGATAACCTTGCCCTGTGTTATAACGTGGGGAAAACTCTACAGAAATGAGGCCTTGAGGCAATTGCTCTGCATGAGAAATCAACTATTTGTTGTTGAAGGGGAAATGGAACTAAAAAGCTCAAGGGATACAGCCTACCTTCTTTCCTGAGATATGGTTTTGACAGATGAGCATGCTATAGTGTGGTTATTTTTCCTCTTCTGGAAATCAAAAAGGCTGAGTTTTGCATCTCATAGTTTATGTTTCTTGGCTCTATTTGCCTGTATTAGATAAGTTCTGTGTGGGATCTTCTGAAGCGTAAGAGGGCAAACAGGGACCTCACTGAAGGAGGTTATAGATCCCTTCAGGCTCACAAATTTGATTTCTTTCCTTCAGAAACCATATGGAAGGGATGGGCACATGGATACCTGGATACCTGTCTAATATGGTGTCAAGATGCAGCTGAAGCTTACACCCAGGCCTAGTTAACTAACTTTGTTGCTCCCATGACCAGAATAAAAAAATAACTTTAAGATGGCTGCATGGATATTCCTCTCACTAATTGTTTTCCACAGATATGAGTATACATTTTTTTCTCTTTTAATATTCTGGGAGAGAAGTCCTCAAGCAAATGTTTCTGGGAGTGAGAAGAACTACTTTTAATATCCCAAAGTTTTTATGTGAGCTTACCCTGATGAACAGTACAATAATATGGTATGAGGCATGTCCCATATCAATTAAAAAGAATATGGAGAAAATTGTAGATTTGAACATGGGGGTAGGGGAAGGGGAAAGAAAGAACCAAAGGCATTTACCCGAAGAGTTTCTCTCTTCAGAATAACTCTCTTTACTTGCCCTTGCTTGCCTTCTGCCTTTTTGTTTTTTTAATTGCATACATGCATTTAATGCATGTGAGATGATTCACTTTGTCAAAGATGGTATAAACCTGCACTTAGAGACTTGTATACTTCTTGTTCCTAATGCTAGAAGATGCAATCCAGCCAAAATCCCCTCTAGATGGCTCCGATGCTTTCATTACATTACCAGTCTTTGCTCAGATCCTTGTCTGACTCTTTTCCCTATCTGTAGCTTTGTTCTCACTTAGAATTGCATGTTTGAAAGTTCCTATTCCTTTTTATCCATGAAGGAGATCTATGTCAGTAATACAAGCTTTTGCATGCTGCCCCATTAGTGTCTCATCTTAATCCATGCCTTGAGGGTCCAAATCCGGGGAGGATAGAATAATTGAGTCTCCATGCAGATCTTGGACTCTTGTCAAACTGTGCCAAAAAATGTGCCAATTAAAATTGCATTTTCATGACATTGCAAGCCAGACGGTTGCAGAAAATGTGGATGAACAAAATGAAGGTTTATAAATTAGGTTTAAGAAAAAGACTAATTTCCCCTCCAAAATTACCTGACTTGTATCGTGTCATTGTTCATGATTTAGTCAGAACCTGGAATGCTACCTTCAGATTATGGAAGCTGGCAAAATTCATAAGCTGGCAGAAGGGAAAATATTCACATAACTCTCGGCGAGAAACCAAATCAAACTATTCTTTTTAATTGCAGGTGAGTAATAGCACTCTTACATTTCATACAAATAACGTCAGCACTCTCCTGCTCTGTGATTGATGGGATGTTTTAAGTGGAGTGCTCTAATTCAGCACAGCTGGTCTTGCTGGATTTCCCTCCTAGTCCAAGAAATTTTTGGGTTTAGATGTATTGGCAACAACTTACCCTGTTAAGGCTGAAAAATATTCCTCAAGAGAGTAGATGTTGAATCGTCAGCTCTTCACTTGGTCTCTATATCTCTTCTAGTGAAAACCAGGGATTACTGTTTAGTTGTTTGGTTGGTTTTTTGAACCAATTCTTTTGGCCTTCAAGGTCTTGTTTGAGCTTTTTGGACTGAACCATAATGGTCTATCATGAGTAATATGTCTGTGGCCTAAGTGCTTCCTCGTAGTGCTTTCAGAAGGAGTTTTTCTTTTCCCTGGATCTCTGCCATTTGGTTGCTTCCCGTGGCTGGGACTAAGAAGTTGGCTGCATATTTAGGAGGCCCCGGTAGAGTTCCCCACACTCCTTGAACCCATGTGCATGGCCAGTGGCAGGAGAGGGCTCCCATGAGGATCACAGGAGAGCACTGATAGGGAAACATACACACTGTGGGATTCTTGAGAACCTCACTCAAGTACAGCATGGGTTTGAAGAGGGGATTGCACAGCATTAGTGCACAATTCTCCATACCATGGGCAGGCCATGATGCTTTGCCAAGCCTAAGGGTATCTAAGGAAAGAAAACTGATGGGTGTTTGAGAAAGCAGAAAGACTAAACCACTTCTATCATGCTTCCAAAGTGGAGGATGTAGAGCAAAAGATGGGATTCTTTAAGGATCTTACCATGCTACAGACTATGGAGATCATTTAAAGTAGGCATATATCCATTAAGTTTCCTAGCATCAGACTCCTATGGATTTATTTATAGTCCTTGAGTAGAATCCACATGAGCTTTCAGAGCCCTTGGAGTATGTAATAACAGGAAAATCATGCCTCTAGTTAAACACTTCCCCAGGGAAAGCCTGGTAAATGTCCAGGGTGGTGATTAGGAAAGGTTAACTTATGATGTGACAAGGAAAGTAGTACAACTTAGATAACACTAATAAATGACAGTGGTGCCAAAAAATGATAGATTATTCCAATGTGTTCTGTTAAAAATAAATAAGTAAATAAACCAACCAAGTAATATTTTAGAGGAATATCCTAAATCTATCTGTACCCATATACAGTTATTTACTGTTCTAGCATATCAATTTGGATGTCTATGTGTGGAAAATATGTTACAGAAGTAATTATTTAACATATAAGGAATTATCTGTTGTGTTCCACCTTGGAAATGACGGGACATTATACTGTGGAGCTGTCATGAGTGAGCACCCGCAATGACATTTATACTGGAGGAAAGTAGCAGTAATAGAAAGCATTTAGTAAATGACTGAAAACAAATTTGCAAGGGAGAGACAATTTTCTCTTTGCTTTTGTTGGTTTTATGCTCTGTATATGGTAATCCTTAGATTATGGAGTTAGTAAATCGAATTGGTGGGGAGTTTATGCCTTAAACAAGTGAAACCCTAAGCTTCCAACATTAAAAAGCCTTTTTATTCCCAAGGATTAGACTTTTGCTTATTATTGATTTTCTTATGTTGGAATTCACAGCATGATCTTCTTTCTTTCTGCTGTAGTTATATGAATTATTATTGCTGTATTATTGGCAAATACGTATTTTTAGACTTTGTTCCTAGTTATGTTGCAACCTCTCAGTCTTGCACAGACTCTCAGATATGCTCTCCCTCTTATGCACTGATCTGAAATACAGATTTCAGCAGGAGAGACCATAATGAAAAAAATTAAGCAACACTTTACCATTGGGATCTAAATAGTTCTGTCTTGCTCAGTGGCCGAGTAATTGCTCAATATTCCTGACTTCCTGTGATGGACCCAGCGTGTCTGTTCAGTGCCAAGGACTGTGATGCTCAGATATCTGATCTGTCTCTGAGAAATCCTGGATTGTCTATGCAGGGCTGTCTGGAAATTGTAGAGCTGGTCTCAACTCAAGCAGAGCCCTGCACCGACACACTCCAGTCTTGCAATTGGTTTAGCTGCTGTTTATTTGGGTCCCCCTGTATTACACTCCACTACACTGAGGAGACATACTCAAGCAGTGTCTTTTAGAGGAGTTGATGGAGAAATGTCTTAGCACAGTGAAACCCAGAGACTCCTTACTGATGCTTTGAGATTCTGCAGGTATCTGTAAAAACCTCTGTTTCCTCAGGTTTGTTCCTGAAGTCTGAAACAGATGTTTTATTACACTTTTACTGACTCCAAGGACAAAAAAAATCTCACCACTTCAGCAGGAACATCCTGACACTAAAATCTTTGTTCCAAATATTATAATGTGTATTTTATGGCATATAAAGAAAAAGTTACTCAAAATACTGACTAGGGAGATGTTTTCCCCACCTGTCCCATAGTGGATAAAAATTTGCCTGGACGGTGCTATTATAAATCATATATCTATTATACAATAATGCCAAAACATTAAAACCTGAGTGTTTATATACAGAGTAAGGTCTAGCATACATGCCTTACACTGTGGTCTACATGATGCCTTCTGAAGTGTGAGCAGCTGACCACGTGGTATGTCCCTCACTGCTTTCTAGATTCAGGCATTCAGTATAATTTTGGCAGCCAGTGAGATTTAAAGACCTCAGATTCTCTGGGCATCAGGGCAATTATTCAAGGCATAACAAGGTTTGGGTCAGAAATAAGGAGCTGAGAGATTGTGGCCAGTTGAGAAGGTCTCTCTGTTACATCAACGCAGGTGTGTACCTATGTTTGCCTTCTTCCTGGCACAGTTTATTGCTGCTACTCTTTCTCTTCACCTACAGTGGTAAGGATTTCAGTGTGTTTTTACCATTTGAATGGTATTTTTAGTACTGCCGGGGGTATCTGACTGGACCTGCCCTTGGAAGTTTTTCTGGGACAGCTCTCAAGGTCTCCCCTCATGCCCAAAGTGCTGCCATCTCTCTCTTTCTTGAGCTGTGTTGTCTGTACAGGGAAGCAGTTCAAAAGCAATTGGCTGGTTGTCTGGGCTGTAGGAGGCTGATGGCCTAAAGTACAAGAAGAAAAAGAAGAACACCATAAAAATTTGTGCTTTTCAGCCAGGTAAAAATGAGCATATTTGCCACTGAGATAAAAAAAAACAACTTGGGGTTTTTGTTTGTTTATTTTTATCATCTTCATTTACAGGACACATGAACAGGTTTCCTTTACATAAAGGTGCAAATTCAAAAAGAAAAATGTTGCATATAAACTTTTAAGGAAAAAGGTACCTTTTCATTTTTGCTATTTGATAAGAGAATCACTGAACAAGAGCAAAACACAGAAAAAGGCTGTATCAAATGGATGCTTGTAGCGTGTAATACATTTTTTTTCTGGCTGCAGTTGAAGCTGCAGTCAGTCTCTATGCAGTTAACTAAAGCTAGAAACCTACGTGGTTCAGCCACTTAAAAATACTAAAATGACTTTCTTCCCTCCTGCTCCTCCACGCTTTCTTCTTTGCAGATGGCAGAGGACAATATGCTGGGTCTGCAATAACACTGACTCAAAATTCCTTGCTAATTGTAAGATAACTTCCTAAAGATTGCAAGCAAAAGGAAGTCAGAGAACAAAGCAATGTCAAGTATGCACATGTCACAACACAATGTGCTGATTCCAAGCCTTTGGAAACATGCTGAAAGACATGTCTGAAAAAAAAAACAACAGGGAAGTGCTTCCACACAGGCTTTCAGCATGAAAACAACAGCTGAATGTGTCTGTTCCCACCAGGAAAAAATACCCTGAAATAACAAAAGGTGTTGGAAAGCTAGAAATGAAATCATCAGATGACGAGTACACCCTTTTGTCTGTTCCTAAAATTTACATAGACTGTACTCCCAGTGCATTGTAAACCAAGGGATCAATCTGGAGTAGTGTTTGACTGCAAGGTGCCAAGAAGACCAAGAAAAATGGAATGTATAAACAGGTCTCTCTTACAATGAAGGACTAACAGAACAAAACAGAAGGAAAGCAAACAAAGGGCCACACTTTCAGATAATGTATCTGCAGGAATGCAAACTCTGTGCATTCCTGATCACTCCTGTAGGTACTGAAGGCACAAAAGACAGACTCTTGAGGAGAATGGCATACACAGCGTTTCTTTGTGAAACAGTCTGCACACATTCCCTTCATAACCACAGGCAAATCTTTGCATCATTGCTGTGCTCTAAAGATGTAAGTGCTTTCAATTAGGTCTGTCACTGTTGGCTTGCTGAGTCCAATTTTCTGTCATCTTAAGAGCTAAGGGTTGAGCAAATTCCAGGGGAAAATTATGGGATCCCAGTGAAAGACAACATGCACAACACAAATGAAACACTGAGTGCATCTGACTAAAGACATTACAAAATATCACCTCCAAAAGCAGAGAGAGATCATACCTAAATGCAAATGAAGCAGCACTCAGGAATGAATAACGATGTGACTAAGGCATTTTTCTTTTAAAGCTGACAGAAGGAAATAAAATTATCCCTAGTTTCTGCAGGCCTGAAGTGAAAACCAAGTTGCATAACATTGCATATCAGCTCAGGAATAAAGCCTCCATTTCCAGATTCTCTAGTGACTTTATAAAACTGTTCCTTTTTTTCGAGTGCCGAGCCCCAAAGAGCACTCAGGACAAGTGCACATGAGAGGCTTGTTTTGCATTCAATGCTTCTAGTTGTGCTCCCAGAGATACACGCCATAAAATGACCTCAGAGTTTGTTCATGTTTCCTACAGTGGCCATAATATGTAAGAAAATGAAAATCCAATCTTACCTTAAGCAAATTGTTTAGGTACATTTAAGCAAAATTTTCCAGAGATTTGTTAAAACCTAGCATAAGTTTTTCTGCCAGAAATAGAAAAAGTGTGTCTGTGATTACAAAGGCTGAATATGAAATAAGCTGAGAAACTATTTCTTTCCCCTGGCTGCAAACTGTAGTATCCCTCTCAAATCTATTTGTCTGTTAGATATTCCTTGTCAGTGTACTTTTGGGGATTCAGGTCTTTCTTGCTGATTCTAATTTGGACTCCAACTGTATGAGGCACCATTTAAATTTGGTGTTCAGCTGTCTTCCATAGATTTCCATCCATTTAATGGATTTCTTCTTCTCTCTTGGGCTAAACTGACAATATCTGTCTCTCAGTCTCAAAATAGCAAGTTCATGGAAAATATGGCTTCTTTCAAATCAACATCGGGTTTCTTTTATTATTTGTGTAAACAAGAACCTGACCAAACTGAGCCTTCTGTTTTACACTCAGAGGAAACCCTCTGCCATAATAAATCATATTGCAGATGCCCTTTGAGGCTGAGACTATGCCTGACTGTAGCCAAATGAGGGAGTGATATACTCTGTTTCGGCTGTGCATGGCCACATAAAATTTGGGAACTGGCAGAAACAGGCAATAAGGCACATGAAACTGTTAGGCAATGAAGGAGAGATGGGGAATGCACCTTAAAAAGAGCTTTTGGTTTGCACTTTTCTAGGGCCTGCCAGAGGTTTTGAAATAATGCAAAGGATGAGCTTGCTATCCCGGGAACAATATTCTAGCAAATTGCTTTTTCAGGACCAAGGGAGTTGTATCTTTGATCATAATTCCTTTCAGATCCCTGAGTAAATGAACTGAAAACTAACTTTGTGTTAAACAAAAAAAAAAAAAAGGAAGAAAGAGAAAAAAAATAGAAAGGAAATATGAAGATTAAATCCAAGCAGTATTATACTGTCCAAAAGCACTGAAGAGATTGTAGCAGGTGGTCCCACCACCTGTGCTTGTCTGCTTCCATTCCAAATAATCTCCTTATCAAATGCAGAGAGAAGCAGACACCCAGGAGGGTCCCACAGGAAGAACAGTGGCTGAAAAACAGAGTGACTAACCAGAGAGATAGGAACCTGCAGTGGGGAAGCTGAAACAGAGTGGGAAACAGTGGAGACAGATCCTTGTCCCATTTACTTGCATATGTACAGCAGTGCTGCTGGCTCCAGCCCTTCACATTTATGTCGTGTTGGTAACGGGAGATAAGAGATCCTGCAATTCAAAGCTATAAGCTACCACGTTCTAATGGCTTGCAGAGAAAAAGGCCAATCAGACAATGCTTTTGTAATAACACCTATTTTCTTTGTCCTTCCTCAATTGCTACAGGAAATGCTTTAATTTAACGGAGTAAGCGGATGCATTGCGGGAATTCCAAATGGCACAGAAACAAGTAATGATCCCTTCCCTCGGCATTGCAGGGAGGACTGTGGTTTGGTTCTCAGTGGGCTGCACTTACAATAGCTTTTTATAATTGTCAGACTTTGACTAAAAGAAAACAAAGCACTGGCTGAAAAAGAAATGACAATAAAGACCATTCCTGTCATGTATCTGAATATTCCTTTTCACTCATTCTTTTCTGTGCATGAAATTTCTTAGGTAAATACAGCTAGAAGGGGAAAGGTGCCTCAAAGGAGCCTGCTGTTGCCAGTGTGTATCCTCGCATTCAAGTGAGATCTTTTGAAGTGAAGGCATTCCCAAAGTTGAGGACTTCTGTGTCGAGCTGCCTGCTGGGCATGATGCACACCCTGGAGCTGATGGCTCTACCTTTTCCCGAGTTGTTCCCTAGTGGAGCAAAGTTCTTGCTCTTTGGGTGGCAGCCAGTTTCTTTCTCATCAGGTCTGCTCAGTGTGGTGCAGCATCACACTGACATGGTTAAACGGCTTCTCAGCTGGGACCGTGCTTGGTACCTCTTTGCCACCTTCCACTTTGCACCCAGAGATGGTCCCTGAGCTCTTTGTAAATTCTATATCTGGACCCAAAGGCTTCCAGAGCTTCCTGTCCACACCACAGCCTGGAATAAATTGTGATAGCCTCTTATGGGATGCAATCCTCAGTGCTTTTCCTCCTCCTGGACAGGACATTTTTCTGTCCTGTAGGGAGCAGTTTGATAAGAGCCCTGACGCTGGATCTGCCATTCTGGGAAGTCCAGTTGTTAAGCCTGGACTTTCCTTAAATCTCTGCTCTGTTTTAGAAACACAAGAGGATATGGACAAAAGTTAGGCCTGTTGAAACTCATCAAAAAAATTGTCTGGCACCCTGGGTAAGGGGGACAGACTCGAGGATCCACGTTTTCTGTAGTGATAATTATCCATAAAAATGAATACAGTGTTCTGTAGGAGAGCTAACCTTAAAACATCCAGCACAGCTTCTGCAAGCTTTAGTGGTTTGTCTTGATGTAGCATTGCTTGATATTGTTTTTGCAAAGAAGGGAACTTTGGATTTAACACTGCAGTTTTGAAGTGAAGTCTTGTTCACCTTGATAGCTTTTTGGCTCGTTCATTTTGAGCAATGGTTTTGAGATCCCTGAGAGGAATATTCGGAGGTAAAAGAATAGTACCGCAGTTTTCGTTCATGAATCAGAAATATTTCTTTCATTTCTTGCATGATGTTGTCAAGACAACAGTGTCCTAATTGCACCTGTACTGTTTGCCACAGTGTTTTGGAGAACAAAAGACATTTTTTTGTTTATATGACTCTCAGAATACACAGGTTTTGATCTAACTTTTAAAGCAAAAATACCATATATACAGAAGAAGGTCTAAGGTTCTTGAAGTGTAAAAGTCAGGTAAAGAAAAGTGATGGGTCTCTGCAACTGAATCAGAAATATATGACATTTTCTATTATTCTGTAGGGTGATGACTTTGTACCATCATATACTTACAAAGTGTGGCAAATTTTATAGTAACTTCATTAATCAACTTGGCACTTTTACAGTCTCAGCTTGCATTGCACTTAACATACTTTTTCAATATTTGAATTCCCTGACTAAATCCATAAAGCAAAGAAAGGAGAGATTAAAATAACAAGAACTACATTGACTTCAATTCAGCTCAAAGTTTATTCTGGATTCTGCTGTCTGCTTTTAGCAGAGAAGCAAAAAGTTTGCTCTCCCCTCTTGTGAAAGGGTCATGTTAGAACAGGACAGGCCCTGAGGGACTTGGCATGAAGAAGTGGTGGTTGTGTGGTGACAATTCCTTCAGACCTTCTCCTTCCTAGAAGTGTACAGTCCTGCTGATCAGAAGGCTTTTGGTAGGAATAGGTAAGGTTCCTGTCAGTGTGAATCTTCCCTAGGAATTCTGAGCAGCCTCTTAAGACTGGTTAAGAAGAAACAGTTCATGTTGCTCTGAATCTAGTTTTAGGAATCTGATAACTGGAGTCATTAACAAAAGCAGCAAAATGCATGTGGTAAACTCAGATCTGGGCAGGAATAATCTTGGTTTCAGTGTGGTCATTTTGATCTTGATCACAACATTGGCCAGTAAACAAGGGAAGAAGAACCAATTTTGTATGAAGTTTCTGTTGACTCCACTCCAGGACCATAGTGATTCTTCCAATTCCAGCAAGAGCATCATTCTGCAGGTGACTCCTGATTTTCTTCTTTCTTCAGCTCAGGTAAATAGAAAGCTGTTCTGGGGCAGGCTAGAATTAATTCCCACCTATATATAAAAGCCATCTGAAGATGTCACCTGACAGAAATTCTGTGCTTAGGTTGCAAAGCCCAGAATTTAAATGTAAGGAAATGTTTTACTCACAGCTGCCAGCAGAACCTTAATTCAGATGCTCTTTGTGTTAAGATATAGTCTTTAATTGCATAATCACATACTATTTTTTCCAAAGGACCTCTGTCTCACTCAGGGCACAGGACCTACAAGAGGGCCAAGTAGAGGTTATACAGGCACACATAAATCTGCCACTTCCTAATTTAACTGTCCTTGACTTTGCAACCTACGTAATTTTGCTTTCAGAGATATATATATTCTTTTTCTTACACCATGATAGAGGAGGTTTTCATAAATGGTTTCTTTTGGTGGGAAATGGTTGGATGTCAGCTTGCAAAGGCTCTTAAAGGAGACATAGTTAAGAAATGGATAATCCAGTAAACACAGCCTCCATGCATTTTAAACATGCATAGGCTAACACTTCATTTGCTCTCAGTTTGGAGTGTCACACGGTGTTTCAAGTGCTAAAAGATTTACTATGGTTTATGACTCAAATATTTCTAACTCAATTTGTCGTTTAGCACCAAACTCCCCTGTCCTGCAGCACACTCAAAGGCTAAAGGGCATCGAGGCATTCTCCTGCTCAACTGCCCGTGGATTGGAATAGCTCTCATGACCTTTCTATTGCTCTTGGGATCTTTTATGAAATTAATTATTAAAATGCAAGGCCTTGGGTTTATCTGTGATGTAATGCTTGAGGTTTTCACTGCAAAACCAGATTTCCTCAGTCACAATAATTTTTATATACTAAACAGTTTCTGCTTGAAAAGAATGATACTGCCCTTCAGTATAATTTTGCTTTTTTAATCCACCTTATTACCAGTTTGCTCTTTTGCAAAGCACTATTAACTGAGTGCATTTCCATTAAATTTCAAAGCACATCTTGGTCTCTATGACTGGATGTTGCTTATAAAACATGCGAGTTCTGGCAGGTATGACCTCGGGTGCAAACATAACTTTATTTGCTAAGAATAAGCTGTTTAACTCTGTGGCTTTGCTTATGGTTCCATAATTAAAGTGCTTGGACACTATTACAGCAAATGGACTGAAGCTACAGGTATAATGAGCAGTAAACAGAAATACAGATAAGAGGAATGAAGTTTGAGGAGCAGGTTGTCATATCCAATTCTGCTAACCTCATAAATGGAAAATACCCAACCTTGACTTGCATTAATACTTAGAACAATAGTTATCATAAAGAGCCCTTCAGCCCAAGAGGACTGTGTTTATTAAGTGGCCAAATCAGGGGGTTTGTAATCTGTAAAAATAATTTGCTACAGTGTATTGGAACAATAATTATTGAGTGGCAAACGCATTTTAAGGCATTTTAGTGGCAGCTCCACAGTTGATCCTACAAAGAGAGACTATTACGAATCCAGGTTTTCATGCCTTCAGCAAATGCAGGTTTTGAGTAAGAATTCAGCTATGGAACACTGAAAACTTTCCATACAGATACGTGCCTGAGCTGTATAATAGATTAGCAATCTGAGGCAGCACTGAAAGAATCCATTTTTCTCTTTCCAATTTTTCCCCATCTGGGTTTACTAGATTACCCAACGAATATGAGCTAATATTTTAGTTTGCAGAGAGCTCTCCTCATGTTTGGAGGAACTGGGAATTTCATAACAGTTTTATGAGATGAGTTTAGAGCTGCTTTTTGGAAATGTGTTTTTAAACAGAGGATGTGTTTTATCTTTCTTTAGAACATATTTTCTTGATTTAACTGGCATAGGTTCATATTTTTTTGAATAATTTAAGCAGTCTGGGTCCAGGGCCCAAATTGTGTTGACCTTCAATATAATCCTGGTGAAGTGAATGTTGAAATAGCAAAGGGAAGTTCACTTTTGTGTTGAAGACCAGGGTCAGTGAGAAATATTTCAGCTGTTATGCTATCCTGATTTAGAAGGCAAAGGAAAGGCTTCTGTGCATCGTATTGACGTGATGTGACTGAGCGAGTGCAGATGCATCACGATCTGAAGTCTGCTAAACTTGTGTTTGGAGGGGTGTGAATGTATAAGAAAGAGTCTGTTCCTGGGAGAAGCCAAACGCTGGTTCTGGAAAGATCCCAGCAAATCACAATAAAGTTATGCAACTAATCTTTATTGGTAGGATGTGGTACAAAATAAGATGATTTATGGTTTTATTTGGAGTGTCTGAGCATGACAGACTCTAGTGGTTATCACCAGTGTCAGGTCAGGAGCAGGGCACAGGAGCTTCCCTAAACGCTCAGGAAAAAGTGTTGCGTGCATAAAACTTGTGGCCCATTGTGGGAGAAGCATTTTATATTATGCTGAATATTTGAATTCTCTATTAGGCTGCTCCTTATGCAGTGGACACAACCTGACCAAGCCCAGGCCTAACAGTAAGTGACAATATATAAGATTTTATGCTCCTGCAGGACTGGAGATAATTTCAAGAAAACTGGCTTCTCAGGGAAGGCAGAATCTCAAATCTGTTACTACTGGTCAGAGTCCAAGAAATAAAACTTCCAATTCACAGGGGCAGAAGATCACACAATACAGCTGTGCTTCAGGCAGCCATACCCAGCCTAAGTGATATTTCTACATGGTCCAGACCTTAACCCAAGCAAAGACCCCTCACAAGCATGGGTCTGTGTTTGGGGTAGTTGGTCTCACTCATCTTAAGTATTTGGTGTGAAAAATCCGTAGCAGAGCTGGTTTTTTTAATTGGGTGGAGTGGGAGAGGAAGGTGGCGTGTTCCCCATCTGAAATTTGTTATTGGAAATTATTTCTAGCATTTGAAAAATTATTTGAATAATATTTAGATAGTATTAGTCACCCATTTCCATCAGCTATTGAAAAGGGCTCAGTGAAAATAATGTTTCATTTTTCAAACTTCTCTCCTGCTTGAAATAAAAATTGGATGTAGAGAAACCTTGAGTTTTTGAAAGCAATATAAAAACAATGGAGTCCTCCTGAAAAAAAAAAAAAAAAAAAAAAAGAATGGAATTTGTCCAGTTCCTTTAGAAACCCAGGCTCTGCCTTCAGAGCTTTCTCAACAGTCTATATTTTTCCCAATCACTAGCAAAACAAGGGTAAAGTCTTTCCCAAGGGAAACTGCTTAAGCCTGTTGCAACGTCCGTGAGGAGTATGGGTGCTGGTGGAGAGTGATACAGGGAGGAACTGTGCTGTCAACAACAGGAAGCTGGTGAAAAACGAGCGGTGCCCCTGGGGAGGTGAATGCAGAGCAGATGGCTCTAATTGTGAGTCACACTGTGACAACCGACAAGAGAAATTCTGCACTCTTGACACTTTAAAGATACCAAAAATACCAGAGAGCACATTCCATGGCTTCTTGAAGACTTCCATATCGAGGTAGCTGGGGGGGGGAGAGCTCCAACTCCTCCTGTTTCCATCACTGAACAGCCCATAAAATTTGCTGTTGATAAGCTTCCAAGCAGCCAAGCAGTCTAATACTTAGATAAGTCACTAATGTTAATAAAACCACTGAAGAAATAAGAAGGAAGAGGTGCAAAGGGGATTCATGTGCAGGGCAGCACCAGTTGCTTTAGATACTGATCCTTTCAATTAGGGGTGGTTCTGGATAAGAAAGGGGAAAGTAACATCCTTGTTTATAAGCACTGTTAGATTTTGAAATATCTGCTTTTTTTTCCTTTTTTTTTCTTTTTCCATCCAGAGTGACTGCAAGCATTTCTTGATATATTTCAATTATTGTCCGGATAGAGGGTTGCAGATTTATATTGTGCTTCTTTAGTGGAGTTACAAAAAGTCAAGACCAGAAACCATTCACAGTTGCTTGCCAATTTTTTATTTTGGGATGAATGCCTGGCTTGGGTGGGTCTGCAGATGTCAACAGAGCTACCCCAGAAATATGTTTTATTTGCAGTATTTTTTTGCTTGATACAACTGCTTTACTACCAGTAGTTTAGTACCAGATTATCACTTGAGCATGGCCTGGTTATTTTGCTCTCACCCTAATAACATCAATCAGCTCCTTTACTTGGAACTCTGTGACCATTGATATCTGGCTGAGGCACTATTGTTGTTTTTCTTCTGGTCCCATGTAAAAATGTTCCCTGGATATTTGGGGAGGTGTGTGTGTGTGTGAATTTCATAGTGTTAGAAATATTTTTGGGAGTGTCTCATTCTGACTGGATTCAGATATCTGATATTTTGGCAGTTTCTACTATTTTCCAGATTGTTGATATTTGTGAAAGCTGCTAACAATGGAAAAGTGCATCTGGACACTTGGGAAGGAACAACACTGCACAACTGTTCCTCCTACAGCTGTCAGGCTGCAGCTCAGGGGTGCAATTTCAAAGCTGGTAGTGGGCAAGTGCTCGTGCAGTGCGGTGGTGTGTTTGCTCAGGGAGGTCTCACAGTGCAGCACTTCTCAGTTCATTTCAGTATTTCTGAGTTGGAGCTATCGTTATCATTTTCTTTTATTGTTATTTTGGTTTATGTTACAGCAGTTAAGTGGCTCTGTAGCTTGCAGTACCCGTGGTAGTTGTGTCATGTCTCACTGCATCCTCTGGAAATCCCACCAAGCAGCCTTCCCCAGTTCTGCACTGTTACACTGCTGAGGTTACACCAGTGGGTCCTTCTTTGGTCCAATTCTCTCATGTCACCAATGCAGCTTGAGATGAGGCTAAATTGGGCATTTCAGAACAACTGCTGTGGCAGACTGACACTTGACCTATTTGCTAGCAGATATTTTATTAATCTTCTGCTGTTATTGCCATTTTTAAGATGAAGTTACTCTGTGAAAAGCCCAGGATTTACACTAATTCGAATTAATCTACTGAAATACTTGTGTAGTTCACACTTAAGAATTTTTAAGCTATGTAACACCCATATACACTGGGTTGCATTTACTAAAATCATGAACTTTTTTTGTATCCAACTCACAAAGATCTGTGCAGATACACACATATGAGCCTCCTAAGACATGCAAAGCCCTGCCATCATTTTGTGGTATCACCACTGCCAGAGAAACCTACTGCAATGCAAAGCCAAGGAGCAGGACTCATGTTTGGTGTGAATTTCCAAGTTTGTCTCTTGTGGTGTTACTTTTTCCTGCTGGTAGTAGTAGAGAAGAAGAGGAGTAAGCACCATGCCATCTTCTTTTCTTGAATCCTTGGCAGGGATTTTGAGACCACAACTCTTCTCTCCTTTTAAAGGCTTTCCCTTGGAGAAGTTGTATGACACGGTGGAATGTCTTTCTTCTTTATATCTGTGTTGGCTAAAGGAAGACAGAGGAGCTTGAAAAGGCTCGCCCTCCTCAAGGAACGCTATCTGATTTGTAAGCATTCCTAGAGGTTAAGGCTGGTGACTATCAAGAAAGCAAATACTTCACGCAAGGGTAAGTCCTCTAATTGTGTTTGTGTTGAATAGCTGCCAGATCCCCATGTCAGGATGTCTGCAGTCACGGCTCTGATCTCACCATTCCTTCCTCGGCTGTTGCACAATTGTGTTGCATGTTTGTGGTAGGGGAGAAAGTTGGAGAGCTGGGCTATGAAACCATCTCAGGGAAGGAAGCCATGTTTTATTTTAGTTGCTTGGTTTGGATAAAAGCCTGTAGGAGATTGAATAACGTAAAAAACCCATAATGTGGCCCATTCATGGAAAACAAACCTGGTCTTCTCTACAGATATGTGAAATATGAGGCTTGATAGCCAGGTTGGAAAAGGAAATGCCTGTTTGCTAGTGTAGTAGAAATCCTAATGAACATATGTGATAAGACATTACTTGTTCTACCTGGACTCTCACCTGCAGTTGCAAGATCTGTTGGGCTCAGGCTTGTAGATGTAATGAGGGAACTTTTGGAAAACTGGCTGGAAATCTGCATCTCTGAATGCTCACTGCAAGGATCTGTTGTGGCAGAGAAGTGAGACAGAACAATGACAAATAACAGGTTGTGAAAGAGGAAAGAAACCCAAAGGTACTGCAGGCAACAAGCTTAGCAGTGGAGAGAGAAGGAAAGAACATCATAATTCCTTCCAGCCACAGCAGAAGAGTTTTGGGGACTCTCAGAACAAGCAGGGATTGAAAGCCACTCGGGTTACACAAATACTCAATCCTGAAAGAAGACAGCAGTTGCCTTAGCCACAGAAATATTGAGTAAAAGTAATATCCTGATCAGTCTCAGCGCCACAAATCTTTCTTAGATGATAAAGTTGTGCATTGCTCAAGCTTGGTTAGAACAAAGTAAATGTCACAGAGGTCTAATTTTAATATTGAAAAATAGTAAGAGGTTGGGTTAATCTTTGACCATCATGTCATCTCACATAATAAAATCTGGGGAGCTGTTAGCAGTGCTCCAGGAGGATGTCAGTTCCACTTCCTAAACCAGGAAGGGGAGAATTATCCAGAGCAATAAAGAGCTTGTACAAATAATACTAGGGAAATCAGAAGTTAATCAGAATACCAACTCAATCTAATCAGTGAGAATAGCTCCCTGCCAACTGCTCTGTTACCTGAAACAGGGGTCAACTGATAAATATCAGCCAGTCCTCTCATTAAAAAAACACAACTAACAAACCCCCTTCATCTCCGAATCTCAAATTCCATCATTCCCGATAAGCAGTAACCAGTTCCTCATCTCTCATTTGCAGTTCATATCCTAAGCTACACAGATTTGCTGTTAGAGATAAGGATATGAAAAAGCAAAGTGATATTAACACGCACGTTGCAACCTGTGAGCCTCTCCGAGGCTGCCGTGCCTGGCGTTGGGAACAGAGGTGGTCAGTGAGTCTGCACAGGGACTTGGGATCTGGCCACGTGCCGTTGGTTTAACGTTAGCCTGGGTGTTCAAGGAAAACAGTGTGAGACATCTGAATGGAGAAACAGATGATTGACCAAAGAGGGAGCAACGAAGGAAGAGCAGGAGCGAGAAGGACCCGCTGTGTGTCCATGGGCTGCTTCTGGAGCTGGCAGAGAATGTCTGCCAGCTGAAGGGGGAAGAAGGAGAGGGATCTGTAACCCCAGACTTATGAAAGATGTCCCCCAACTGCCATCAAACCATATGAATTACCTTTGGCTTCCCATCCCGTGCTCACCACTGTGATGAACTTGTCATAGTTCCAGCCAAGGCAGTATTTTCTGCCTTTCCCTTTTAGCACAGGTGAGATTTTGCTTCCTAAAACCCAGGTAACACCGATCAAAAGTGGCAGTCAGCAAAAGATGGTGCCCGAATCAGTATTCTGGGGCCCGAGTCAAACGTTCCTCTTCAGCCATTTTGTGCAATGTTTTTCTGAACTTTTGTGAAGGCACAGAAATTGCCTTTTTTTGCTTTTCTTGGTTACTGAGAGAAATAACGGATGAGTCAGCTGCACCATAATGCAGAATTCTTCTCTACAACAGGTTAGAGGCTTTCCAGAGAAAATCGTTCTTTTCTGTTCTGCCGACTTTGTTTCTTCATGTGTTTTAGATTTACAGATAAACCAGTCAAAACTAATCAAAAGCAAAACAGAACACAACCAATACAAAATCCCCCAACGTACTTTTAAAGGTCACTGATGTAACTATATTTAGTTTTAATATTTTTTTAGTTCCAGTGTGTAGTGAATAAGCAGAGGTTATTTCCTCAAACAAACCAAGGTTTTCTTAGCTTGTTTTCTTGACTTCAGATTTAGCTAAAGTCAAATATTATGACCTGTAATAATCTGAGAACAATATGTCTTTTTTTTTACACTCAAATTGCTATTCACTGTCACTTTGCCTGTTAAGGGAAAAAATAAAGCCTGTTTCAGTGAGTCACAGGTAAATTAAATTTAACTCAATTCTATGATTGAGGGCAGAGGTCTTGGAGACAAGCTGCCTGTAACAGGTTATATATGCTTATATTTATGGGAAGTCTATACTCAAATTAGAAATAAGTCAAAATGATTTCAGTGAAACAATTTTGCCATTTTTGTCAAAGTGAAAAATAAAGAGAAACTTATAAAATGGATTCATTTACATGATTATTTGTGGAAAATAGATTTATTGTTTCACATTATGTTTCTCTGTGAGCTATCATTCATATGCTTTTCCAAGTACATGCTCTCCTTCCATTATTTACTTTTAATTTCAAAGGGGGAAATAATGGGGTGAAGGGTTTTGGATTATTGTTTCATTTGAAATGCCTGGACAGTAAAGAAATAGTATATTCTGTGCATCCTTTAAAAGCCAGACACCTGCTATTGAAGGGGAAATAATTTCCCCCCACTCCTCATCCCCCCTCTTAAAAAAAAAAGAGAAAGAAAAAGAGAACAGGTACACTTAGTGGGCCAGACTAAAGTATGACGGGAGATTTTCGAAGCCACAGACGAATTTAGCTGCACCACTTCCGAGGAATATAAATAATTGTTGTTTACTTTGGTTTTCTGAAGTTTGAAATTATCCTCTCCAATGTAGGCTTTGGGGGGAAGTCCACTTGAAGTAATTGTAGACATTTGAAATTACCATGTCACTGCCACCTCATATGACAAGTGTAAATGCCACTCATTCATACACAGATTTTCCACAGACTACCAGAATGCCAGAGAATAGTACCAAGCATTGCCAGTGAAAAGCAGGAGTAGCCTTGCCTTACATCTCCACTTGCTTTTTCACTACTTTTTCCAAATTGTCTTTGAGTGGGGAACAAGGTCTGGGCATTTGGCCCAGGCAGGCAACACTATCTCTATTTTTTTAACTCTAGTTTTAAGAGAACCTTTCCTCCTACCTATACTTCCTGTTGCATTTGTTTCTCTAGAATTGTTCTGGAAAACAATGAGTTTATAAAAATGTAACACTGTGTCTTGAGTCTATGAAATGAATACATTATTAGATAAAAAGTCTTTCAATCATACCACTACTCCAAATATATACATACACTGAGACGCGTATGTTGAATCTATTAAAAAACAACTTTCAAGAAGCTTTGGAATTACACAAAAATTAGACAATGCTGTACAAATAAACCACCATCTGCCTTATTAATGGATAACTCTTGCTCATCTCGGGGCCTAAATCGCGTGTTGTGCTGGTCAAAACACACACCAAATGAATTTAGACACGTTATATCTGTGATCTTATTCTAGAACCTTAGTTCTTTATAAGGTCCACCATTTTGTAAGGCCACTGTGGACAGGCAATGAAAACTGTTTATTGAAGTGAGTAAGGCTTATCCTAATTACCATAAGAAAGCTTTTTTCCCTCATGCATTCTAACCTTAGTAGACTATCATCTTCCTTTATATTCAGTATTTAAAAATTGTTTTGGCAAAGTGCCTGCGTAGTGAGAAATGCAAGCTGCCTTTATTGGACTGTTTTGTTCTTGTTTTTATTTTTCATTAAATACCTCTCATGTTTTTTTCCTTACGATGACCCACTGCAGGTAAATTCAAAGTAAGAACCATGTTATTTCTTTTGTTCCAATGACTCACTCCAGTAAGGAACAGATTCTGTTGTGTTAAGTTGTTGCTTCTAAGATAATATCATACACTTCATTCCAACATAATAATAGTTTTTAATTGAAAGTCATAGAAAAACAGAATGATTGAAAATAACCCATAAGTGATTGAGTGAGCTACATGTCGAATCATCCTCAGGTCTGGATTCATCTGTCTGTCTTTTCTACAGATTGGGAGAATTTTCTTTCCCCCCTTTTTTTGTTTTCTTTCTTTCTTTTCTTTTCTTTTTTTTTTTTTTTTTTTTTTTTTTTTTTTTTTTAAGGCAGTTCTTAATGCTTGAACAAATCCCTTTTTCTTCCCTTCGGTAATGTGGTTAACTGTCTGGAATGTGAGCCACTGGAAATTCTTCCCCACAGAAGAATCTCCATTAAGCTTTCAAACAGAGTTACTTCATCCCCACAGCTGCATGGATAGAAGTCTTCCTACTGCCTAAATACTTACTGTATATGTCATCCTTAAATTTAATTATTTTTTTTTCCCCGGCCAGAGCTTTAGGAGCAGGTGCTAGCCTTTTGCTTCCTTTCTGCTTCCTCTGTGGGGAACGGGCTGGAAAGAGCCAACTAATTAGAAAATTCTACAGGGAAATTAATTCTGCAAACAGCTGAGGAATGGCATTTCAGTATAATGCTCACTTTGTCTGTCAGCAGAGCACTGGTTGACTTCACAAGTGGCAGCTCTCCCAGATGTTACACATGTTGTGATGAGACCAGAACTGCATCATATGTTGCCCGTTTACTAAGAGACATGGTGCTCTGGAAGAGTAAATACACTAAAACTAACTCTGGGACATGCTATGTTGCTGTCACAAGGCAGCTGCGTGGGTTTTTTACATATGCTTGAAGTGTAGCAGTGAACCAAATCATTTTTAGTGAGCTTAGTTCCGAGCGCTGCCTTTGCTTTCATGTAGGGCTGAGGTGTGGGGGAGGAGGGTGAGAGGAGACATGCTAAACTACTCGGTGTGAAGGGCTGTGCATTGTACACTTGGAAAAATGTGTGCAGGTCTTTAACATGTCTGAGCAAAGCCCTCGTATAAGCAGTTGGCTGGTCACGTGCACATGAGAATAGTGAGATCTGCATCCACAGGCTTCCGTGTTCGGAGACAGTGGCGAGTGGAAAATGCAGAGACAGGCTCGGAAGGAGCCTGTTGTGAGATGTTTATGGAAACAGCACTTAGTGATGATGATGACAGACTGCTCATTTCTGAGAGATCTCACCAGTACCAGTTTTGTCACCTTAGTACTTTTTACTTGTGGACTAAAGCCCATTCAGCCACTCACGTTACTTTCAGTGACGTGCCAGATTCTCAGCTCGCTTCTTACGGCACATCTTTGTGACCCTCAAGCCAAGAACAGCACAAAACCCCCAGTCCTCCTCCCAGCCACATTGCTTAGCTGTTCCTTCCAGAGCCCCCAAATTTTCCTTGAGCTGTTCATAACATGAGGTAACCCTCAGTTGCAGGTTTCTCCTGCACACTGCTCCCAAACTGGCTTGGCATTCCTTGCTTCTGTCCTGCCAGGAGATTGGCCCTGGGCTTCATTTTAGTGTTCAGCTATGCACGAGTGGTGCTCAGCCTCCAGATGGCTGAGAATTTAACATAGGAAGAGAGACTTGTGAGCGCCCATTGAGTAATATAGAGCTGCTTTTCTTATCTCTTTGGTCCCAACATGATGTTGAAGCTCGCAGTGCTCTGAATACCTCTTTGTGTGGCAGCTGG
Organism: Manacus vitellinus; assembly: GCF_001715985.3. Taxonomy (NCBI): domain Eukaryota; kingdom Metazoa; phylum Chordata; class Aves; order Passeriformes; family Pipridae; genus Manacus; species Manacus vitellinus. Next base: position 86,966 of record NW_021940749.1, on the reverse strand, counting down.
TTCATTTTTTAGATGTCTCACTCTCCCCTCAGTGGGTCTTGTATTCTTGAGCTCTCTTTTGCACTCTCGATCTCTGTCATTAGTATCTGAATGCTTTTTCTTCCCAAGTCTCCTAAGAATTCATTTGTCATACCTAAGAATGTAAAACAAAAGAACATTCACGGAAGTCCCACGGAGACACGGCACTTTTCTGCAGCTGAAGGTTTTCCAATGCGTTTTCCTTTTTCTCATATTTGCTTGACTGTAACAGGACTCAGGTTTTTTTCTTTTTCTTTCCCCCCTCCCCCCTTTCCATTTTCCTGTACTTCACAAATGCAATAATATTCTATATTCTATCTCACTCAAAAATCTCATCACTCCTTGTTTTTTTATCTGTTCTTTCCAGCATAATTACATTGCTTAATACATTGCACAGTGTTGGGTTCAAGGACTGTTTTTGATGGTGAACTGTCCATATCCTATTACCGGTGCACTGTTAACATGCAGATGTTGTTTGAGAATTAGTTGGTTATGAGCTTTATTTAAATTAAAAAATTGACATTTTTGCTATGCTCATTTTGACGTGTGATCATCTTCCAGCATTAAACATTAACTAAAGGGCCTTGATTTTGAAAAAGTCCTTTTCAGAGATGAAGAGCATGCTTTCAGAAGAAAATAATAGCATTCCATTCTTTGTCTTTAATAAAAATCAAGCCAGTTTCTATACTTTCTAAATTTACCTTACCTGATAGAAATTACAGGTTTCCTAATGAGATATAATTGCTTAAGAAACCATTGCAATTAAATCCCAGCTAAATATTAACACCTTCCCCTTATCTAATTCATAATTTAAAAAAATTCTGTACATGTTTTAATTAATTTCTGTAGTTGCATACATTAACAAATTGGAAGGACTAAAAAGCATCTCTCTCCAAAGGAGAGGTGCATGGACTCTTGAATGTAAAGAACTTGATTCTAAAGTCTCTTTGAGTTAGAGAGGTCCTAATGTCACACAGAGAAGATTTATTGTGCAGTCACATATTCTGAATTAGCTGACTTTTTAATTTTCGGGTCCTGAATGCATCACTGCTTGGCAGTTTTCCAAAGGGCACTGTGATATAACTGATACATTTATTATGGAAGTTTGTCAAATGGTCTATGCTTAACATGAAGACCTGTTTGCATTTAAAATAAGAACACAATTAAATTATTAAATATCATTATCACATATTCTTGCCAGAATTACATTTTTTATTATGGAGTGCTTAATAATTGCAAGAACACTATCAGCTGAAATTTTTAAAGTGATTGTCAAATAGGAAAGAAAATGGAAAATGGGAAATAAAATGTGCTATTTATTGCAGGTGAATGCCTAGCTTTATATACTACCTAGATAAAAGTTCTTAGTGATTTAATTTTCTGTATATTGTCATCCAGATGTTCAAAACACTGACCCAGCTGGTACGGAAATTTCATTTTTTCCAACTCAAGATAATGAATCATAAAAAAAAAAATAAATCATAAAATATCTCCATATTGCATCCGTGGAGATTCGCTAGGATGATTTGCACTAAATGGATTTTTTACACGGGATAAATTTCTTTTCCAAAGTTCTACAAGAGTCAAGATAATATCCAAACATGTTTAGGAGCCAAAAAGTGTAAGTGAAGGAGAAAGACGTGTGTGTGTGGAAGTTGTTGAATAATTGCACTGTTTGTTTAATGATATAAGTGTTGAATCCTATGAGTGCTCCTGGAGAGAACAACAGTTAGAGAAGCATGGATAAGGATGTGTTTGTGTGATGTGATGTGTGAAGATCAGGAGGGGTCAAGCTAGAAGGAAGAGAAGTCCTTGGTTTTGGGGCATGGGTGTGTGTGTGGATGTAAGGAGGCCAGGACAGCTAGGTGATTTGGGCATTGAATTTAAAAAACCCTTAAAATAATTAAAAGCTTTCATTATGTTGTAAACACCACACATATTTCCTTTGGGGTAAAGTGAAATGCTTTTTTTTTTGCCTTTGTATGTTCAAGAGGACCGAATTTCTGTTCAGTTTCAAGAGATCTTCCCTTTTGAAAATTGAAATTCTATTTCAAAATGGTAATGCTGGCTTAAGATATCAAAACTTTGCTTTGAAGTGCAAATAGGCAAATAAATAAAAGCAGTTCACTTACCCATTTTGGGAACAAAGCTACTCACTCTGATCAAAGCTGATCAAAGCTGACCAGAGTTTCCAAAGGGTTTTAGTATGTCCAAGATTTCATTTCCTAATTAGTTTTGTATTCATCAAGAAATTTCATTCATCTCTAGCTATAATGTTTCTGTTCACAAGATTTTTTTATATGTGTTTACCACACGTTGCAAGAGTTAATAAATAAAACCAAATTGATTTATGACTTGTTTTGCTTGGACAAGTTTATGAATAGCAATGGTGTACATGTTTTTTTAATTAAATTCTTTCTTTCCTCCAAAACAAATTGAGAATTTTGTTCAGAAAATGTGCTCACACCTTGTGTTATTATGGATACTCTTGCATCTGGGGTAGATATTTAGAAGAATGGTTTCCAAAGTCTGGAATGGAAACTTTTAAACTTTCATGCTGTCCTTAAGTTTTAATATATGCCTGGCTTGATATTGCATTGCAATATTTACATAAATTCTATATTTTGCATAACAGATGTGCCTCAGCAAAATGTGAGCCTTTTTCTTAATACATTTTTGCAGCAGCTGCAGATAACATCCCTTGTTGAATTTCTAGATTGTTCACTAAGGTCAACATCCATAAAGCATTTTGTCTACTACACTTTATCTTCTCTAAAAATGTGAGTGTTATTCTTTTTTCTGAAATCCCATCAATTTGTTACTTGTAGGCATGGCCTGGAAAGGAAGGAAGGATAAGGAGACAGTGGGAGTGAATCAATATTTTATTGTAGTGACACTCTGGTGTTATTCCAGGCAGGCAGTTTTGCTTATAACCTACTGACTGCAGTGCTGTCCATCCCAGTTGCTCTGAAATGAAAGGCTACATCTTTGCTGCTCGTTCACGTGTTGTAGCACAGAGGAGAAAACAGGTAGATATTTATGCCAGCTTTATTCTCTGACTAAAGAATTTGACAGTTTAAAGCTGTGCCACCTTCCCCAAAGGCCAGGAATTTGATAAATGGACCCGTGTCCATTGTGCTTATCAACAATATCCAGGAATACAAGAACCTAATTGTGCTAAGGATTAATCTAAGGATGTTATTTAAACACCTGTATTTTGTGGTCAGAAAACCACTCTGTTAAACTCATCTGAGGGCCTGCTGTTGCCATAAGAGGAGTGTGTTGGAGTGGCTAAGGGGACCAGGTCATATCCCTCAAGACTGAAAGAAAAAAAGTCATGGCATGTGAGTAAAAAACCAGAGATTTCCAGAAAGGACCATGATTCTTTTGCCATCAGTCAATAATCTTTTTGCTGTTGACACCCACAAAGTTAGGCCAGTATTGATTGCTTCTGAAATCCCACCCTTATTACCAGCCTTCTTAAGTGTCAACCTGTTTGCCTTCTTTCCAAATGTTGGGAAAATCCCTGAAACTTCTGACCCTCAACCCCACTGAAAACAAAAAAAAAAGGTTATTTCATGTTTTTTTATTTGGTGTTTTTTTTATTTGGTGTTTTTTTATTTGGTGGTTTGGGGATTTTTTTGGTAAGCCCTCTAGAAAAAAAATGCAGTGGAAATCAGATGAACATTAAGTGATTTTTGACACATTTGGCAAATGGTAGTGTTTTTAAGAAGTCTGCTCAGAAAACCTCTTGTGTAAGCATCCACTTTCTCAGTTTGAGTAGGAGGATTTCTTGCCAGAAAGTGGAAAAAGAAAGATCACCAGTTGGTGATTCATCCTTTCCACTCGTATTTTCTTTGCCTATGACTCCCGAAGTGTTTGGTGGGAATGGCAATATTGTTGTATTTTTACAACTAAAGCACAGGAGATTAAAGTGAAGATATGAAAACACGAATGCTTGAAAAGTTACATTCCTGGAAAAGAGAGGCACAGATGAGCTGTCAGAGAAAGCTGATGCTCAGAAGTACACTAAGAACCTTCAGAGGCTTGGCATTAATGGAAAACAAAATACTTATTTAGTAGCCTAAGTTATACACTAAGCGACAGCCCTAAACTTTCATAACATTCTAGGAAAAGAGCAGGAAAAAGAATGTAAAATGCTCATAATTATCTATACTAAATGCTAGACTGTATATTATATCCCTTGTCTCTAATGTTGGAAAAAAATCCTTTACGGTCTGAATTATTATAATTAAAAAAAAAAAAAGCATAATCTGCAAGAAATTTTTATGTGCTGAGTTGTTTTTTAGCTGGGTTGTTTATGAAGCATTAAAAAAAGCTGCAAGTCTCACATTTTGCTTTACACAATCAATGTTTCAATGACTGACTAAATACTTGTCATTCTGTTCCATTCATAAGATTATGCCATATACAGTCATGTGGGGTTTGTCCAGGAGTTTGACATGTCCTTTCATTGCTAAAAAATTGGGTTTGGAATGGAAAGGAGTCGAGTACAGGAAGGAAATGATTATGGAAACTGTAAGAATTTGAGACCTCAGCTATCTTCAGACAAAACAAAACATTTCCTCCTGTTATCAGAAGGTATGTAATTACTGATCAGACAAAAAAATGCCAAGAAATATTTCAAGAAGGTATTTGGCTTCTGAAAGGTAATTCTGCCATCCGAGTCAGACAGAAGCAGAGCATCACGTTGTGATATTTTTTTCTTATATGAAGAGAAGTAAAAGGGGTAAATATTTGGAGTTCAGGCTTTTACTGCCTGTCTCAAGGGACTCTACTGAATGTCTTTACACCCTCAAAAGATCCTTTATTAGAAGAAAGATAAACTCCAAAGAACACTGGTAAACTAATTTTTTTTATTTAAGTGGATAAGGTTGTGATGGATACACCTGATTACATTATCAGAGTCTAGGAATTTTAAGATAAACTCAGGCTCCAGAAAAATTCAAGCTATTCACAAGTCAAAATAATTTTCAAATACATCATGTGAAAGACAAATAGAACTTCAAATGTGATGCTGATGTAAAGAATTTTCCAAGTTAGTTGGAGAAATTTAAGTGTGGCATTGATTGCTTGTGTTTAACCTTCACACAATAACAATGTTGCTTTCAGCTGGAAATGATGAAGTCATGCATAAAAAAACATTTGCATATCTAAAACATATTCACAGACTTTAAGCCATTTCAAATAAAACCATTTTCAAATAAAATTTTGATTCTTGTCCTATATACTGATAAGACATTTTTATTCTGTTAAAATTATATATTTTTGGCAAGAATATATATAAAAAAAGCAGTATTCTTTTGCTAGTGTGACAGAGCAAACATAAATAAAAATATAGAACATTTACTGCACAAAAAGAAGAAAATGTGTTGGGCATGGATAGTAGCTATTGAGAAAATGTTAGCATGGGGAAAGGCTAAGAAATGTTAAGCATATTGGCTATTCTTAATTGAGTTTTCACTGGAAACCACCTCTTTTCAGAATAGGGCTGGTTGTTATTCGTACCTGCACCCTCATATCTTAAAATGACCTTAAAGAATGTTAAGTGTAAGCCAATTCTAATTAACTACTATTTAATCAGTTAATATTTGAGGCTAAATCTGCAGAGAGCACAATGCTGGCTAGCACAACACCTAACTTTAGGGCATCCTGCCAACTAGCAGGAATTCTTGCTCCAAGATTAGGCACATCTCTTCCTTAATGAATGGAGGGGAAGAGCTAAGTCAGCTCAGAGTCATGTCACTGGAGAGCAGCGGGCTGAGCTCTTCCAGAGAAAAGCAGCGAGATGTCAGCTGTATCCCTGAGTAAGGCATTTGACTCTACTTGGGTTTCTCCACTGTGAATCTGCTCTTTCAATTAAACATCTCCAAATTGGCTAAAGGAAATCCCAGCCCAATATTTAAAGCATTCGCCTGTGGACCTGCTTTCAAAAGCCATTCTGCTTTAGCTTGAAAACACATTTATCCATCTTCCAGGGTTTTTTTTTTACTGAACTTTAAAACTTAGTATATATTGCATATTTTGAGGGATGGGGAGGAGAGTGTGATTGATCAATTAATTTGATATGTAGAAATTCCTTGGCCAAGGAAAGAATTGTTCCAGGTGCAACAAATACTTACACAGAAAAGTGCTTCAGCAGGAGAGTCTGGTACCTGATAGTCATAAACTGCCAGGATTACTGTGCCAATCAAGCAAACCAGTGCAATCAGTATGCAAACACAGTCACATAAATATGGAAACAGAATATTCAGCCAGAAACATTATTCATGTTTACCACAAAGTAAACTGTCTCAGTATATAGAAAAAATATAGAGCTGTTTTTGTAAGTTCTGAAAAGTCATGGAAGATGCCACTGCATGAGGCAAAAAGCTTTGTTAAGATGAATAAAAGGAAAAAGGTAAACTTAGCAAAATGCTTTACTCTGCATACTTAAGGGAAGCACAGAGAAAGCCACATGTGCGAAATGGCAGAGATTGTTTTGTCTATCCCTGCAGTGAGTTGAACTGCAACCACCCAGCAGAGTGAGGAATTGCTGCTCAACCAAGCACATATCACATGGAGAGGTAGCACTCTCCTGTTATTTCATGACAGAGTAAATAGTTTAATGTTTCTGTGAGCGTGTGGCTGGAGGCACACCCTGTTTATGACAGGCTACGGATGTCTGGAAGAATCTGCAATATTTCCAGCAGGAAAACCAAATGCTAAGCAGATGTATTTTCTTCCAGACCCAAACTGTTGGACTCTTCAGATTTAGGTTCAAGCTGGCAGAAGACCTTCACTTCATTCAGTTTAACATTTTTAAGACAATGATCACAAAACAATGACTTTTCAGCCCTATTGACAAAGCCTGGAAGTCACTGAGTAGGTCATGCAGATCTGTGTTCCCCTGAGGGCACAGAAACTGCTCATTAAATCTGCTTGGTCTTCTCACTTATGCATTGAACTTCAAAAAATCAAAACAAAACAAGAAACCCAACCCCTGAAAGCAAATAGCACTCCTTCCCAGAGAATGCTTAAAAGAGTTATTCCAACCTGATCTTTCTGCCACTTACCTTCTATGGGAGGAAATATTCATGGAGGAACAAACTGGAAAAGATCACAAAGATCATGCCACACAGATTTCCTGGTGTTATTCTATAGGGCAGAGGTAAAAGTTCTTTCCTCGAATTCCTGTCCCCATGTAAACAGGGGGAAAAATACTGTCTTTTGTCAACATTTTGTTTTGCTCATTTGTCGTTATCTTCAAAACTTTTCTATGAAGATGCAATTTATTAATTTTATGTTTGTTCAATAACAAAAATGATCCTTTGGGACCCTATTTGTAGTATGTGCTGAAATGTATTGTTTGCTAAGTGGCCTTATCTATAATTCAGAGAGTCTTTGTGTGCTTTGGAAGACCATTTGGCAAACTCTACGAAAGGAAGTAATTTAGTTATTTGGCTGCATTAAAGATGAAATCAATTTAAGATGAATTAGGACTTTTAGAAAAATGATATGAAAAAAAACCCTGATGGCCGAAGTTCTTGGCTTTGGAAAAAGTAATTAGCCAGTATTGCAAGAGCCTTGGTGAACTTGCAGTAAGATGTGGTTCTAGAAGAGTAGTTTAAGAAGGTGTTGCTCCCAGCTTCTCATTCCTATCTCTCAACTTGGTTGTTACTTTCTCAAAAGTTTAGATATGCTGTGTACCCTGGTGAATGTTTCTAGCCTGTTTCAGTGGCAAAATACATTAATATAAACCACTGTTTTAGATTATTCAGGGTGCAGACTTCATTTCAGTTTGAGTCTCTGTCTCCTCCTCTTGTTGCTCCATGGCTGTAAAAATGTTGAGGGGGATGTTGCAACCCAAGCACCCACATGAAGGCAAAGCTTCATCTGAGACTGACTTCAGTTCCAGAAGGTTCAGGTTCATAGCATGAACTCGGAGTCTGGTTATTGAGAATACATTGGTGAGTGAAGATACAGTTCACAACCATTTATTCTGAGTCATTTACAGTCTAGTGATAAATCTGTGCAGTTTTACTTCCAGCTGAACGGGACACTGGATGTGCTAAACTGTTTAATATATGTAACATGATACTCTATGATAAATATGATGCATTAGTGAGCTAAGTGACAAAAAAATAAAAAGTGTCTAAAAAAGATACTTAAGGAGAGGCCAAAAACATTTGCAGTTATTTTAATGATATCCAAATGCTGTTCCAACTAAAGATGTTAATAATTACAATGAGCAATAAAACTCCAGAAAGAGTTAAACTTACTGTCAGCCTTTATTCTGCTGCAGTGTTCTGTTTGACATAATTCCATAACCTCTTCCCTTCAATAAATGTCAACTACTTTGTTTTATTTTTTTAATTTCTTCAATGTCTTAGCTGTGAAGAGAGACAGAGCATGGAAATTGTCAGGGATATATCACGTTTTGCATTCACATGCTCATGGTTTTTGTTAGGGTGACTGAAAGGTCAGGGAAGATGCTGCAGGAAGACTTTCAAGTAACAATAAATATGGAAGTTGTTTCCAACTCAGTGTTTTGAAAAGCTTTAATCGAAAGGCCTCACTATGATCAACTCTGGTAGAGGAATAAGAGTAGTATTTCCACAATAAACATTTTCTTTTTGATGGTACCTTCTCTGAAAACCACCAGTGGGGAAGGGGCAGGATTTGATGACACCATAGATTTAAAAAATGCTACAAACTTATCTAAAAGCAGAAGATGATGCCAGTTTTTGAAGACTGACAATCACTCAAGAACTGCAGAGGCTGGATGGAAAACCTCCATTGCTTTCAATGAAAAGGTCTGTGATACAGCAGTATCTGACATGAGGGAACAGCCTCAAAGACCTCTGAAGTTGTTAGTTCTTTCCTCTCAAAAGTCCTTTAGAAGGCAGAATAACATGTAGAAACAAGACCTGTGTGGTAGCTCCCTGTCATCTGCAGGGACCTCTCTGCCCACAGCTGTCTGGCTTTCAGTGCTCCTCTCTGTACCTGCTTTCAGAGTCTGGGACTGGTCTTCTATTTATCTGGTACTAAAGACACAGTTGTGGGCACAGGATTTGTAAATACCATAAAATGATCATAATGGCCTTATCCATCTCCTACCAAGAAATAAGGCACAGTAATAAACTTAATCCTCATCCCATCTTTAACAGTATTTCCAAAGGCTGTTTTAGAAAATATAAACAGTTTAAGGAATAGCCAGAAACCTAATCTGGTCAGCAATCACAGATTTTTCAGTTGTGTGTTGAAGACATAGCAACGTAAATTACCCTTGAAATGACTCTATTTCAAGTAATACTCTTTTTCCGAGATATATTTTTAGACAACTTCATGCTAGTACTACAAGAGCTTATTCCAGACAAGGACTTAGCTTGGGTTTATGTTAACATATAATTTGTAAAAGTTTGTAATAAACACTGAGACTGGCAGAAATTATGGGAAGGAAAACACTGCTACTAACTTTGGCTACTTGCTTTGATTCAGACCTCGTTGTGTTATGTTTGTTATGTGAGCTTCAAAACTGCAGAGAAGTTCTGGATCATTGTGTCACCGAGACCAGAATTTCCAAAGCAGCCTCATCCTTTCAGAAACTCTCCTTTGATTGAGGATTTTGACTTCCAATATAAATATTCACCAGAGGCCTGATGCTTAGATGGGGAAGTAGACTAACAGGCTTTCATTCAGATAGGAAGAAATATGCAATGCATAATTCAAGACCTTAGGCCTGAGCTGGCACCCTGGAATACACCCACTGAAGCTGATGAAATTTTAGGATGTGCAGGAAGTGCCAGCTGAAGTCTTACAAATAAACACTTGATGAATATTTATATAAATATGGTAAACAGAAAAGGAAAATACCAGTGTGCATGCTGGTGGTCAGTCCGAAATGACTACTCTTCTCAGCCTAGTTTTTGTATCCTTTAGAATAATAGGTCCATCATTATTTTTCCAATGCTTTTCAAACTTGTGGTAAGAGATAATTTCCCCTCTGTTAGTCACACAAACTAAAAGCAGCTCTGTAATCTCAGTTTAGCTGCATTTGGAAACTAGTCTTGTTTGTAAATGAAGGAAGAAAACCAGGCAGGAACTTATTTACCAAGTGTCTCTGGAGAAGCATTCAGTTTTTCCATGATCACACTTTTCTCCACACTGACCAGCTTCTCTGCACTGGAGAAAGTTTTTGACTTCTTCAAAATACCAGTTTATCATTGGTACAATTCAGGATGCATCAATGCCTTTGAAAGTGTGATTTAGAAACTACTGTGATGTTGCACTCTGTGTGTGTTTTATTATTTAAAACATGTAGTTGTTCAGGTCAAAATTGCTCATGACATTGTTTGAGACACTGAGCAAACTCATAATGGGAAAATCCATTGCTCTGAAGAGCCAACAATTTAAATAATTTAAAGCTATATTTCCTGTTATTCCAAAATGAAGCTTAATCTATTATTTAACTGTCCAGGAAGCTACTGTACAAAGGTGTTGAACAATCTTGAATTAAGTGGAAAAAAAGTTGGTGGTATAAATTAAATAAATATTTCATTATAATCAATGGTGGCATTTTAATAATTAGTGAGAAGTGTTTAGAGATTTTTCATAACATGGCATGTAAGCAGTGAAAACAAAAGGCTGATTATTCAGCACATAAAAGCCAATTTTAGAAGAATTAGCAGATGGAGAGTGCCAGAGACAGAGGAGAGTATTTTTTAAAAGTTGTATGATCATGTAATTAAATTGAATGGATTAAATATGAGAATGCACAAAAATTCAGGTGTGTTTGGTTCCATTCTCATTGACACTGGAGAAATAATGACATTTCTGTTTCCCTACATGTACATGCTTTTTGGAAAACCATTTATTAATGTTGGAATGAACGGCCTCACAACCATGCATTAGAACTACAACGTGACTTAAAATGATCAATTCCACACAAAAAAGTGTTTATGGGGACAAACCCAACAGCAGAAATTATTCCAGATTCCTGGAAAATTGTATTACCTTGTTAGCATTTGTTTCAGAAGCATGACCAACCCAGTAAAACAGAAGAGTGTCAGGATGTCAGGAAGAAGAGTGGGAAGAAGAGCAGAAGAAGAGGGAATGACTGATCTTTTCATTATTACAGAGCTTGACAAACCTGGAAATAGTTTCACCTTCTCCAAGTCATAATCTCAGAAGACTATATTCTCTTCTTAAAGAAACAAATTAATTTCAAAAGCCTTTAAAAACATCACCAAGGACTGTGTATGTCAAGATATGCCAACCAAACTGCTATTTCTTTGAGGTGTTTCAGCATCCTTGATGGATGAATCATCTCCACCATGGTTTTTTCAACCAAATAATTTATTTTTACACATGTTTTCTACCAAATGGATTGCCAGAGGGAGGCTATGTCACAAGCAGGGCCAGCTAGTGCTCGCCTGAAATATGCAGGATACACTTTGTGCTGGTACTTGCTTTGATTTGTTTCCTTACTAGATATAGAAATAGAACTAGCTGTAATCCACTTTCACACCTAAGGTCTGAATAACAGATAAATTGATACAATCAGGGAAAATTAAGTGTCCAGTAATCACGTGGAGTGTCTTTTCAAAAGGTAACTGTCGGGCTTTCCATTTTCCCAGAGGTGCCATAGATACCTGTTGAATGTTTGTGTCTTCTGCCACACCATTGGATATACAGCAGGCACTGACTGGCTTTATTGAGATCACACAGTTGTTCTCTTTCCTCTTTTATGGTGGGTTCTTTTTCTGTGTTAAGTTCATATGTAAATGGGGCAGGCTTCATATGGTTTTGGAAGTACGTGCCCAGCCATGCAGTCTCTAAGAAACGGTCAGTTTTCTTTTCATTTTTTGTTGCTGTAGGGCTTTATTGGGTTGCATACCCTGCTCCTTACAAGCACCTTTCTGTCAGAGAAACAGAAGACAGCTTTCTTCTGCCATCCCACAAGGTCCTGCGTGTCAGTCTCCCGAAGCCCACAGGTCTCAAAGCAGTAACTCAGTCAAGGGCACAAGTTCCCCTCTGACCCCCGCGTCACTGGTGTTCACAATCTTTTTGGGGAATTACAGTGAGGAGACTGGATGGCTCAAAATGTTATTGATGGACTGTTGAAGGTCTGGCTACAGTTTTTGTAGAGCCATGAGGGAATTGACTGTGCACTGTCTATTAATCATCTTGTGCATGAATCCCTAGGCTAACACTGAAAGTTTCAGCCCCCCATGAAGCCAATTTGGTCAAAGGCAGGCTGGTGGCAACTGAAAACTGAGTGCTGCATCCAGTGGTAGTTTGTGAAATTGCTTTAGTGGCCTCAGACAAAATATCAGCATCTCCAAAAAATTCCTCAAAAGTAACTGCTAGCCAAAGGTTGAGGGACAACAGAGGGTTCAAAGACAGGAAGGGCGAACTTGGCTCTTCCCAAGTATTCTCTGTAAGCCAGCAATGAAATGCAAAGGGACACATTGATGTTAGCACCACCCAGGCTGTCGATAAAGAACTTCTGTCCTCAGAAATACCAAATCGAGTTCAGATGATTTTCCCACTCTCCCAAAACCACTTTCCCACCAAGCAGAAGAGCTCACAAAACTGAAGAGCGTTCCCTCCTTCTCACATCTCTGCAGTCTGCAAGCACTGTGCTTGTCAGAATGTTCCCAGGAGGTTTCCTTTACCATTGTGTCTCATCTCTGCAAGCAGCTGCTTCCTTTTTGCGTAAGAGTTCTTGGAGACTTGCTTTGCTTATCAAAGCTAAACCACCGAAAAGCTGGTAAATAACTAAGTTCTACTGGGAGGATGAAATCCCACTGCAGATGGAGAGGTTTGCTTAACCTATAAAATAATTCTGGAATAGCTATTGTTTTGGCAAAATTCTAAAATGTAATAAAGTTTGATTGTTCTTGGCTTCTCCTAATTTGCTTACTTTACTGATCCTCACCATGCAGATGTTAGTCCCATTACTGTTAACAGGAGTTAAATATACACAGATATATATAAGAGGGACTTGACCACTTACTCTCACTGTTCCAAGGTCAGCTGAAGTCTGGACCTTTTACTTTCTCTGTGCTCCACTAACTGAGAACAAAGCTTATGCAAGACTTCCTTGGGGATCAAGGGGTCTGAGGTTTTCACAGTCCACAAGGCTAAAATTCAAATATGAAGCACAGCTGTTTGGATAGGAGTCTTGGACCTCTTTGTTTTGAACTATAGTGACCTGCTCAGACTTCCCAACACGTGAAACTCTGAAATTCCTGCACAGCTAATGACTGGGATGTGAAAATTGCCTGACAGGCAGACCTGGGTGAAGTGACCAATTTAGACTGCTCTGGGATTTGCAGGTGGAAGGGCTGTTCTTTCTCTTCCCTTCCCCTCTCCCTCACATTTCTAGACGTGTACATAATTCCATACACGTCTCTGCATATGTGCAAATTTGAATCTCTGTTCGCCCTCCAAACTGCTGACCACAAAAACTACAGAACAAACTTTGGTTTTGTTGCAGATGGTAACGTTCCTCTCTTCTGCCAAGTACAGGTATTTTTATGAGTCCCTGATAAGAGGTAAAATAAAAAGGGAAACAGTATGGGATAAACTAGTAAGTCACTTTAAGTACTGATAGACCCTCACTTTCAAATTCATTCTATATCCCCCTGGTAGTGCAGGCATTTTGAAGTATATAATACATATAAAAGTGCCAGTTAAACCTTTCCTTTGATTTAGCTGCAATTCCACAAATATTTAGAATATCTGCAGTGAGTAATCTTGCAGAATTGAGACATGATATGCTGGATAATATTAAAATCTCAAATAAATAGTTAAATGGACTGGCAGTAGCCATTGTGGCTTGGATGAGGTGATGACCTCAGAGGAGGATGCTTGACTGCTTGGGCTTTTCTTGAAGTCAGTGATACATCTTCTAATATCCCCTTACATTTAGAATCCAATTCCACTATCTTCTTTCCAAAAATTATATATATTAATGCCTGATTGTAACAAGATAAAGAATATTTGATCTGTTTTAGGTGTCTGACCTTTCACATTTATTTTGCTGCTGCAAAGCATGTGAAATACTATGGAAGGAATGTGGAAAACCCCCACCATTCTTTATGTAGTGATATAATGAGTATCTTTGTGCATCCAAGATAATAGGAATCCCAGCATTCATGCTTACTATAAAATATAGCAAGCAAAGACTAAGTAAATCCTGGCATTTTTTAACACAGAAATAATTTTGACTGCATCTTTGGCTTGGTATGACATGGAAACTGGCGATTGTTTATGCTTTGCTACTTTTTTTGGTCTGCATTAAAATCCCACATGAGAAATGAATTTTTCTCTAGGAACAAACTGTTACTTTTTTTGGGACTGAGTTCTAATTAGCTGGGTCGTATGTCTGTTTCTTTTCAGCTGGGAAAACGCAGTGCATATAAAATCCAGATGGATAGCACATGATGCTGGAACCAGCCCCGGCCAATCAGCCATGTCACTTTGATTGGAGGAAACCTATAAGCATTTCAGCAAAAATCCAAACCCAACAAGATAGTAAGAGCAGCAAACTGGCTTCACTCTGGGGTTTCGTCACAGCTCTGGCCTCCCCACACATTACTGAAAGGTATTTAAACCCTTATTTAATGTAGGATTTGTGATTTAGACCCTGAATGCCAATGGCAGAAGCCATGTGGGAAGCGGGAGGGGGAGGAAATTCGTCATCAGACTACATCAGGCCACAAGGACCACAGCTTTAGGGCAATGAGCTCTTTGGAGGAGCTTGAAATTCACCCTGAAACGCTCCATAATATCACAGATCAATTCTTTTTGTATGGATTGGGGTTGTGGCAGAACAGCCTCTCAGAGAGCAACTGAGCACATGTGGTGATTACTCACAGTCTCGCTGTGCTCAAAAGCTCCTGGGGTTCCACCAGACTGAGAGCGAGATTTTCAGAGAAGTCTGAAGGAGAGGCAGGCAGTGCTTGTGGAGGGATGGAGCAGCATCTGGAATCCCTACGGATAACTGCAGGAATGTTTATTATTCTTTGTTTATTATTTTGAGTGTGTGCTCTCTCCCTCTTCCTCTCTTTGTCTCCCTTTGTTATTTGTGTAATAAAGTTCCTCTAGGCACATAAAGTAAGTCATCTGGAATTGTGCAACTCCTTCTGCCAGGAAGTTGGAAAAGCCCCTCTCCTGTGCAGAGAGAAAAATACAGACTTGTTGCAACCATTGAGAAATTACAGAAATACAGCATTTGTGTTTGAGTTACACTGAGGAGCAAAGAGCTACGGCAAATAATTGTGCTTCTCACTGTTAAAAAATTCTTCTTTTATCCTATCTAAGGTGTTATGTTTATTTAAAACTTGAAAATTAATTTGTATCTTTTAAAATAATAAAAAAAAAGCACCTAAAGTACATTAGGAAAAGGAAATGAGTAAGGAGAAAGGAGCATCTTTGCAGCCACATGGCTAGTGAAATTTTCTGTTTATTCTTTGGGGGAAAAGCAGAGTAGCTGCAGAGCTGCTGGTTGGAGAGGTGCCGGGACTGTTTTTATTGGCAGGCGAGGCTGAGTGGCTGAAAGGTGGCCATTAACACCCTGACACCAAGTGCTGACAGGGCGATTATAAGATTAACACCCTATGTTATATTAACAGTGTCAAAACCTCCCCTTACCTGTCAGTGAGAAATAATGGCACGAAGGAAAACATTATAGACATACAGAGATTTTAACACGAAAATACCCCACAGCTGCTTTTTCAAATAGGTCTAAATACCTAGATGACCTACTAAAGCCCAATAAAATGAAAAACTATATTTTAAATTAATTTTAAATTACAGTTTCACAAATGTGCTTGGCCACTTGCCTTGCAGTTTTTATGCCACAATTGTCCCCTTTCCAGTTTAAGAGCATGTATTTCTACACATATTTTAATTATATTTCATGTTGTATGTGATGATAGTATATTCTGTATGCCATATGATCTGTAAGATCTACACACAGAATGTGTAATACATATTCTATATACATATATATATATCTATATAATTCAGTTTCTAAACGAGATCAAGACAGAGTCAAGGCATCCAAAATGCCAGAAAGTGTTCATGTGTTGCATAAGAAAAGTTCAGTAGTTTTAAGTCATGTTTTGGGGATTTTCAGAGTTGCAATTCCATCGTATCATGAGGGCTTAAAGCTAATTGAAAGCCCTTAACAAAGTGGATGTAGTTCACTTAAGACTTGTTACAAATTACTAAAGAGCCATCTGAAAAGTTCAAATGTCTCTGAAACAGATCCAACAGAAACATTTAATAACTAAACAAGCATAAAGGATGGATTTATGAGTACTGTTTAGTTTGGGGGCTGCTGGAAGACAATGCAAAAAATTCACAAACACTTCCAGAGCTTCTGTTAAACGAACACTGCACCTGAAAAAAATGGACTATTTATTATAGCAACTGATGAGAATTGCCAAAGGTAGGGAGTTTCCAATAAACAGGATTCTAGTTTTAGGAACAACCTGCTAAAGTATTTGTATGTGTAATTTTATTCCAGCATCTGCTTTGGCTGACACGAAGGACTCCAGGGCAATTCTGAACTTTCAAGTCATCTATAGAATTGAGTGTTTTCATCTACACATCTTTTGTACTTCAAAAAATGAAAAATATGACATAATTCAGAGAAAATTATGTTTAATCATGTTTTATTGATGATATTCAGGCAGTTTTCCATGCTGACAAGAGCCTCAGCATATTTTCTGAAATGTTAGAAATGCCTCTAGAGATTTTTGGCATTTCAAAAAATTTGATTTTCAAAATGAGGAAGAGACAAGAAATACTATCAAGATAGTAGAGTATTTAGTGGCCTAATTTATGATAAGATCAAGTGGCCGTTAAAAAGACACTCAAGCAGTGAGATCTTGCATACAGTACAGTTTTCTGGGAATTTAAGTGCTTGTTTGCCAAATGAATGACACAGACTTGAGCTAAAAAATGCTTATCTACACTGTTTTAGGTGTTCAGCAAAGGTGTAGTTCCCCCTGCTTTATTTCACTTTTCTGAGCAGACATAAGAGACTTTGTGGGAACCCTGATTTGTGTTTATTTGTGTTTATTAAAGCAAAATTCCTTTTTCCTGGTAAAGGAAAGATCATGCAGCTCTCCTGTCCAAAGGGCCTCTGCTGGGTGAGACAGAGATGAGTTTTTCAAGTGTTGCTTCTGCTGGAGAGCACTAAGGGGGGATTATGGGCTTGGTAGTGCTAAAATCAGTGATCAGTGCCCGCCACAGATCCGCTGTCTCTGAGCTCTGAATGGGAGCAGAGCAACAGGCTGTATCTGCTGATCCTTATCCCTTTCTTTCTGCACATCTTCAGTCAGACATGGAGAGATGATGGGGCACATTCTGCCCCAGCCTAAGACCTTCTTTCACACTTGCAGATCAAGACAGGCTTTGGCAAAGCTGGGGTGGCAGTCAACAAAAAAAGAAAAAAAAAAATAAAGCCACCACACAATGAAAGCCACCAAATTGTTACTAAACTATGAAATCATGTGTAGACATGAGAGTGGGAGGAGAATTACCTAAGACCTTATTTACAAAGGAGTAAAGACATAAAAGATGACCTTCTGTGACCACTAAAAGGATAACTTCATCAGGATATATTTGTACCAGAACACGACTCTCACATGTCAATCATGCTGAAGTGCCAGAGAATTTACTGTAGTCATTTGCAAGGGGTTTTGAGTGAACAAGGTATATTTTTTTTATTTTATTTTTATTTTATTTCATTTTTTTATTTTTGGTTGGTTGAGTTTTTCTTTTTCATTTCGTTTTTTTTTTTTTTTTAATTTGATCTGATGCCTTTACACACCTGGAAGAAAACAAATATACACTCACAAGATACGATTCATGGTCTTGCCACCACTGTGCAGCCCAGTCAAAGAAAAAAGTGGTTTTAAAATGACCTATGTAAACCATGTTTTAGTGTTATGCGACAAGCAGTAAATAATCTTAGTGCTTTTTTTAAAAATAAAAGCCATGTATTGTACCTTTGCCTCAGACAAATTGCTGAGTGACTTAAAACTCACCTACTTTAGAATCAAAAATTCCTCCTCCTCCAGAACCAACATGACTCTAATTGCACAGAAATCACATCTTCGGCAATCCCTGCATTATCTGTGATGTGAGGTGTCTAGTCTCAGCTATAAGATGTGCTTATTTTCCTTGTTCTGGCTTTCCCAGAAAGGCAGCATGTGAGTGATCACTGGCAGTCCTGGGAAGACATGGAGGGCACATATTGCTGGAGGTGTGGGAAAAGAAGTAAACCCCACGTACTCTGTGTATCCATGTATTAGTCTGTATTAGGGATGTCCTTTATCAGCTACTTACATATTTTCCAATGAAAGCATTTAATTAATTCCGATTTAAATTTTAGAAAGCTAGTAAAAAATGAAAATTTGTCCTATAAATGTTGGCCTGTGTTGTGCAAGGTCACCTAGGAGCACTAAGAAATCTGGGGGAGGAGGTGGAACAGAGCACACAGACAAGCCACATTTTAACATTGACAACTGTTGTCCACCTCTGTATCTTTTTATCTGCATTGCTTTGCCTTCCTTAACATATGGCTAGGGAAGGATGGATTTTTAAGGTATTTACAGCATAGTATACTGAAAACACTACTTTCTCATCTCTTTCAAAAAGACCTCAGTGCACTATTTGGAGACTCTTTTTTAATAATTTCTTTAGATGGATCAATTTTATTTTTTCCCCTTTACTTTCCAGGCTATTTTAAGCACATTAAAAGAACTCTACTGCTGTCCTGGTTATGCTGAAAACAATCCCCAAACTCTTACATATATCTGTGACTTCATGGTGAGTTGCAACAGCAACACCAAGTGAAAGAATTCCTGCTTAGAGCATTGCAGTTTGGAAATGAGTCAAAACTGGACAGAGTATTGAACAGTGACTGCTGTCAGCAGCTGACTTTTCCCATATAACCTTCACAGATCCCAAGTGGGAAGTTTACATCCCCAACATCCCACAGGCACGGACAGATGGAATCAAGGCACTGTCCACAGGGCTGCCCCGAGGGCACAGCTCTACTGACGGCACCACAACATCCCAAAACAGAATAGCTGTATGGACATGAGCCCCAAAGACTTTCCCATCCCCACTCCATCTTATATATGGGCAAAATACTTCCATACTTAAAAAAAGGAACACAGTAAAATGTCCAGGGTAGCTCTGTTGGCTTCGTTGCTGTTGTTCCTATTTGTTTATTATCATCTGTCAGGACTGACGGGTGTTTAGAACAAAACAAGCTCCGGTTTTGAAACGCTGCTTAATGAGAGGAACAAGTTTCAACTTTATTCGCTGCTTTCATGCAACCAGAGGTTCTGTTTATTTAGAAAGCTAACATTTATACAGATTATGCACTCGCAGTGGTTCTGTGCCAAAAAACACATGACTGAAATGGGTCTTTCCATCACTCTTTCAGCGTTGACCTATGATTGTTTTTACAGGAACTGGATCTTTTAAGCAATAGCCTCTGGTGGGGCAAGGGGAAAGCACGGCACCTTGTGCAATGATTTGCAAAAGGTGGCTTGGGCAAAAGGATATGTGAATACTCCAAATACTATTTGATTGCAGTAACTTCCAGTGAGAGTGGGAAGGGTCATCCAGGAAAGCTGAATGATGGGGAGAAGGTCACCAGTTTAAGGAAATCAAATCTTTATGCAATGTGATTGTTTTGATTGATTAAGCTATCCAACAAACTTTTCAAAGTATAAAAACTGGTAAAGTAAGAATTATTAGAGATGGCAAATTGAGCTGGAAAAGTCAGTGGGTAATGATTCAAGTTCTAAATTTGCTGTTGTTGTATGTGCTCCTTATTATCCTGCTCTTGAAAATGTTTGAAATGTTTCCTAACAGAGTAGAGTCCTAAGAAAGAAATGCTTGTCTTGTGTTTGTATGTAACTGTATATTTAAAACTCTTTTAAAAAAAATCACTCACTGCAAAAAAATGGAAAATTATTATGCTCAGAAGGATCTGTCTGGCCACTGCATTTGTAGTAACATATTATCTTCAGGAGTAAATATCCAGCCTGACAAATGTCCTGTGCATCAGTCAGTGTGTAGAAATATTGTAGAGGTGTGTGATTAGAGAAAATTGAAAACTCTTGATTTTTCTAGGTTGAATATCTTTCCTGGGAGACAATGGTCTTCCTATGGAACCATTCTATGAATTAAGGATGTAGGAAAAAAGAAACATCTTTCTGCTTTCCAATATTTTTCCAGCTGAAAAATGGTGACAAAGCTGTAGGATGTGATTCCCCCCCCCTTCACATTCTCACACTTTCTAAATGTTTTCCAACTGGCAAAACAGTCAGTGTTACTTTGTGCTCTTTCCTGCCTTTGGAAAGAAAGTAAGCCCTGTTTGAAAACAGTGCTAGTATTTCTCTGTTCTGAACTATTTTTGGAGAAAAGAGTAGAATCAAATTATCACTTGTTTCATAACTATGAAATGAAAAATTCACCAGTTCAGAAAACATTCTCCTCTGAAACATCCTCCTAGAAGTGTATTTTTAACTTGGAATTATTTTTCACTCACCTTTGTGTTGACACTCTTTAGTTAAGCCAAGTCTATCTTACAGAGTCACAGTCTCTCAAAAGATTTTTCTGTATTTTCCTTTGAACAGACATCTGTGGGCTGATTTGCATCAGCAAAGTGTTCATTAAAAAGGATTAGGCACAGTTAAGCACTGCAGCCCCATGAAAGAAAGTGAGGCTAAACACCATGCACCTTCTCTCCATTGAAGGTGCCAACCCATGCGTCCTAATTTAGGGGCTTTTTGCCTCCCATACATCAGGAAACCTAAAACTTTTCATAATATAGCACAAATTACCTCTTCAGCTAGTGAGTAAATAATCACCGTTGACTTCTCTCCTGCACAGCTTTTACCTCAGGGCTGTGTGTTGGTGGCACAAAATGTGCTGTGACTTGGGGGCAGGAGGGTGGTCACTTGGCTCTTTCTCCGCTCAGCCATTCCTGTCTTTCCCCCTGTTCCCGCCCACAGCAAGAATTAAGTGCCTAAATTGCTTTGCTCATCACTTTACCAGTGGACCCACTGCTTCTTTTAGTGGCTGCAATTCCCTTAGCACAGGGCTTGGGACCACTGGTGGAGGCAGATGTGACTCACCCCTGCTGGGGGAAGCCACTCAGTGTGGGGAAGCTCCCCCAGACCCAAAAGGAGTGGGAGAAAAGCGTGACTTGGAAAGACAGCAGGAATTCCTTTCCTTTCATCTCCTGTGCTTTAATTTCCATCAAGAAGGAGGCAGTTGGACTCATTTCTTTGAGTAGGTTCTCCCCAGTTGAGACAGAGGTAAAAGATGCAGAGTAAAAGCAGGATCCAGAGGTGGGTGAACCTGCTCTGTGTCTTTGCACAACCGTCCCAAAGTGAGGAAAAAACTGCAATTTAATATTTATTTGCTGAGCTACCCCATTTCATCATATTACCCTTTTCTGCTCTGTCTTGTAAGTGCTGCAATTATCTGCCATGCTGCTTAAATGAAGATTTCTCTTCCCAAAAAGGAGAAGAGGGTCCAGACTTTCACTATGTTTCCTACACTCTAACAGAGTTTACTGAAGTGGTTGTACGGTTTAGCAGATTTTCATCCTGTAATTACATGTTGTGTCTGAAGGCTTCTATTAAAGCTGGGGATGGAAGCTCCTCAGAAGACTTAATAAATAACTGAAATGTGTAAGACTCTCTTTATTCAGAAAATCTGCCTGGAAAGCTCATAAGAAAAGGCTTTCCTGTGAGATTTTCTATACTTCCTACTTGAAGAGAGGCTGGAAACCTGAGAAGAGTCATTCTGTTCCAGCTAAAGTGGGTAGGTGCCAGGGGTTTAGGAAGCTGAGGGAGAGGCGAGGGGAGGAAAAGGGAGTTACACATTTTTTTTTCAGAAATTCAGGTTCATCTTGAGTTTTTGGAAGAAGTTAGTGTTCAACTTTTGTTTTGTCTGAACAAATTTCTTCACTGTTATTTTGTCTAAGTCATCTGGCTTAAGTGGGCTTGGCTTGCCTGAGAAGTCACATTGAATTCATAGGTCTGTTCACAATGCCTACGTTGAAGCCTGTTTGTAAATTCCTACAGGAGCTAATGTGCTCCATGCACCTCTTACCAGGCACATGGAACCTCTTTTCCACTACACACAGGACAATTTATTGGAGATGTGCTTGCACTGGGCTTCAACCAAGCTGAAGCTAAGCTGAGCTGAGCTGCCAGGAGGGTCTTTGGTCCAGGAACATCAGTCAATATGAACCTATTTTGATGAGAGGTGCTACATTTTCCAAAAGAAGAGACTTCATTTCTCTCTGCCTGTGCTATTTAAGACCTCTACAGTTCAGCTTTTAAGGTGCTGAGATAACCTTCATAACTGATAACCCCTTCACAGCTTGGAAACTATGATTTGATTTTGGCTAGTTCAACGGGACATCACTTGAAAATCTGAAGCAGAAATTATGGCATAAAAAGCAAAGAACCTGGCAAATTCTTTACCATATTTTCACCCCCCAAAGAGGAATACACGTACATACATGTATAGAGAGAGGGTCACACTGTGCTTAGGTACGTGAGACACAGAGTAAGACTCCACCAGAAGAGTAGATGTGCAATTTGAGTAATGAAATAAATAGATGTATGAGAGTGTAGTGTTGCAAACAGAGGCAAAACAGTCTGAATCAATCATGGACAATGGTCAAAGAGGTTTGAAGTGCAAAATTCAAGAAACTAAGAAAGGAAATGAGAAATAAACTGCAGACAAATTATGAAACAGCCATTTTTTTCCTCATCCAAGCTTTATAGCTAATTTTCAATAGCAGGAAAAGTATGTTAAGAATATGCAATGCTGATGAGCTCAGAACCACAATGTTTTTTCACACAGGTCCAGCGTCAGGACATACTCAGGACATCTCCCAGAAGCTCCAAAACAAATTGCCTTTGGACTTTGAGACCATGAAACCAGAGGAACCAAATACAGTCCCTCACAGGTATGCAATGCTTCAAAGTCCAGCCTCACAAATGAAAGATACACTTGTCCTCCCTCCCCCCAAAGTGTCATCAGTAAGATGTCAGGAAGAAACATGATTTATAAGAAAAATCCATCAGATTTTGGTTTGGTTTCAGTGTGTTTACAATGTAAATGACACACAAAATGACTTCTGCCAGTGGTTTGCTGCCACCCTTCTCCAAAGCAGTGACGGGTGCAATATTTTTCAGATTCCTGGCTTGAAATAGGGCAAAAATTAGTATTTTTATGTCCTTTCTTGAGACCAGTCCCTATAAGGTGTCTCATGTCTGACATGAGACAAGAGTCAAGGCTCTTCCAGGAGAGTAGCTCCGTCCTATACTGTGCTACCAAGAATAAATACTCTCTGAGCAGAGGTGCCAAAAGAGGAAAAAAAAGAAATCCCTCCCTTTCATTTTTTTTCTTTCCTTGCAAGGCCCAACATGCTGTCTTTGGACAGATTTCAATCCCGCTTTAATTCATTAAAAAAGTGAAACAAAATCACCATTTACATCCTTGACAGCTGGCAGGTTTTATGTGTTCTTACTGCTTCTGCCAAGTCAAAAAAAAGTTTTCATTCAGCTCTGTCATGGATCTTTGGAGTGCTGGAAGTGTGAGAGATGTCAAAATGTACTCATAACAATGACATACAGTACCTGAAGGCAGGAACGTATTATGCTAATGTACTAGTGTAAAGGAAGTTACAATTCTCCTTTTCACTTAAAAAAAAGAAAGAAAGAAAAACAACAAAAAACTCCGTGACATCAGAAAACATAGCAGTCCCGAAAGAGGGAGCATTTTGCTTTCCTCAGAGCCATCTGACATGTTCCAAGAGCTCTCTGTTCATCAGACTGCATTCCAGCCTGTAGTGGGGGTGGGGGGAAGAGGGAAGGAAAGGCAAAAATTTGGTGGTTTATTAGCATTTCTTGATTCTTGTTGCTTCTGTGAGATGAGAGTGGTGGATGAGCAGTTCAGATGCTGGGATGGGCTGCCAAAGTGCTACAGGCAAACCCTGCTGCTGCTGCTG
Organism: Manacus vitellinus; assembly: GCF_001715985.3. NCBI lineage: Eukaryota > Metazoa > Chordata > Aves > Passeriformes > Pipridae > Manacus > Manacus vitellinus. The sequence continues at coordinate 62,869 of NW_021940749.1, read as the reverse complement.
CTGCTGCAGACTCGGCAACATGGACTCTTCCCTACTGGGTATCAAGGTCGTGGAATTTAGGAATTTGCACCCCTATGTGATTGGGTTTGCAATATGCCACAAACAGGGCACCAAATGGAAACATTACAGTGATTGTAAGGCAGTGATAACAGTGCCCTGCAGCTACTTGGGTAGAAATAGGAACAGAAATGGCCTCCAATTTACATTTTCTGCTCTTCCGCAGCCCTAATGAGATACTAACAGAAGGAAAACCCCTTTCAAAGAGAAAGCAAACATGGCAGAGCTGAGGCATGATGCAAAGCCCCAGTGTTCTATGTCCCAGTGCACGTAGACCGAGCCTAGACCACATTGCAGGGAGTATGTAACTCGCAGGCCTACAACCTGATCCTGTGCATTCAGGCTGTACTCAGCCCATGTGTTCCTTGGCCAGAAAGGGGCTGTACAGAAAAGCTTGGCAGCTGTTTGAATTCTGTGGAATTAGGTAAAGTTATCTAGATTACAGTTCAACAAAATCTTAGTTGCCACTTGAATTTTTGATGGGGACAAAGATAAATCAGGCCCTGCTGATACTGCCTTTCCTTGTCTGGCTGCCCACCCCAAGGAAATGCAAATGTGAGTTAAATCCTCCTGAGCACAAGTGTAAGAGTCGAAACTTTCTATTTCCACCCTGCACAGCTGTTTACACTAGAGAGAAACCCTTTTGGAATAAAAGAAGAGAAGCACCCCATGGTATAATTACAATGAGCACACCCCTGCTATCATTTCCAGAGGCGTTTGGGAGGGAGCTGCCACAGCTTTCAGAACTGAATCCTCACTCAGGAAGGACAGATGCCAGATCATTATTCTTGGCTTTAAGATAGAAAATAGCTTATGGGCATAAGATGCTATTTACTGCCTACAGTACATTTCAAAGAACAGCTATCTTGTCAATCATACACCCTTTGTATTGCTTGACTAGGTCATTTTAGTTTTGCTGTGGTTAGTTCTTTTAAAATCAGTGTTATTCTTATGATCAGCTATCCCTTATCTGCAGTGGTGTGAATAGCTTGGGGTTGCGACTTAAAGACCACAAATATGACTAGTCTTGGCTCTGAAACTTTGAGACCCATAGGCACAGTCTTTTCTTACAGAATGCAATCATTATGGCATGCACACAGCCCTGAGCTATTTCACTTATTAAGCCAACAACTGCTTAAAATGGCAAACTGCTCTTGGAAAAATCAACTTGGTGCTTTTTGCCTGTACAAGATCCCTTTTGATACACATAAATTTTGAGAAAATCTAAGCCTAGGGCAATTGTCTACTTCTGAGATACAGTTACAGCAGGATAATGAGGAGACTCTCAGTTACATTGCTGTGCTCATCTTCACCCACAGTACTGTGGATGCAACAGGCAGAAATTATTTGTTCTCCGCAAGAGAACAAAAAAAAACCCCACACCAGTGGCTTTGTGTGCATTTCTGGGATGAGGGAGATCCAGAAAAACACCAGACCGAAGAAGCAGGAACAGTGTGGTGTCTTTTACCAGAACTGGTTCTGGGAACCTGTGAGGGTGGGGAGGCCCTGGCACAGGTTGCCCAGAGAAGCTGTGGATGCCCCATCCCTGGATGTGCTCAAAGCCAGGTTGGATGGGGCTTGGAGCAACCCGATCTACCAGAGGGTGTCCCTGCTCATGGCAGGGGGTGTGGAATGAGCTGATCTTTAAGGTCCCTTCCAATCCAAGCCATTCTTTGCTTCTATGATTATCAGCGCCGTTTCTCAGAAATCCCCTGCTGTTACACCCAGAGCCACTGGAGAGGTGACGTGGAGACCTTGTGTTGGTTGACCAGCATTCAGGGCTTTGCACCTGGATGAAGTCTTTCATTCACAGATTCTCTGGGCAACCTGTGCTGCCAGCACTGAGGGCTCTGGAAGTGTTCCAGATAACGTGCACTTTCTGAAAGTAAGATTACTCTTATTACTGAGATGATGTGGAACTGTTTCTTTTATTAGGAACCTTTTCAAATCATTTAATTATCATATTAGTTGTGTTCATAGCTTATATTCTAAGAGCACAATTGTGTGACTGAATTAAAGATTGTCTCCTGCCAATTTCATTGTACAAACAGCCCGGAGCTCTCTCTGCCTTAAATATATATCCAGAAGGGGATTGAACGTGTGTGAGAAGTGGAGACAGACTTTGGAAACAAAAGGAGCTCTTAACCAAGGCCTCTTTAAAAGAGTCTTGCTAATATTTTAAAATAATAATGATCTTTTAAAGACTGAAAAAAAAATAGTTCTGTACTCTGCTCAGTGCTGATCAAATGGTTTCACAGTTGTCTACAATCAATAAGATTTTGCTTTGGCCCTATCAAGGTAAATTAAAAAAAAAATCATGAAATTCTGCAATTACACATCTGGGAAAGTTCTGCTTTTCCACATGAAATATATGGCAAGCCAGGAGTATTTGGACTGCCAAAAAGCAAATCTCCACACCATATAAATGATGCAGTTGAAAAAATTATTAACTTATGAAACTTATAGCCAGCAGGGTTATAGAAATATTATATATAGGTGTATAGAGAAATCAGTAAATAGAATTGCTATCAAGTATGATTATTTTATTTTTTTTTAATATTCCAAAGTTATTCTCCCTTTGGAACAGGGAGTTAAAAATGCAATGGCACAAGAATTCAGAAATATTTCTAGAAAGGAAAAAAGCAACCTTTAGAAGATACAATCCATTGTACAACACCTCTGTATGTCAAAATTATATCCTTCCTTTAATTCCTTTGGAAGGAGAAACGACAGTGTTTAATCAGAGAAAGCATTCTGGTCACAGTACAACAATGCATTTTTCAAAACTGCATTTTTCCAGGTGAAGTATTCTTTTCGTGAGAGGCTTGGTCAATCCTCTCCCTTTTTCCTCATCTGCTGGTACATCACACTGGCTGGAAAGGCATCTCCTCTAGGCTGGGAAAACCTGTGGCCACCATGTACTCTGAAATCTACTCAGGAAGCCCCAGATGGCATCAGAGTGGCCAGCCCCGTGTTCCCAGCCAGGTGTTCCACATGAGGACATGGGGTGTCACCACGGCAGCTGGTGGCTGTGATGCACCTGCATGGAAGCTGCTGTGCCTCTCCCAGCGCCGCCAGCTGCAGGAGCATTGCTGTTTGCTGAGGCACTGGAATGCTCCTCACCCAGCTGTGCTCCACTGGACACCTCTCCATGGGCTGGAAGGGCAGTGCTGACAGCAGGGTGACACTAACCTTGGCCAGCTGACAACCAAAAGTTGCCTACACACACCCCTGATTGGACTCGATGTCCTTCCTTTGACCCTCAGCTCCTTCCTCTGACTCTGAGTAATGAGTGTAAGCACTCCCAGATACTTCAATATATCTTTTTTTTATTTTTCTTCTAGCTGAGTGGATATTCCTCCTTCATTGCTCATAGTCCTATTTGTCTGTCTTCTAAAGAAGTGAACACATCTGCTGGGGAGTTGGTGAGTCTGAGCTCGTTCATTAGGAAGGGTTCATGAAATACTTGATACTACTCAGGTAGCTTGTGATAGCATCCTCCTCACTGCTGGAGGATTTTATTTCCAATATCTGAATAAAATACACCTGCTGAAGAGCCATATCCTATACTAGGACCAGCCACAGACTGGACATGTGCTAGGGGCTTGTCCTCTTGTATAATTCAAAACAAAATGCAGAAAAATACCTTACTGAGCATGAATTTGCCAAGAGAATATGGCTGAACTTGTCTGCAACTAAGTCACAGTTGGTTCACACTTTCCAGTCCATCTGTGAGGATTATACTTCAGACAGTTGTTTAAATGGTCATATCAAACACAACACAATTTTGGGACATGGGATGCTTATTATTCCAGGAAGATTTCTTAAGTACATCAGTAGCATGTTTTCACATTTGATTGTAAACCAAAGAACGGCTGCAAAAGACAGTCATTGGCGGGGCTGAGCCACAGCACCACCCTACTATCAATAATATCAATATATGGCAGCAAACTGCTCCTCCATGTGTCTGCATGGGAAAAGTCTTAAATGCAAAGCCTGTGTGATAGACCAAGAAAACCTCCCTAAGTAATTGTGGACCAGAAAATTTTTTATTTTCCCCATGAATGGGGTGTTTTACAGCATGTTTCTGTCTGAACAGCAAAAATGGTCAAGAGGAAAACTGAAGAGATTTAAGATGCAAACCCAAAATGCTGTAGATTCTAAACTGAGTGTAAAGGTTTTTGTCAATGTGTGGGCCACAGTTACACACTGTCATGTACAATCAGACAAGCAGGCAGAGTTTCAGATAAAATTATGGTGTGAGAAACAAAATCTTAATTATGCTTTTAAAATGCTGATGCTGATTTTTTAATGCTGCTGCTCTGAGCATCTCCCCATCCTAAAGACTGCTGTGCCTGAAAACTCAGAGTGGTGACTCCAAGGGAAGGATTTTCCTCTTCCTCAGTTTCTCACCATGGAAAATGTCTACAAATGAACACAAAGAGCAAGGCAACAGCTTGCAAAAAATGCAAAGTCAAGCTTACCTGTGGCCTACCTCTGCAGCAATCTTGTTTACCCATCAACACCTCAGGAACAATCTCTACTTCATTCACATTCCTCACTAGCAGTCTTTATTATATGGTGCACCACATCCTCACATTAATTAGCACCTCGCTGGCAGGCTAAGTATCATTTTTCAAAAGGACTGCAATTAACAAAATAAACCAAATCCCTTTTTAGTTTGAGCAGCACTGCTTCTCTACCTTTCTTCAAAGTGATGGGGTCAAATTGTTGTTTTCCTCTGTAAACCAGCAATGGAAATATTTCCAGATGTGGGACCGTTTTCACTTGCCTAACACCTTTTGCCTGAATATTTTAAAGGGAAGGGTGGGGAAGGATATTGATTTTCTTTGATTTTTCTTCAGTTTGTCTGGGAAGTTGGAGGCAAGGAGGTGATAAGTAACTTAGGTTACAGAATGACTCATGAGTAGAGTCTGATTTTGTGGGCTCTCAGATTACTTTTTCACCAGATGATCCGCAGCAACTCAAAATTTGGTAATGTGTCTTTCTTGAAAAAAAAAAAAAATTATGTTTGTGTTGAGGGAACATCCTGGTTTATTCCTAGTGTTGATAGAGTAAATTGCCAGCCTGCCCCGTTCATCCAACCTTTGAGACTGATGCCAATGGCAGTCCGAATGCAGAGCTTGGGAATGAGTCTCACACAGCCATCAGCTTGAAAGCTGTCTACAAACTCACCAGTATGAAACTGTTATACCACAGCAATATTAGTCTGTGACAGCTGGGGAACCAGAGAGGTCTCAATGGCAATAAACAGAACACTATGATTTGAAATGCGCTGTATTCCTTTGGATGCTTTGCAACATGATCCTCTCTCTGTGGAGAAAACCCTTAGTGCATGGGGCTTAAAGATTTCTTTCCCTATTTTTAAAACAAATGCTGTGGAAACAAATTTTCTTGACTTGAAGTTTTGTATATAAAACCAGCTTAGAGTTGTCATTAAAAAACCGTGGCTAAAAAGTGCCAACAAAACATAAAAATATTGACTGTCAGTGGTAATCCAGCTCCCTCAGGGGCAGCCAGAGATCCCTATGGTGCCATGGCCTCCAGGCACGATTTTCTGGCTGGATTGGCCCTTCTATGGATAAAAATGTCTTTCCTTCACCAGAAAGAGCCAGGAGTGTCTGAGGCAGCTCGATGAAGCTCTAGGACTTGCTGGTGCTTTTTGGATTTCCTGGTGGGCCATTCGGAGTGGGAGAGAAGGTAAGCTTGGAAAAATGCAGTATTGCCTCTGGAATGCAAATTTTGCTTTTGGGCGAAACTGTTAATCTAAAAAAAAAGAAAAAAAAGGAAAAAAATAGGGCCAGATCCTTTGCTGTGTGGCAGTTAAAAAAGCAATCCAATAATTTGTCCTCACAAGCCTGTTAAAGGTCTTAAAAGAGACTTCAAAAATCACCCTAAATAACCTCAGAATGGAAAAGCTGATTTTCTAGGTTCAGTTCAGCCCTGTTTTGTGTGAAAGCCACAAGGCATGCTGTACTGCAGAACCCACCCCGTGGTGGCCTCTCAACACCAGTAATATTTGTGCTTTGTAATGAACTTTTAAGGCCACTATGTGGAAGAGAGTGCCATTGGCAAGTGCAATTCCCTCCTCATTAAATATTCCCATGCTATGAGAAACTGTGAGTCCCAGTGTTTTTTAACACCTGGGAAAAAGAATGATGCCACATTGCTGTTGAAGATGATGCTGGTCCTTCGGGTAGGCCTTGCTCTGCCCACCTGAAACAGTCCTGACTTTTTGGGACAGAGACTGTATGGCACAGCTGGGATTTAATAAACCCTCTCACACAAATCCCTCTGCTACGCTTCTAGACCAAAAAAAAAAAAAAAGATCTGGGAAAACCCTTACAAAAGGACTAAGAGCTATACTGGAGGTATCTCTCCTGCGGGCATTATTCCTCTGAACAGGCCAGAGTTTAGGGCAGGTCAAAAGAAAACTGCTGATCTGGAAATAATGGTGCATGTCAGGAAGATGCCACCAGCCTGCCAGCTCTGTACCCCCTCCAGTCTGCACCACACAAGGAAACACAAACACAGATCAGCTGCAAAATTATTATTAAAGCTGCCATGAATAATAATAAATAACAACAACAACAACAACAATAATAATACTAGTTGTTGTTGTTACTATTACTGCTACTATTATTACTATGCTCAGGTCATTAAAGACTGCAGTTCAGTGTCAGAGAGGTGAAGCTGCCTCAAACCTCTCACTGCTGCCCTGTTTTCCAAACAGTCACATAACCTCTGATAATGCATTTTAACACTGTTTGCCATTATATATGTCCAAAATAAGTCAAGTTTGCCAAAAATGACACCATGGCATGATTAGATGTTGGACAGCCCAACGGAGATCACCTCAGCTTAGTTCCAGTGCGTGTTCCCTTTGAAATAGAAATTCTACATAGAAATGAGAAAAACCCTCCCTTTATTTTGTTTCATTATATCACTGAGGCTTTGACGCACCCCCTAAAAGTCTCTCAGAGAATTATGTGCTGTGCTCTGGGGGTCATGACATTGCAAGCATCATGTATTGGAATGGTGGAACAAACTTTTCAACAGGCTGAATTTTTCTACTGGCTATAAATATTCCCTATCAGTCCTACCAGTGCCTCAGCAATCCTCTTTAGAGCCTTCCAGCTAAATGGCAGATATGCCCACCAGGTATAATTCTAACTTTATCAGGATGGCTATAAAAACAAAAATTTTGGCTAATAAAATCACTTACAGTGATTATAGGTACTCAAGCTTGGGACATTCCCCGCTTTTCTACACGTCTTCAACTTGCAAAGAAAAAACAAGCTGTAACCACCTTGAGAAGATTCCTCCAGGCTGAACACAAGGGTACACCATAAGGGCAATCATGGCCACACTGAAAGATCTGTATTTCCCTAGGAAATATCCTGCACCACTGCTCGCCCTTCGAATATTCTTGAAAATACCTGCCATGGAACATTGTGTCCCTGTTTGCTCTTCACACTGACAGTGGCCAGAGCTCAAGTTACAAGTATATCAAGTTGCCTCTAAGAACACCAAAGAATAAAACTGTGATGCTTCCAAGTGAAGCTGGACTTTCCAACAAACCTTGTACAATTCCTCGCCTGCGATATTTCCGCAGCTTGGTATTCTCCCCTCCACAAAACTGTTAGATTCCCTCAGTGGATGATGGAGAGCAAAGATGTGCATATATTCAGGTAGGATATATCTTTTTTTTGGTGGCAAACCAGGTTAAAGCTGTTCCCAGCAACTTCTGTTTTTTTATTTTTGTTTGCTTTCAAAGCAACCTAAGGCACTTCAGCCTTAAGGAGAAGAAAAAAACTCCATGCTTGTTTTTGCAATTGATGGATCTCTAACTTACTGTTACATTGGGAAAGATATCAATTCCCTTGTATTGAAATAACTTGTTGAACCTCAATATTAAGGAAACCCAGTAATTCCTGTCAAACCTAAAATGTTAATAAGGTTACAATTATATATAGTTCTGGTCTACACCATTTCAAGATGTAGAGGACAAGTTTTAACACTCCATGCACTGCAGCCAGCTCACTAAATCCAATGTTTCTCTGAAACACCTAATTTAATTTAAATGCAGGGAGTCACACCAGAGCCAGCAGATGAAACAAGAATGTAAAGGGCGGTCCTAAACCAGTTGTATATTTCTGAACATTTCCACCTCTCTACATTAACTGTAATTTCTTTGATTACAACTCAGCTTCTCCCACCCTAGTTTTTTTTCCCCCTTTATGCGGCTGAGAGAGCTTTACTCATGGTCATTGTTTCCTTCACACCACTGATTAGTCAGACAGCTCACCCGGCTGTGTGGGGTTCTCATGTGAGTGTGAGAAAGCAGCACGAAGAAACCAAGGAAAATATGAATGCAAAACCACAAAGGAAATCCAAGGCCAGGTGCAGGCTCTGAGACTGGATGTAACTTGGTCCCAAGCTGTCTTAGCATCAGCTTGTGGTTAATATTGTCACTGTTGGGGTTAGCAGGTTTGTTAGGCTCTGAGCATTACTTTTTTTTAAGGTACATCCTAAGAGATTCAAGTTCCACCTATCAAAGATATTAAGAAGAAAACATCTGACTGTGAAATTCCATCAGGAACCAGAGTGCTGCTTTATTAATAAGTGGAATATATATATATATATATATATTATATATAAATAAAATGAGATCTCAGGTTCTTTAAGCAGAATCATGGGAATGGCATTATTCACTGTAGTTATTGTTACTCTCTCTGTGTCTTCATTAAGTTGCAGAAAAAGCAGATAATTTTCAGGTTTTACCTATTCATCATTTTCAGGTTTTACCCATTCCTCCTCCCTTTCAGTGATGCTTTTCTTCATCAGAGCTCGCTGCCCACCCCTCTCCTCTGGCTGACCTTCCTTGGAGGGTACACTCTATTTCCTACCAGCCCTTTTCTCTCCCATCCCATGCCACCTGAAGATGTCCAGCCCAAAGCCACCACGATGAGGACCACACCAGCTGTGTCTCCTTCCCTGGGAGCCCAGCTCTGGGACAGGCTTCAGTGCCCTGTTTGAACTCATGGGGGGAATCTGTGCCCAGCCACCCAGAGCAGCTGCCAGAGCAACCCACAGCCCTTCCATGCTCCCTCCCTCCCTTTTTGCTCCAGCTGCTGGAGCCGTTATTCCTCCTTTCTTCCTTCCTCCCCAGACATTCAGGGCCACAGCTGTTTGATCAGGTCACAGTCCCATTCTCTCAGAGCCACTGACAAACAGCATGAAAAACCACTGGTGGAGAGATCAGATTTTCCTTCTCATTCCTTTTCCCTGTTCATCTGAGGGCACAGTGGCCATCACGGCTGAATGGTGGCTGCTTTGTGGCTGGCAAGGCACACACGGCTAAAATCCATATATTCTCATTTTCCATTTATTTTCCCTTCCCATCTACCCTAGCAGAAGGAAGAGCAGGTGAGCAGTGCCACAGAGTGTTGGTCGCACTACTGCTCCTTCAATCATGTTGTGAATTATAAAAGCAGATCATTTTGATTGAGTGTGAGGTACCAGAAAACTTTTGGATGGCCACTGCTGTATGATCTCATGCAGACAAACCACCTGTTAGTGGGCTGCAGCAGTCATAAATTGGTCCTGGGAATGCTTGGATAAAGAACCGTCTTCTCTGTTGTCCCAGGAGAGCTGATCTATCTGTATAAAATATCTATTTACGCTGCAGAAGTTGCCATTAAAATATTAGCTTAGTGATATTTTCCATGAGGAATTCCTGGGCTTTCCATGCTCCCGTGTGCGTGTAGATGTATGTACCTACAAGTGCACACACCGCAGTGTGTTGGAAGAAATGTGAGCATACTGAAATATAAATGCAACTGTTCAGGTTCAGTGGAGATCAAAAAAGGTAGGAAATGATAGAATGAATTATTATTAAAAAAAATAATTGAAATTTATCTTCCGGAGTTTTGTCTTTGCTGGACCTTTAACAAAGTTGTTAACAGATTCTATAGGGGATCAATGTTTTTATTTTTTTGTGGTGCAAAATTGGACTTTGCCATAGACCTTTCTGCTTTAATTTTAATTCTGTATTGATAATTTCAGAAAATGAATATTGATGCTTTAAACCTTTTCCCCCTCTTCCTTTCTCCCTTTTTCTCTCTTTTTTTGCAATCACCTGTAACAGGAAATCTAGTAGGTTTGTATCATCTCTTTCCTTTTCCCATTTTCTCTTTATTAAGGTTTTGAAAAGCCATAGAATGGTGAGAAATGGGATTTTTCAAAAGCAGAAAGCTGCAGAATGGCCAAGGCAAAAGCAGAACCTCATTCTGCCCAGCATTTTTCAATTCAGAGCAATAAGGAGCAAGGAGAATTGAAGACACATAGTAATGACAATGCTGCTGCTGCTGCTACAGTAATTCCCCTTTGAATATTGCCAAAACAAAACAATGCAGTGTTGGAGTGTTTCTCAGAAACACCTTCCTCTTCTTTTGCCAGAAGGGGCTGGAACTAGATGATCTTTTATGAACTTTAAGGTCCCTTCCATCCCAAGCCATTCAATGAAGAATTACAATCCGGCTTTTACAAAACAAGTGTGTTTCACTGGAACTGTTTATCAGTCTCGATGACAACACCTTTCAGTGCCTTTATGAAAATGGAGGTTGAGAGCCACACTGAGCAGAAATGGGAAACCAGAGCACCTCTCAGCCAACAGAAATCTCTGGTGCTCTTGGAGCATATCTGTGCCAGGGATAAAATACGCCTGGACACTTTTCACACCAAATCTGTGCCAGCTGTGCAGACAACCTGGTGTCTTTTCCAAGGTGGCAAAATTGGGAAAGTGTGTGTATATGTGTGACATACAGTGGGAGGAAGGGAGCTAGAGGAACAATGGGCTTTCTGGATGGCTGAAACATCTCCATTTTAGTGTCCAAAATCAGGAGCCTTTTATTGCACTTCACCACAAATCTAGCAGAAAACCTCTTCCTCAGACATGGGTTTCGTGCCAGTTTTGAGATAGATATTCCATTTTGTGTTGATTTTGGATTTGGAGCCAATATTGGCCTGATCGTGGAAACTGAGTTGCAGCTTTAAATTTGGAGAGGCAACTGGTTCTCCTGAATGCTTTTAAAACACTTTCAGCCCTTTGGATGAAAAACGCTCACGTTTGTTTTACCATTAGTCACTTGGAGTAAGACCTCTGGAGGTCTGAGGGACCATCTAAATCCTACTAGATACATAGCTGCTTCTGACCATCCTTTGCATTATAAGTACCTAAAGAAAGGGGTATTTATAGAAATGAGTCATGTGCCAAGTGGTATTTTCTTTCATTCCAAAGATGAGAGGTTTACGTACGGAAAACACACAGCTCCACGTGCAATACTCTCCCCAGTGCATTTACAGGCAAAATAACAAGCTGAATGCCAAGACTACAAGTTGTCCAACAGCAAATCCAGCTGTCATTTTTGCAGGTATCCATCCTCCAGTGGAAACAGTCTCCATCAACAGCAGACAGCTGTGGCTCTTAATATAATTCAGTGGCAGATAATACAAAGCAGTACTTTCACAGCCGGAGCATGGATGAAAAATGACACAGCCCAGGAACATGACAAGTAACAGGCCTGCAGGGTGAAGTTCTGACTGGCTTTAACTGGAAAGCTTGTTTTCTCTCGAGCACACATGTTTGCCAACTTCAAATGGCACTTACTATTTTTGGTAAAGTTGTTGCAAGCCCTCACACATGCTTCATCCAAGCACGGGTTCGATACTATATGATAATCATTTGGTATTAAATGCTGCTAGCGGAGCCAGAAGGTTTCCTTCATGCATCCTCCCACCACTGCCAAGGCAATCAAATTAATTCTGTTAACAGCCTGCCAAGTCCACTAGCCCACTAAACTGTCCTGTGTTAAAAACGAAATCGAGACACTGGTATCAAATCGTGCCGTTTCCCTGCGGAGTGTGACGGCTGGAGCCCTGCCAGCGGGAGTGACTGCTATCATCAGCCCATGCCATGCCATGGCTCTAATGAGCTGACATTTCCTGTTGCTAAATTGCCACGTCTGAAAGCCAAAGCAAACAGTGCTCAACCTCTGCAGAAACCAGACGATGGTTTCTGACTTTTCCTTCTGCCTTCTGTTTCCACGCTTTCGGCGTTTCCCCATCCGAAGCTGCCTAGATAAAGAGAAATGAAGTAAAAAACTGCTCCTGTACCATATGGAATATATCAGACTGCTCTGCAAAAACCAAGCTGTCCCATGTTGCTTCCCCAGACACCATGGACCGTTCTGCAGGCTGGGCCATTCCCCTGTTAGTTGGAATGGGGGGCTCTTGTGTGTGAGCACTGCAGGTACAGGTTGCCCACACTGGCCTGGCCATATTGTTTTTCTAACTCTTTTCACTGTCTTCTTCTTTTTTCACCCTCTTCTGGCTGCTTATTTTAGCAACAACAGCAGTGGTAGGTGGAGGAGTTCACTTACCTTTTCTAGGATGCTCCAGGGAACTGAAGGTGCTGTCACTGTTACATCTCCTGAGTCTCTCATAATCACCATTTAGCACAGTGAAATCTTAATGTTTCTCTTCAGAATAAGTTTTCATCTAAAGTTTTTCACCTAAAGGAATACTTTTTATGGGGGTCTAATCACCAGTGTGTGTTGAAACCACTGTAGCCTAGCAGTGCTCACTGACATAGACACTGCTTCTGAAGCAAAATAGGTACACCCAAGGAATATTAATAGAAAGAAATATTACAGGCTCAGCCTAAAAAACCAAGCAGTAGTCCTCTGGGATTCTTAACACGTGCTCCTCAGCAAATGAGCTATAAGATAAGTCTAGTTGAACAAGCAAAAAAGAGGTGTTTTTCCAGAAAGAGGATGGAAATTATGAAAAATGGCAGGTAGATTTTTTTTTTCATCCACCAAGAGAAGACCAATAAGTTCAAGGCAGCATCAGATTTTTTTCTCATTATTTTCTAGGCTAGGATAGAGACAGAGAGGGGATTTTATCTACTTGCACCAACTTACTGTCTTAAGACTGTGAACTAAATAGGGGTCTGTTTAGCTAGCAACATAGTTTTCTTCATAGCCTTTGTTTTGTCCTCCAAACTGCAGATGAATTTCATAGACCTCAAGCTGTACTTGCAACCTTTTCCCTAATTCACAGCACTGGTAATCTTGGCTGTCCTCCATCAACTTAACTATTAAGTCTCAAAAGTCTGTTATGGATTTTATAGACTTGGGGGAAGTTCATTTTGCTCGTGTGCAGGTTCTTATCTGTTCAGTTTGGTTTGCTCTCTTCTGTAGCGACACATTTAATGTCTGTGGCATTAATAAATAACTAAAAATTATTCCACCTATTTCTTTGTATTAGGTTGAAGTCAAGGAATGAAAATGATCTACCATGGACAAGTGTTTCCTCTGGTAGCAATGTGCTAAAAAAGCAGCAGCACTGGTAAGAACTGTGTCTTTACAATTCCAATTTTCTCTGCCGTGGGTTGAAGTAAGTTATAGAATCATAGAATCATTAAAGTTGGAAAAGACCTTCCAAGATCATCAAGTCCAACCTTTAACGGAGAAGTCAGTGCATTGTGGTTCAATATAATCACTGCATATGCCACATATTCCTTAGAATTTTGAAAGCGTCTACTTCATCTCTTCCCAAAATAATATAGCAAAGATTTCCAAGGAAACCTAAAGCATAAGGGAAATTAATGAATAAAATAGGTACTGACATGGATAAAAATAATTTTCCTCTCAAAGCACAGAGAAAAGCTACTGATGGCATATATTGCTCTCCTCCCCACCCCAACCACTTCCCTTGGCTGGGGGTTTCCATGACCAAGACAGCCATCTGAGTTACAAGTCTGCATGGTTACACAGGACCAAACCAGTCTTCTGCCTTTATTTTAAATTAATTTTTTAAATTCTGAAATTACTAAGTAGAAAAAGGCTGATGCTTATCCCAGGCACTGATCTGTTTTGTGTAACCTGGACACAGGACTATTGTATGCAAAATAGATGTGATGAGCTTTGTAGCTTAAATAGAACTATATATATTGCTCAGGTGATCGAAAGGTCAGTAATATTCATATTCAACCATTATTTCTCAGGCTTTTCTTGAAAATCTTTTTGTAGCAAAGAGAAAGAAAAGGCAGTATAAATATAATAGCATGAATATTAAATTCATAAGCCTGAGATACATAAACAAGGAAGTAAATCCTGCAAACCCTCCTTGCCCCATACCAACAAAAAACCTAATGCCATTTGGGAGCAATGTGGGGTTTTCAATACACTGCAGCTTCTTCTGGAGTTCTTAAAGTGCACAGATATGAGTGGTTTCCAATTTAAAGACCTTCTTAGTTGTGTGTATGTGTTTCATTTTCTATATACTTAGTAGGTCATAAAATCTTATCATATCAGTCTAGATAGAAAATATCACATCCCTATCATCGCAAAAGCTCAAGGTTTTGTTCTGAGAGACCAGTCTTAGAAGTTTTCTACCTTTGAAGAGACTGTGCTCTTTAATTTCTAACACTTGACATATGCAGTGCTAGACGGCACGACAACTGGGTTTTGATGTGTTAAGTGGCAAAGGACATTCAGCAATTAGCCTCAGTGTAGAAATGAGTTTTGGTTTAAGGACAATATCACTTGAAATCTAAAAGGCAATGTTTAAAATATAGGAGGAATTGCTATGTTTACAAGGGATATGTCTTTCAGCAACAGTGCCATGATATATGTTGCTTTCTGTTGACACTCTCTTTTCTTCTACATTTGGGTTCATAATGAATTGCGTGTAATTACAAGAGGTGATCTTTCAAAGCAGTGTTTTCCAGAGAACTCCAAGAGAAGAAAATGGGATCTTTGTGCTAAATAAATGCCCACAAGACCTGTTCTGCTCTCTTTCGACCAAGAGAAAAATGATGGAAATAAAATCCAAGTGATTTTCCATTTCTATTTGCATAATGTTTGCTTTAGGTTAAAGGCATATGCAGGCCTGTTGCTGGAAGGCTGAGCACATTGGAAAGAACAAGAAAAGGAAGGTCACATCCTGACATGATGATGTGCATTAATTGATTAAGAGAATATTATGTCATTTCTGAATAGGCTTAGTGTCAAACTCCTGCTTCCCTCCAACTCTGGCAGCATTAACAGCATGCTGTTGATACTATAATTTGAGGTCTCACTACCTTTGACAGCTCTGGAAGGGTATTTTGGAAGGATTTAGTGGTTTTGAATAGCTTATTTGACTAACCCCTGAAGAAACACTTTCCTTCAACACAAGCACGAGTGGTTATTTTCTATACTTAATAAGGCCAAGGTAAAGAAAACCCGATTGCATATTTTTAAATATTTTATCTTTACACGAGCCTGGGTTGTGCAAAGCACAGAGCCATATACACACTTTCACAGAGAAGGTAATAATATCGGAAAAAATCTCAAGGACTGTCTAACTCCCATGCCAAAACTTTCAAGCAGGAGTATAAAATCAGAAAAAAGTAGTCTCAACAGAAGGGTTATTAAGGATAGGAACCTCCCTACCTGATGAGAAGCTGCATCTTCTGCTCATCCTCAGGGATAGAGGAAGCAACAGGTCAACAAGTTCTCTGCATTTCCTACCAGAGTACAGTATTAAACACCCAATTTCTGTTTAAAGTGTACGTGGATGATCTATGCTAAAACTGGTCCTGCAGCACACATATGCAGAATGTGTCTATTTATCCTGTAGATTTCCTAACATGGAGTGAGAAAAAATGGAGAGAGGAGTGAAAGAACTCAGACTTTTCCCAATATTCTCGTTAAGTTCTCAGCTGCCCCTATTCTATGGGCACTCCTCACTTCCAGGATTTTCTGTAGCCTTGGATAAATATCCTCACTCATTTTTTTGAAAACAAAAGATAAGAATGGTGGTAACACATACGATGAAAAGCAATCAAATCAAATGCCATCCATATAAACCTGAGAAAAATCCGAAAAGTAAACAATGTCTCCACCAGAGAATTGTTACAACACATCGCTGTTATAATTATTATAATATTACACTATTTTCCTTAGCAACAGCCTAGGGTTTTTTTAAACTCTATACATTTTGAAGAGGTTGACACTGCAATGATTCAGTGGATTATATAGTTGGATTCTTCTTAAACTACAAATTTAATCCCATTTCATTTCCTAGATGACCCCTGATTAAGCTTGCCCAGCATTTCTGAGATCACACAACAGTTACCCTGATACAAGAGCTGAATTGACTGAGAAAAATAACCGGACACGACCAAGATAACAACCATAATAATTCATCCTTCCATTTCGGTTTGAAAAGGAGGTAACTATTCCTGACGTGAATAGACCAGAAAAAAAGTGACTTTCCCAAGATCATCCAACAGTATATGGACTGGGGTCCAAATTGCCAGGATCCTACCCAGTACTGTCTCCCCATTAGGTCACAGAGGAGATCTTCGGCTTTCAGTGACAATTCCCATTGCAGCGATCTTTGGGATTTCCTAACAGCAACCAACCTGAGTCAGTGTGGAAAATAAAGGAATAAGTTGCTCCAGAAGGTTCTGAAAGCAAGTGCAGAAAAAATTTGGCTGTAGTGCCAGTAATGTCGTATCCTACTGTCCCGATTTCCCATCTGGAATGACAGTAAAGGGAGCTGAGAAGTTACCATGGTGGCTGCAATAAGAACTGACTGCTTTTCCCTGTCTGGAAGCCATCTGATCTGTTTTGCATTCAAAGCCTTCGCTGGAAGGAGTTATGGCTCTGTGAATATTATTGTGTTCTTAGTCATACATTTATTAGATATGAAATATTTTCACTGAGCACTTCTCAGAACCATTACAGAGCAATTTAACACTTTCATGTGCTTTAGCCAGTCTTATTCTTCGTCTTCGTGACTCTGACTATCCCTTTCCCTCTCCCAAAGAAAAGAAGATGATGATTTAATCTAGGAGACACGCTGAGGGCACCAACAGATGTGGTTTTGCTGCTCCACACTCTGACTCAGGGTCTTTTCCAAATCCCCAGATGAAGTCAATGCAACTGTTTCATTGCTTCAGAAGGGGTTTGGATGAGGCTTTTTTCATGACACTGGGAAAGGACTTTGCCCCCTCTGCTGAACACACACTCTTATGAAATAGGGATGGCACTGGGAACCCGTGTTTGAACTGCTTGCCTGGGAGCTGCCATAGGACAAACCACATGTTATGATGATGGAGAAGGAAACAGTTAATAGTCCAGCCATTATTAATATAGGCTAAAAACAAGTAACTTTTGTTTATATTTCATTGTTGTTTAAAGTACTCAGAACTAAAAAAGGAAAAATCTGATGAATATGCTGTGTTTACATTGACTTAGTTCCCATTCACATTTTCCTGACACGAAGAAATACCTCCTCAGCTCAGAAACATGGGAGAAAGCTTCAGACGTCAGAGGGAAAGTTTCTTTTGCATGAGGGCTCTGTTTTGCAATTTTCAGGCCCCAGGCATGATAGAGGAGTCATTTCTCAGGCCCCATTGCGGCTGCTCCAAGGATGCCTGGCACTGGGGGGATTGTGTGTGGAGCTGGACATGTTTGCAAGACCCTTTGGAGGCTGCTCATGGTCCCAGAGAGGGGACAAAGCCATGCTGACCCCCCGGGGGGCTGGTGGTAGCCAAGAGGAGGAGGTTGGTGTCTGGCTGCCCAGCTCGGGACAGGCAGCCGAGGAGGAGAGCAGCGAGCTCTTAAAAGTGAGGCTCTCCAGCCGTCGCGGGAGGCAGCCGTGCCAAAACAGGGAATGATTGCCTAGCCCTGCTTTTGCAAGGTTTTACAGCTCCGTTCACACTTCCATCTGTCTCCCTCCCCCTTCCCTGTTTCCCCCCCGTCTCTTCCCCTCTCTCTTTTTCTGTCGGATGCTTCAAGGAAAAGAAAATTTATGGAAGTGGTTCCAAGAGCTGTTTTCTCTGCCTTGGTGCTAGTCAGTGCATGCTCCTGGCTGGCTCAGCCCTCCCTTCTCTCTGCCCGGCTCCAAAACTCCTTCACCTCACACAAAAGATAGATCATGTTACCCTTCATTAGCTGCCTTCTGAGCCCCAGCCCCCAGAGTTGGTGAGTGCATCCTTAAAAGTGCCAGGTACGTGCAGCTCCCTGCCTCCTGCACCTCCTCTGTAGGATAAAATTCCCTTTCCAGGTTCCCACCCTGAGAAAAATGTGAATTTCAAGTTTTTTCCAAGACAAAAAACGTAAGTGATGTTATCTTTCTGTGAAGGGACGAGTGGTAGGAAACACAGGTTGTCTTCCTTTCTGTTTTAATCAGCAAATTGCTTAATAAATGTAAGGTAATAAATCAGAACAGTGGCACATGCTTGGTTTTGAGGATAGGCTGCCTGAGTGGCACCATGCTTGTCCTGCATTCCCAGAGCCAGTTTCAGGCATGGTCCAACAGGGAAGGCAGGATCCCCACTCCCTCCCATCTCTTTTGCCTCATTTTGCCAGAAAAGCAGCTCAAATGTCATGGACAGCAAAAATAATTTTGCTGGGACTTTTGAACTTGCAGGGGTCACCCAAGCCCAAGCAGCAGCTGCAAAAGGCAGTTCTCCTGCCCTCCACCTCCTGTCCCACTCCTTGTTCGTTTGCGTCTTTGTCTCCCTCGTTTTCTCCCTGTGTCTCACTCCAGCGCTTTCTGACCTCAGTATTGCTCTGTCAGTGCTAAGACTGCAAAGAGAAAAACTTGAAAACCCTGATTCAGACTCCAATCTTGGTTCCATGCTCCTCTTCTAAACCCTGATGGCCATTTTTGTCCAGAGCTGTATCCTGATCTCAACAGCAATTTTAAGAATTCAGAGTTGTTCACTGCCTCCTTTCCACTGGCTCAAACACAGATCAAACCTGGATTTCAGGGTCTGAAATTTCTCATACATATTTCTGTGTTCAGACTAGGACCTTGAATGACAGGAATCGGTGACAGCGGTTTTCTGAAGATGAACTGGTAACTTAAAAATGGAGTGACAACTCTGATGGGCCCTGAATCTGGGGACATTTGTAGTGCCCTTTCCAGGACTGACAGGCTGAGAGATACAGCACTAGTATAAAAACAAGCCTGTTTTTAAAGGTTTGTCTCTTGGCCTTCCCTCCTTGGTGATGTCTCACCTACGACACAGCCAGTGACTCATCCTTCAATTATTGTTGCTGTCATTCTGGTCCAAATTGCTCGGAGGAAGGGAAATACTGACAGAGACACTTTGGGAGATTAAAATACCCGTGTCTGCGATGCTTTATAACAGCTTTGCTATAAGGAACCCGCTTTCTCCATGATTACTTTGCTATGAATTCACTTGTGTAACACATTCTTGGAACAGCACCATTTGTTTCTGGAACAAGGAATCAGCGACAGGAGATTCATTATAGACGGGGAATATTTTCTTTAGAGAAAAGCTGTCAGGTCAAGTCAGGCTTTTATATTGCTGTTTGTAAAACAAGGTGTTTACATACCTGTAAACCTGCCATGTATTTTTTTTCCTTCTGACGAAAGTCACCTTTAGAAATGTAGGTGGAAACGGTTCTTTGGCACTGAAAGCAGAGTGAGAGCAGGAAAGGCCAAGCTGTCACACTTCCTTGCCCTTTCTTCCCCTTACAAGGTGCCAGCCCCCCCGGGAATGTGCCCAGGGTGCTGATCACCCCAAATCCCAGGAATGTGCAATGTGCACCCTTCACTGTCCAAAGCACCCTGGCTCTGCCCCTGCTGCAACATCACCTGAAGAGAGGGTACAGCCTGGTGCCTGCAGCCTCCCTCCTGCCAATCCCTACATCTGTCCCCAGGACCATGGGAGAACCCACTCTTTGTCACAAGGTTAATAATTAAGATACTCCAGATGATAAATAGAAGTGCTAAGAACTCGGTGTGCTGCATATCCCTCCTCTGCAGGCAGCTACTCAACTCTTTTATCTAGATTATCATCTCTGAAGGAAAGTATAATTTGGCAATCATGGTCAAAGTGTTTAGACAATTCAGTCAATGGAAAACCCTGAGGCAAAAAGACAACTAAAACAAAAACATGAAGACAGAGGGATGTAAGAGGAGAGCAAATCCCACTCGATTATGTCTTTAGACAAAATCTCTCTTGCCCATGGTGAACACACAAGGCCTCCCAAAGACGGAGGAAAGCAGGCTTCCTAGGTAACAACAGAAATTAATCTAGAAATTAGATGCTCAAATCAGAAAGATGAAAGCTGCAAACCAGGCAGGATCTCTGCACTTCTGCTTTCCTTACTCCGTGGCCGGTGGAGTTGTCATTGGATGTTTTAATTCTGGAGTGAACACTTCTGTCCCCTAATTTACCCTGTCATTTGCCCACCCCCAGGAAAACAAAATTTGTGTTCAGATAAACACAGACTAACTCCCAAGCCTATGCAGACTATTTAATTAAGAGTTTCCAAGTGGAAACCACACATTATTTCCTCAAATTAAGGGACCCTCCATTCTGCTCTAGGGGCAAACAGAAATCAGGAGGCAAGGGGCCGGGCCATATCCTGAACTCCCATTCCCTCAAGAGCATCAACTATCAGACTGTGCAAACACAGACATGTGCCTCTGATGGGAAAAAATCAAACCAGAGGGCTTTGCAGGCAGAGGGCTGGAAATGCCTGTCTCCTCCACGGCCAAAAACCTGGAGTGCGGCCAGGCTCCACTGACCTGACTGCTGAGGAGAGGAAGGAGCTGTAAGCCAGCAATTAGTAATTCTGCTACTAACAGCAAAGATTGCTGGGAAGCATAAATAGGATTGCTGTTTATATGAGAGTTAGTGCAGGAAGTGGTGTTGCTGGTGGCTGGGGGTTTTTCAGAAAGCTGCCTTACCCAGGGAAGGATGCGGTTTGTCAGAATCCCTCAGCCCCTGGGTGAGGAAGAGCTTCATGCACAGAGGTTTGGGACTGGTTTTATGGATTTACATCACTTATATTATCACTTCCAGTCCAAATGTGCATTATTAAACTCCATAGCATAAGAGGCAACACATAATCCTTTGGTACACTCCGAGTTTTATTCTTACATTGTGGTGCACAGGGGAAAAATCTCGGACTTTCTGAACGATTGGTTTTTATTTTTCTCAGGAACACAGCTCACCCACAGAGATCCCTGCAGTTTTTGAAGGGATAGGTGCTTTTCCAAGCAGCATGAAAAATAAAATCATGAATGATGCACAACTTAGTCATAATAAGCACAGAATTAAGAAACAAGGAAGATAGTATAAGCTTTGGGAAGGGAACTAGTTTGTTTGTGCAAATGGTAAAGCAAGGAAATATACCTCTAGAAGAATTTCAGTATTACTTAATTATCCAGAAGTCTGAGATGAAGAGAAAAAAAGGTCTAGAAAATGACCTGACTTCTAGTTTTCACCAACTTCATTCTCTGTTGTTGTCAGTCACCTTCTGCTTCTCCTTTAGTGGAGCAGTTTCTCTGAAAATCAAAGGACTGTGCTGTTAGTGCAGAAAGGTGTGGGCACAGTGACCCCTTTTTAGGAGGTGGACAGAACCATTTTGGCATGTGTAAGAAAATAAACTCTAAAATGCAGAAAGTAAAAATGGGGAATTCTCCCTAAATTTCCTATTTACTTATCTATCTATCCATCCATTTATCCCCAGGAAAGAGAATGCATTTCACATGGGGCAAGATGGAAAATGAGTGATCAGAGCAAAATTAAAAATTTCCCCAAGTTCTTAGAAATGAGGGATGTTCATTTATTAATACTACTAAAAATGAATGACATTAGGCTGGAGGAAGGTGACAAAAGCATTCCTCTTGGAACATCACATCCTGGATTTCACGGCACATGTACATTTGAATTCGGTCTCTTAAATATGTCAGCCGTGTGCCCACTGGAGCTCACAACTCTGTGTTGTTTGGCCAGTCCATCTAACCACTGAATTAAAGGGTAATACAGACGTGCTGTGGGATGCAGGAATTATTGGTGATGACAAGTATCACACTGGGAGCAATGGGGCAGAGTGACAACATAACACGAGGAGAAAATTATCTCTGACATGCCCTTTACTTTCTTTAATGGCATATAATTTCTGGTCCAAATTAAGTAAGGACCTCCAGTGCTATTTGACAGTACCTGGAGGAGACAACCTTAAAAATTTGCCAGTTTTGCCTTAGATAAATAGATAGAGTTTCTTCAGTGCTCCTTGCACTTCCTCCTACTTAGTTTAGAGAGTGCTCCCAATCTCAGGCAGTGATATTTAGCTCTCTAGCAACTGGCAAGTTTTAAAGGATCATTGTATGTTTTCATGCTGAAGTGATAAATCTGGAGGTGAGTTCCTGGCACGGCCAATGGGAATGTGGATGTGTGCTGCAGAAGACAGGTTTACAGCAGTAAAACCTGGGAGAAGTAATTACGTGAGCCACTTTGGAGGAAATCATAATTAAGCCTTATTGGGGTTTGAAAGTTTGGATTTACAGTATATTTCACTCACCATTTTTCATTTTCATGGACCTCTGGCAGTTTCTGCTTCCATCTGGGATGAGGAGAAAAGTAGCTAAAAGCACTATGAATTAAATAGTGGGAAACCCATATACATTCAGGAGGGCACGCTGGCAGTCTGGAGAGAAACCTTGTTCTTTAGGGACACAGAGCTCCATTATATTTCTCAGGCTGAAGAGGACCTGTGTCATTTTGGGGGTTCATTCAAAGCAAAACCCTTTTCCATGAAAAGGAAAGAAAACATCGGAGGTTCAGTTGTGTTTTCCCTGAGGAAGCCTTGCCTTGAGGCAGGGCACAGCAGAAAGTACAAAATTCCCATCCTGGGCAAGAATCAGAGAAAAAAAGGACCCTTTTCCCTTGAGAGGGAAGTCTGTTGCACTGGTCTGGACTAGTGACAACACATGCATTGCTATTATGCTTTCCAGTTTCTATCCAGTGCAGGAGCAGCAAGTTGGGTGCAATAGGAAGGATGCCACTGATAGTTTATAAAACTGTGAGCACTGAAAATGGTTAATTTGCTGTGTCAGGTTTTGCAGTATTACTCCTCAGATCGTTAGAGCATGCTACTAGCAATCCCCCAAAACTGACATTTTGAAGGCCTTAGATTTCATTCCAAGTCTGAAAAGTGCCACAAGAACTGAGACATGGACTTTTGCAAACACGTAGGAGTCCAGGAGAGAGACCATGTCAGACATATGTTCAGCACTTGTCCACGCACTGTGAAACATCTGAGCCTGTTTGTGTGCTCACCACAGCCATGAAACGACTTCCCAGACTCCTGTGTCAGAGCTTTACACCTGCATCCTACCCAGACCTCAGAGCCCACAGGAAAACTGATTCTGCTCACTGTCACCTTCTTGCTTTTTCACGAGGCTGAGGAGGTAGAAACTCCAAGGTTGATCTCACAACAGTGTGACTATGCACTTGTTTGGAATTTTGGCCAATATGTTAATAAATAACGTAAATATCAAAGAATGCAAAATATTGTACAGTGGCAACACCCATTACCTCCAGCACTGGCAAGGATTCTAATGTAATACAAAAATTCCATTAATTTAGATAATAAAGATTAATACCCTAACCTAAATCCATACAGTCCTGAAGAGAGTTTGAATGTTTTTTTCATTAGACTCTGGGAAAAAAAACCCACAAACAAATTCAAAAGCAATTTCTAGTTTCAAGTCACTTCAATAGAGATTTGATTTTTGGGTCACTTTAAGCATAGAAGTTGGATTGTAGCTGCCTTTGTGCCTCTTGTATAGAATTCATAAAATTAGCATATTATTATTATATATAGAATTCATAAAATTAGCATGTTATTACCATCCAGAGGTTATTAAGACAGACTAAAAAGAGTAGACTTTCTGGGAAGAGAAACAATAAAAGTGGTGGAGATGGAGGATATAAGTAGCTCCAAGGATGGATACCAGAGACTCAGCCTTCAAAATAAGGGCTGTCATGACCTCCTTTCTCACCCACAGTATGTGCACAGTTCATCCACAGTATTTCCCATTTCAGTTCAACAGTTGCTTGACAGGCTGCTAAATTTAAGTACATGTGCAAGGACATGCTGCGGACTTCTCCTGGGCTTGAGATGAGGAATATAATTCACTGCTTTCCAGAATCCAGGTTTAAAAGCAGATATTGAGATCTAAACCCCATGCAGTACAGAAAAGGTCTGGAATTCGGCTTAGACTTCAAGTGCCTCAGTAGCTGAAGCAATGTCCAAACCCTCTGCCTGGTTTGGGTTGTCTGGAAGCAGTCCAGCATGCTAGATTATCCAGAGAGATAGTGAGTTATATATGTTAATGGGGAATTTAAGTAATACAATTTACAAATGGCAAGTACACACTCCTCTGGTTTCCCAGCTAAATCCCAGGAATGCATTGCTTGGAATTTCACAGTGCAATCGTAAACCCCCCAACACACTCCTTGTATTCCTTCTTAGGTCAATGCAGTGCCAAAGATCATTACAACTCCCTTTTCAAAACTGATTTTATTACTTCAGTCTAATTCTGTAGACAACATCATCAGGCCACATTGCAAAACCATGCTTTCATCACAGCCATTGCATTACATTAGTCTTTCTCATTTCTGCACGCCCTACAAACAGCAGAACACAAGTGAACACTGAAAACAACCAGCAGAGTTGGTTTATCCATCAGCCACATGGACATCTGGATCAGCCAGAGTGACAAAACCAGATTAATACTGATTTTCCTAATAAAATCCCAACCCATCAGCTTTAGGCTGAATTTAATCCTAAACTTTATAACCTCATATAATCATGGCAGCATTGGCTGCTTTCTCTTGGAAACCACCCCCTGGGCACTGCTGGAGACAGAGTATCTGAATTAGATTGTCTCTCAGCTTGACATTGCACGGCACCAGAGAGGGGTGGAAATAGCCCCTCAGCAAGGATAATGAAAGGCACACCAAAAATTTCTGCTTAAACTATACACCTTTGTCAAAATCAAATTTATAGGTATTTTATTTAAAAGTGTATCAGCTATCTTTGCTTGTAACACTAGCAACTGCTAATAAAGATAGCAGGGAAGAAGCAAGTGGAAATAGGGAGAAGGTGATTGCTCTGACTGGCATCTTTACTGGCATGGGACCCTGGAGCAGTTTAGGAAGCTTTTCTAGTGGTGGCCCAAAACCAGTCAAGACTGGCTCTGTGCTGTCTTGCATAGAATGCCATGATCTTCCTCTGCAGCCTCTTCAGCAGGAGACAGTGGCATAAGAGCTCTGAAGGAGGTCACACTATTGCATCAGCAGATGTGCAGAGGCATATCCTACAGGATGTACATAGGTGTAAGTGTCCTCTGAAACCTGGGGTTTCTCTCTGGGGCTGAAGGAGCATTTGGGGGAAGTTTAATGCAAGGCAAAAGGGTCTGTTTCTTTGAGGTGTTTGGTGTTTGTGTGCTGCCATCTGTGAGGAACCATTCTGGTGTCTCCAGATACTCTTTTTGGAGTAATAAGAGGGATACTTCATTCTGGAGTATCTTATTAAAATTACTGCACTTGTCTATGTTTGAGGCTGGTGCTAATATTTGTTCAAAGCAGAAGGAATGGGTGGTTCTTGTTCTCTCTTCATGACCATATTGTTTGCATTTTCTGCAACCTTCAAGTGATAAAAGAAATATAATAATCTGTCTGTTGTCTCCCTGCCAAACTGTCAGCTCAGCCAGTCCAGCACACCAGCAGCCTCAGAGATTTTCTAAAACAACTTCCAAGCCATACATACGAGATACAGGGCACTTTATAAAGCAAAACCAGTTCATTTCTCAATCTAAAGCCACCCGTGAAGTGTCAGTCTACGGGAATCAATTCACACATGTTTTAATCAACTTGTAAGTTACACTGGATATATGGGAATAGTTAAATTTATAGAGCTTGGAGTCTGGCCCATTAAACTCTGTCTATACTGTTTTAACACTTCTGGAAGCCTACATTTAAATTTGCCTCGGGTCATGAGTGAAATGAATACTCCTACTTCTAGTGAAATGCCAAGCACAGATCCATGAATGTGCACTGAAAACAAAATAAAAGCTTCCCCATGCTGTCCATGGGGATGGCAGGGCTCTGGAGTGACTGGGGAGCAAAGGACAGTGGGGATGTGCAGGGGTGTCCCACTGCTCTGGTTGCAGCCACTGGTTCCAGGCATGCAGGAGAACAAACCCTGCCAACCATATACGAGCAGAAACGTGCCTTGAAATGGGATCCAGCTGTTTGCTGAAGGGTTCTCAGCTACTGACAGCCAATTTGGACATTTTGGGAACATCTGCAGGTTTGCTCTTATCGATGGATGGGGGGTTTTGACTGCATTTGCTCTTGGAGCAGGTTTGGCTGATAGCATCAGCATCTGCTCAGCAGCATTAGCAGCCCTGCCTATGCAGGTACCGAGGAAACCAGAGACAGGGCTTTTGCCAGTCAGGACAGGAATGTTTATTTAAATGTAAGGAGAGAACCAGATCTGCAGCTGCTGGATCTACAACGAGTCTCAGAGGGGCAAAAACTGACTTGGAAAAAAAGCACTGTGTCCTGTGAAATAGAAAAGGAAAAAAAAACCACCGAGCCAAACCTCTTGCAGGAATATGCACTCCCCACACTGAAAAGGCATTTTTGGTTTCCAGAAAAGATGGCTACAGCCCTCATGCCTCTGGTTGCCCAATGACAGGCAGCTTTACATGCTGAATACCAACATGAGGATTTGCAAAAACAATTACTTCAATTATCTTGTTCCCTTGGCAACCACATAACACGCACTCATGTTTTAATGAGTCACTGCCACTGATGAGCAGGGGCTGCTGTGCAGGGCAGGAACCCTATCCCAGAACCCCACAGCTCCCTGGGGAGCCCAAGGGGCACCCGGGGGACTCCAGCAGCACCTGCCATTCCCACCTCATGTTTTTTCCCTAACAACCAAGAAAAAACAGAGTTTACTGTCTTGAATATGAGGGTATTGGGTCAGAGCGAGCACCACTGCAACCATAAAAGCCTAATGTGAACTACTGTAAAATAAAGCAACGTGAAAACATAATTCCAACTTCTCAGGTGCAGTAGACTGTGTATAAAATTGCCATTACTGAGCTGAATTCTGGCTGAGATACCAGTGGTGTGAAACCAGAATCATGTCACTGACTGACTGCAGCTTTTTTGGGTATGCTCAAGGATAAACAGCTGATGGCTAAACAGTTGTGTGAAGACTGTTTTCAAAACGCTGAGATTCATAGCCTACAAAAAATAAGTTCTGCATGCTAACAAAAGCATGTAGAATGTATAACTTTTATATCTCATTTTATATTATATACATCCATACACACATCTACGCATCTAGGCAAAAAAAAATTCTGAATGGATAGGCTGATTTTTATTGCCTTATCTCAGTCCCACAGCAACTGCGAACTGCTAAAAGGAGCAAGAAAAATGACAAAAGTTCCTGAGAAAGTTTGTATTAAGATGAGAAATAAGGAAAATACTTGAGGTGTTCAGTGAAGGAATTGAGTAGCAGGAATTGAGTAGCAGGAAACATAATAGAATGTTTACGACAAGGCTTGTGAGAATGGAATGACAATGAACCTGGGGATCTTATTCATCTCTCTAGTGCTATTAGACAAGAAGATAACCTGAAAATAAAAGGAAACAACACACATACAATTTTCAGTGGTGTAACTCCCTGCTACATGCAATCCTTGCACTTACTGCTGCAGCGGTATGTTTGATTATGGTGGTTTAGAAACACCATGTAGCTACTGCACTTGCTAAATCAAAAGTTTGCCCAGGAAACAAACTCTCATGCACAGGCAGAGCACATGGGAAAGGTCAGAAAGGACCCTCACGTCAGGCCAAGCAAATCCCTCTCCAGATAGTTTTTAATGAAATATTAATTTAAAGCTCAACAAACCCCACTTTTGTTGTAATGATGGAAAGGCAACTGCGCAAAAGA
Organism: Manacus vitellinus; assembly: GCF_001715985.3. NCBI lineage: Eukaryota > Metazoa > Chordata > Aves > Passeriformes > Pipridae > Manacus > Manacus vitellinus. Next base: position 34,925 of record NW_021940749.1, on the reverse strand, counting down.
AAAAAGCTTTTAGTCCAAGGTTTTGGAGCTTGTGAGTATTTCATTTCTGGAAATTCGATCTCTTTTGGTTTTCTACTGTGCCTGACCCATCACAGGTATGATCATGCCTAGAAATTGGTATTTTTCCCACTGGTGTGGGTAAAAGGCTATTTTGCAGACAAAAGACACCAAAACATTTGTATTGGGTACTCAGAAGTGACAAATTCAGCCTGATATCCAAACCCACATGCATTCCCATCACACTGGTAGGAGAGAAGAAGAGCTAGGAGCAAGCAGAGGTGTAAAACAGATAGAAAGCTTGAAAACCAGCTGCAATGAGGCAGCAGCTATCGGGTACAAAAATAGCAACATTTCCCCATGTAATCACAACAAATTGTTTTTAATCACAAGCAGATGTGATTCATAATCAGTTTTCCAAATTCAGTCTAATGAGAGCCCCAGCAACTCCCAGCTGAAGAAATACTTCAGAGGGCAAGGGAATACCTATAGGTCAGTTTACATACCTTGGCAGCAACATGCAAGCCAATGGGGACATCCAGAAGGAAATAAGGTCACAAATTGGCAGGGCAGCAGCTGCAGTTACCAGTTTAAACAAGATTCAGTTGTTGAAAATCTACATCTTAAAGGCCAAATCTGCAAGTCATAGACCAAACTATGAATCTTCAGCTCAAATGTTATTTCCATCTGAACGTATGGCTATGAAACCTGGATGCTCCCCTGAGGCACACAGAGAGGCAACCTGAAGCTTTTGAAAGAAAACAGAATGAAAATATGAAATGGAATGGATTCATAACGAATGCCAGGAGCTATGGAGGAGCTCAGTAACTTAACCTCTGGCAAAAGAAATGGGGGCATTTGGCACAGGTCGAGACTGAAGGCACACAACTGCCCCATCAGAGAAGCCCCAGGGTAACTAGAGGAATGGTTGTCTGAACAACTCCATCAGAGGATGCATGGGAACAGCATGATCTTGGATGTGTGACAGCATCTCTTGCTCCAGCAGAAACTTGATGACACTGGGTAGGGACTGTCAGGCTCTTGTGTGATGGATCCACCTAAATATCTACTCAGCTATCTCCTGACACGACAAGGTGCGATATGACATATACGGGGTACTGGTCCTAATGAATATAAAGTTCCTCTACTGTTTGTTCCATTCCTGTATCATTACAGGAATGATTTTCAAGCTTTGCAGTTGCTGTGTAAATGAACAGAATTTTCCTAGATCTTTTTCCCATTTAGTTATTCACATTGAAGTTACACTGTTATGCTTTTGTTATGTTACTTATGTCTACAAGTTGCTAGAATTATTAACACTGTGTTGAACAGATATTGGATCTCCTCAGTTTATAATTGATAACAGCTCGAAAGGAAAGGTAATTATTTTTTTTGAGAGTGGATTTTCTTACCCTTGGGAATATATTTTTAAAATCTTACACTTATAAGAAAAGTTCCGCTCTGTAACCCTTAGATACCAAACCCATGGATAGATTGATGTCAGTGAAACTAACTCTTGCATTTGAAAAAAAGCATAAAGAGCAATTCCTGCTCCAGCAGCTGAAGCTGGGGCGTCACTCAGACAATTTCAATCTGAATTCCCAGATTACCACAAACTTTGGCAACGTACCTTTCCTGAAGGAACCGAAGCCAGTGCTGCTGGGAGTTCAGAAGCAGCTTTCCCAAGCTCCATGCCCTGCCTGGGGCACTCTCCTGCTGGCTCTCCCTGCAGACACACACATCCAGTGTTGCTGGAGTTGGGAGACCTGTAACACGGGCATCCCCACTGCCTGCCTGATGGGATGTGTGGGATCAAAGCTGTCACTATCAATCAGAGCTAGTGAAAAGCTGCTTTCCAGGTGGCACAAACAAGCTCTGAAAATCCTTTCCTAGCCCCCTTTCTTGTGATCGGGGGAAAATATTTCACTTGTTTTCTGATCTCAATGTGAGGGTATTTCAGATGCTGTGAGAACTCCACCGTATAGGACTAGATGCACAAACAGCAGGAGGGAACTCATATTCAAAGGAATGGAAAGAAAATAATGAATTACTGGAACAGCGCTGGCCACTTCAGTAAGAACACCAGTCATCTAATGAAAATATTGACATTTATGGGAATCCACAGGCAGAGTTAGGCATAGTTGTGGTCTCTGCTACTGTATCACTTTTCAAAATGTTTTATTTCTGTTTACCTTCCAAAACAAACTACTGTAACTAATATGTTTATAATAATTAAGGAAGAGACAGCCAAGTTTGAGAGAAGAATGGCCTCCAAAATTCACACTTTTCCCAGCTGGAAGGGAAGGCTTAATTGGGCTGAGGCCTTCTTTTCTTTCTCTAATCAGATAGGAAAGCTGGGAGGTAGGAACAAGGGCCCTAATTATTGCTAGTATAACTCCAGGAAGAACAGTGTGCTTGCACAAGGCAACAATTTAATATGCTTTCCTTTGCTAATCATGCCATTAGCAGCTAAATAACCACAACTAATACATTTATGTGTATGCCTGTGTTTGTATATACATGTGTGTGTATGGATATACTTATAAGAGAATGTCTTTGGTCAATGCTGAAGCTGGAGGTGGTGCCCAGTGCTGATTCAGCCTGATAATAAGTATCTTGAGGACAGTCTCTCCTCAAGCCTCGAAGCAGCTTTTGTGGTCTGTCATTGCAGCAGGACTGACAGTGCACAGACCGTGCCCGGGGGGCACAGGGAGACAGCTTTCTCAGGGAAAGGTCTGTGACTGTTTTGCAACCAAAAACGGTCCCAGGCCTGAGGGGTCTCGCTGCTGGAGGAATGAGATGGCACAGAGCATTGGGCAGACGTGACTGTGTTTGTGGTTTTGCAAGACAGACTCGGGCCGATCTCTTGTGGCAGGGAAGTCTGATCCCTTAATCTCGCTGAGAAAAACATATTCTGTGCACGTTCTCTTAATTACTCATCAGGGAAGGCCTTGCTCAGTATGTAGCAGAATTCAGCCTGTTTTACTGCTTTCAGTCTTTTTGCTCTGGGAGCAAAACAGAGTTGGCTTTCCTGATCAGCTGGTGGTGACAGCTTCCTCAGGTTTGTCAATACGACCCTCATATATCCAGCAAGGATAAGCATCTGTCAGCCTCTCATCAAAGGCTCCCACAACTTTCCACTTGCCCAGCTGACCTCTTCTGTGGCCAGACTGGAGAGGTTACTTCCTAAAGATAACCATGACATGGATCTGCCAATTATGAAATAATGTTTATTCCTTCCAGATCAAAAAGTGGTCAGGGGAACACATTGTAAAGCCAAGGCACACTTGTCCCTTTTTGCAATAAAGCTGTATGCCCTTATAGCAGTTAGCAATCTATTTTTTGGCACTTTGTTAATCATGTGTATCAGCTGCTTCCTTAAAAGTATTTTGTTTCCAAACTAGCGACCAAGTAAATTGATAAACCCAGTCAAACCCAAAACAAACAGCGAGGAGTTCCTTAACTGAAGATAGAAGGGTCTAGAACTCACCTCAAACATTTTGTATTGCTAAAAGAGATTCACAGGCGTGCAAACCCAGCATGCCAGGCAGGAGAAACATGCTTCTTCCTGTTGATGATTCTTTCAAATTTCAAATTACAGGATGTGCACAAAAGATTTCTTCAAGTTCTGTACAAAGCATAAGGGAAAATACTGGCCTTGGAAATGCAACTCTCTCTCATTACAGCAAATGTGTTCTCTTCTTAGAGTTGAGGAAGGATGAGATTAATTTGAAATATTTAATTTTTAAACAGGACAGCAGAAAGGATGAATTTTTCCACTTATCAACTCAGAAATAAAATCTGATTTATTGCTTTATAAGTTATGTAGAAGCTTCACTGGAAAAGTATAATATATCTGTGATACTATATCTTTAGAAGAATCAATATAGAGCTTTAAATCAAAAGATTTTACACCATTCAACAGTAAATCCACAATGATAAAATGTGGCAATAGAAGAATTCTATAATGACAAAGGGATTCAAATAAAATATTGATAAACCCAATGCATCTCCATACATTCTCCTAATTCCAACTGGAGCTGTGTTTGCACGGCTCATTACTGGGAAGAGTTACTGGTTAAAAGGCTAAATTTTCTAAGTTGTCCTCTTCTGAGGGCAGGAGTCTCTAAATCTGGAAAGTATTTAGGTTTCACAAAACGATATGATCAAGCATTCCTGACAAAGCCTCCATGCTCCTACTTGATTGGAATTTTTGAATTGCAGGCTGCAAGCTGCTGAGCTCTCTGAGAAGGCTTTGAGAGACCAGTGTAAGCTCCAGTTCTCACCTTTCTGTATTTTTTGGTATGTGATGGGTTCTCCACACTCTGTTGAAAATAGCAGGGAGCCCTCTGCTCCACGGCAACCTCTGAAGCATCCCCTACCTGGAAAATCACCAGCCCACAGATATTAGGAGAACCTGTTACTTAAATCTGTTTTTGAAACTTCCTGTGCTACTTTTTTTTTTTTTCTTTTTCTCTTTGCAGGATTTATCCCATGACCAATTTTGGTTGTTAATGGTCTGTGTTTTAGAAAATGATCTCGCTGGTTATTTATGCCCTATATCTCTATTTCAGTTATGCATTCAGCAGCTGGAGTCCATATGGAAATGTTGGTCATTTTAACTGAGTGAAGACCTTTGCAGATAAGGGATAGGAAATATAATAATGTTTTTCCTATTGGGTTCCTAATCATATGCCATTTAGGAGAAGTATGTATGGAGCAGGATATTTTTCCTAATATTATGATTTACTATTATCAATTTCAATGTGCAAATTGGCCCTGGAGTAGGCAGCAAACAAAGAAATATTTAATTTTAAAACTGTGAGCAGGAATTAATACCAGTTTGGAGGAGCAAGACCTTCTTCCTGTAGGAACTGTCACCTTTTTCACTTCCCTACCTCCCTCAGGAACATTTCTGCCTGGGAACCAGCTCCACTTTCTCACAGTGACACAGCAAGGAGGTTATAAATATCTCAAGCCTAACAGACTCACTCTCACCGGGGCATCCTTTCCTGGTTTGCTCTTTGCCAAGCTGTGATTACAAAAGCAATTCCTCACACCCTTGAATAAACACCGTGGAGCTCTTCCAATGGGTACAACCATACAAGACAACAGGGGGGTGCTGTATTTAACACAGCTGATAGCTGTGCATAAGAGAGTAGGGAACAAGTGCCACTACTGGAAGTCCAAGGCAGCGCTGGAGCTGACAGGAAAATCAATTACAGTGAGGCAGTGGAAAGAGAGTGATGGAGAACTTGAAAATTAAAAATATACATGTTCTAGAATTTCAATTGAATAGCCATCTTGCATGCCTACACAGAAGAATGGCTTGTGCAAAAAAAAGAAAAAAAAAAGAGAGAGGAATATGAAAACCATAACCTAATGTTACCAAGACTTTCGAGGCCAGATGGAAAATCCATGTAATAATAAAGAACATAGCTGATCTGCTGGTGTGCAAGTGTAAAGAAAACAAGCTGCACACCAGCCTTATTAAAGTTAAAAGAAGCAACGATTTCAGGCCAGTTTGCCACAAACAGCTGTGAGAAGTTGTCAAAAGGAAGTTGCAAGTGTCGCAAATTCTACACTTTCACTTTTCTCTGACCAATTAAAGTCTGAGGAAGCTGAATTCATGGATCAGTTATTTTTCAATAGCAAGTGCTCACACAAATGCAGAATTTGCTTTCAGAAATGCAGAAACTGCTGTATGTAGATAGCAAAATAGTTTCATATTAAACTCTTTGGTGACAAAAACTTCTTGGACAATTAGCTCTTCTGTGCAAGTCACTGTCCAGCCCATCACTTGCTTCAGGTGAAGAAGAAACCTGGGGAGTTTCAAACCAGAGTTTTTCACTTATCCGTTTTTCATTATGAAGATTGTCTGAGTTGATATTTGTGATGCACTATAAAACATAAGTCTCCCAAAATTACACATGGGCCAATATTTAATTACTGGAATGGAGTGGGCACTAGTATTCTTATACATTTTAAAGAGGAAGGGCTAAATCTGGGTATACATAAATGTGAATACTTCATCAGGAAATATTTTGCTTATACAGAAAATTAACTGTTTTCACAGCCTCAGGGTATGCCAGGGTGAAAGTGTTCCCTGCCACATGGTTTGTGCAGCTAATTTCTCAGGGACCCAAGTGGCAACATTTTCTACTTGTCGAGTAGAATACCCTTAGCATGGTATTTCAGAGCTTCTTTATTTTCAGTGTTTGAAAGTTTTTCCCAGAAGCCAAGCCACATGTTACCTCACATTCATTTCTTCACAACATTAATTTCTTCACAATATCTCCACAGATTTCGAGGGAGGAATCTCAACTCCCAGTCTAAACAATACTGGAAGAAAAATTTGGAATATGGGGGGGAAAGTTAAGGAAACCACTGCTCCCTTATTTTGTTGCAGAATTAGGACAGACAGGGTAACTCATTCTAAGAGTGACACAAAACCCATGATAACTAACAACCAGGATTTAAGATCTTGACAGTTCTACACTCTTCCCAATTAAAATATTCCTGTGCCTATCACTGGAAAAACTTCTCACCCTTCAGAGCTTTCTAGAAATATCAATCACTGCCTTTTCACCTGCACGTTAACATGTTTGTTCAGTTGTCAGTTCAGTCCCAAACACAAACACTTTCATCCTGCTTTCCTGCAGACAGGAGAGGGGAAGGAAAGGAGCAGAAGATATCCGTGCTGGTTGTAAGCTTGGTCCATAACTCCTTTGGTCACCTAGGATGCACATGATGTGAACAAGTGAAACCACAAAGCAATGAACCACAACATCCAGCACAGCTCGACCTTTTATCCTATTTAGCTGAGCAGAAGCCCAGTTTCCCCTTGGTTGGTGTGGCTGAGTCAATCCTTTAATGACAAAGCGCTTTGAAGCAGGAGAAGCAGATGATATCCTGAATATCTGCTGTGAAAAACAAACTGAGTTCTCTTTGGTTTGCAAAAGTCATCACTTCTAGATTCCATGTAGCTACAGACGTTGCACTAGAATCCCTCTGAGAAACCAGGATCCAAGCAGGGCATGCAGTGCCCAGGGATGCAGGGCATGGAGTACCACCTGGAGAGCTTGTGGGGTGCTGCCCCTCTCTGCCCAGCAACAAATTGCTCTGAGGGTTGGTCTGGGGAGGGGAAAACTCACAACTTATTTTCTCAAGTGAGTGGAGCATCTGGAAAACTCTGTCACATCACCCATACATGTTCCTCTTTCTTCGATTTTAATTTTTTTTTCATGGGCAGTTTTGCAGTATGAAATCTTCAGAGCTGAAATAATATTAAAAGAAAGAGATCCTTCTTTGCAAGGTAATTTGAACTCTAAACTGAATTTGGGCTTGATGATGTTTGCAGGTCTGTTGTGTTCATTTTCCCTGTACCTTTCAGCACTCCAGCCTTCTCTGTGAGTATACTCATGGAAAGCGAATTTGAGGTAATAGCTCATTTTGGACTTTACAGTTGACTTTCAAGCTTGCCCTTTGCAAATCTCATTATAGCAATTAGCTAGATAGATGGTGGAAGAATGAAAGTATCCCATGAGGGAAAACCTGGATCTAGCGAAATTCAGGAGAGTTTTGCCAATGGCAGGATTTCAGCCCATATTTGTAATGTGACAAACAAGGCAGCTGCAATTTTCAAGTATTCATGACTGGTGACAAGATTTCCACTCCAAAGAAATTAGCGTAGTCAAATGATGGTTACATCCAACTCAGTTTGCAGACACGAAAAAAAGAAACAGTTTTTATTGTGATATGAGTTATTGGCTCAGGCTAGAATTCCTAACCAGAACAATTTTGCCACATTTACAAAAAATGGAATGAATTAAATTCTATTCCATAATAGGCCCTGGTATTCGAGCTGCAATTCCCAAGGTGCACAACTTATAAAATGAATCTTTTTATAGTTTGTAAAGCTGGCAGTGGAAAAGAAAGCAGCCTTATTCTCAGGTAGCATTTAAACCCCATGAAAAATGTTGTGAGGAGTTGTGTTATTGTTGTAACACTGTCATTGAGGTTAACTTAGAGGGTCAGTGTGGAGTATTGTGGGACAGATGGGAGTTATGGGAGGAAAGAGTCCATTCCTTCAAATGTGTCATTGCTATAATTTCTAAAAAATTAAGAAAATTAAAATAATATTAACATAACAACCTGCTGACACAGGTTTCCCAGAGAGGTGGTAGATGTCCCAGCCCTGAAAACATTCAAGACCAGGTTAGAGGGGTCTCTGAGAAACCTGATCTAGTTGAAGATGTCCCTTCTCACTGCAGGGAGGTTGGATTAGATGACCTTTAATGGTCCCTTCCAACCCAAACCATTCTATGATTTGACCATTTTCTCTTTCTAGATCCATTTTAATCTTAGATTAAATTTGGAGTAAATTTTGAGATTATTTTACCCTAAACACTGAGACAGATTTTCTCTGTTAAAACCCTTCTTTCCGTACAGTGTTTTTTTTTTCCAGACCAAGTTCTTTGCGTAAGCAGTGGATTAAATATAAATAATACAGAACTTCAAGAAAATACTTGGTCATTTAGTCACTGGTGACTTGTTTGGATGAGATAATGAACTGGAAGGCTTACAGTTTTCTCAGAGGAATCTATGCCCATGCACAAAGTAGTTGTCCGTCCAAGAGCAGCAAAGTCTTGAGATGTTTTATCTTCCTGGTAAATCCCTGTGTATTTCCACTCATTAATGCCCATCCTCCTCACAGTACTGGAAAGTGTGACTGCCCCTCCAGTTGCCCCAGTTTTGGTGGGAACATACTTCTTGATTACATCTTGAGGCCTTAGAGAACAGGAAGAAAGGTAAGTATGGACTGTGAACTAACAGTTCAGATATGGTGGTTCCTTTCCTCCCAAACCAAGTTTGGAAAATAATATGTTTGGAAAAATAGTGGCATGCAGGAAGGGCACTTGGAAGGGGCTGTAACACCACACTGGGTTTCCAGCCTAGAGTTTTGAGGTTTCATATCCGAGCACTGTCTTCTAGAGCAGAGAAACAAGATGGGCAACCTCACTGCTTAACACAGAAATGCAGTGTCTCATTTTATAATCTCTTCACTTTATTAGCTCTAGGGAGAAAGGGAATTATTCAGAGAGGAATTGTGTAAGTGCTGTCTCTGTCAAACATGTGCAAAAGGAGAAATAAACATTTAAAACAGCTGAAGGGCAAAGAAGGCACTGCCAAAAAAATGCTTATTGGAAAGAAGAAAATTAAATTTAAACTGAGTGCTACTAGTATTGCAAAAGAACAAGAAGCAGAACCTTCTTCTATACAGAGCACAGGAGCCACAATGCAAAACCCGTGAGGGGAAAGGAGGGAAGGTGCCAGCACAACACAGGAGCATCACTGGCAGAGCCTCAGTGGGAGCACGGGTGTGGTGAGCCAAGCACGAGCCAGGACTGACTTGGGCAACCTCCACAACAGTTTGTCTTCCCACAGCCATGCCTCCATGTGCCAGCAGTGGGACCAGCCCTGTTGCTGGTACCTGCGTGGGAGTTGCCTGCTCCCGTTGCCATCACTTGCTGGGGCTGCCCACACACCCACCTTCCAGCATCCTACCCTCTGCTGCATCCCACCCTCTGCCAACACCCATAAATCAACACTGCAAAAAAAGGGAGCCTGATTAGAGCAGAACTGCCTTGCTCTGCTTTGCTGCTGAGTAGCAGGAGGACCTTTTCCTCTCTCCTAGAGCTGGTGCAGCTCCACAGTAAACATCATGCAGCCTCCAGCTGCGAGGAGCTCCTCTCAGGAGGGCACATCTGCACTTGCTTTACAGCCTAAAGTTTGCTCATCCCATCTGATTGCTGTCCTCCTGTACTACTCACAGCGACAAAGAACAGCCAAGACGCAGTTTGGCCCCGCTGCTCCTTTTTTGTTACAATTACGAAATATCATCGTATCTCGGTCGGCTGAAGGAACAGGGTGTTTAATTTCTCTCTCTTATTCTTTATGGAGATGGGCCTGAGCCACAACGTTTGGATCCAGCTCCTGCATGAAGCATTTTCAAATGTTTGGACGTAGCCATCCGGCTCGCCCCTCTCTCCCCGCGCCTCACCCGGGGCGCTGCCAGTCACATTTTGGATTTGGCAAAATCCCTGTAAATGGATAGAAAAAAGGAGAGGCAGAGCTCAAAAGAGGGAGGAAAAGCTAAGGAATGGACTGCAGGGAAAAGGCAAGGAAAAGGTTATTGTGTAGCTGGCGCTGCCACTGATGTCAGAGAACACACCAGATCTGTCACAGGAGCGATCCCAGGAGATTTATGCCTGAGACTTTCCAGGGACTAGTCCCAGAGAAAAGCTTCTGCCTTCCGCAGTGTATCAGAGCTGCAAGATGAAGATAAGGACGAGATTTCATCAGGCACCAGCTGCAGTCTAAAACACTCTGCAAACATATACATGTTAATAAAATAAAGGTACATTTCAACCTCGTTATATGGCAAACTGGAGATTTAAATGAAGGGATCCTACAGGAGAGTATCAGGAGGTGGGAACAGGCTGGCCTCTCTTCACAATCCTAATTTTGCAAACAGCGCTTTAAAGTCCGCATCCAGTGGTAAACTGAGCACTGCAAGCTTTGCCCCCTCACTTATGTATGTCATATAATCAGGAAATGGAAATTATACAGTCTGCCTCTGGCTTCTGTAGCTAAGAAAAACACTGCCCAGAGTTACTGCAACAGAGCACAGAATTCCTTAGTAACCTGGAATGCAAATTAAATGAGATGGTTTCCCCTCTCTGATGATAGATATCTTGTATGAAGAAAAAACCCCTAATATCTGAGCACAGGATTATGTGTGAATTACTCTCTTAGTTGCACTTAAGTGTGTTTTAAGATGGTTCCAGTATCCCATTCAGACACTTACAACCAAAATGTAAACTCATATTTTTTCCCTTTTCCCCCCCCTTAAGTGAGTAGATATATTACTGTCTAGAGGCATGTAAATCTGTACAAATTTATTACTCTGTTCTAATTAAGTTTATTTGTTGATTTATCCATTTCACCTCCTTAAAGAAAACAGAGCTAAAAGCTCTTCAAAAGCTGTGTGATGACAGTCACCATTCTGTTTTAAAGTTTTTGGGCAATAAGTCAGTCCTGCCTCATCCCAACAGCAAAAGCGCCACACAGCAGACCCACACTTTGTCAGTACAAGCAAAATGGACATCTTTTAATTCCTCTCCTGAGCTCCATGACCTTATTTGGGGTGTGGGGGTGAAAGAAAGAGAGGAGATGGGGGTGTGAATGATCTACAGAACCCTGGCTCCCATCCTTCTTGTCTCTTGCACTCTTCCCTCATCTGTGGGAAAGGAGGCTGATGAGCCTTCACTGAGAGCTCTCACTGTCAAGTGTGACTTCAGGGGTGTGAGGGGGGCTCAGGCAACAGGGTGTGATCTCAGCTGTCTCCTTCCTTCCTTCCTTTTCCTCTGCTGGGACCCAGGACCTGATGTAAATCCACTGACGTCAACAGGAGCCTGATCAAAGGGGCCTGGGTTAGACCCCAAGGGCATTCCCTCCAAGAACTGTTTATGGCAAATTGATGTGACTTCAAGGAAGTGCCCTGCCTTCAAAATTAAACATAATCTAATTTTAAAAATCAGGTGGGGCAATCTTCTATTTAGGTCCTGATTCAGGAAATCACTGAGTAGTTATTTAACTTTAAGCATCTTATTAAGTTCTGTGCTGTCCAGCATGAGACCAGAATACAAGTTCACACATCTTTGGTTTAAGTACATAATTAAAGGTAAGCATGTGGCTAAGTGTTTTGCTGCATGGGGATGGAATTACTTGCATGCTTGGATGTTGTGCTGAACCACGGAGACAGGGGCTGCTTTGTACTTGCTGAGTAGAGAGAACAGGGAGCCCCTACTATGCTGTCACAGACTGAGGGGTGGAGTGGGCAAGACACTGCCTAAGCTTGAGAAACATCACTGATTCGTGAGGAAATTAGTGGGACTTTGGGACCTGATGCAGAAATCTTGATAGGAATAGGGAAATCTGTGTGTGCCTCATCAGCCTGCGCTACTTCTGCAGGCCTTTCCCCATCTGGCTTTTCCTCCACCTCATAGAAACACAGCATGGTTAAGGTTAGGTAACCATCTAGTCTAATCTCCCTGCTCCAGCAGGGGCCCCTAGAGTGTGTTACTTAGGGTTGTGTCCAGGTGGCTTTTGAATATCTCCAGTGAGGGAGACTCTACAACCTCTCTGAGCAACCTGTTCCAGTGCTCAGTTACCCGCACAGTAAAGTTCTACCTCATTCAGGTGGAACTTCCTGCACATCAGTTTCTGGCTGTTGCCTCTTATCCTATTGCTGGGCACCACCAAGAGGAGCCTGGCTCCATCCTCTTTACATCTTTTCTTCAGATACTTAGATACATTGCTAAGGTCCCCTCTCAGTCTTCTCTTCTCCAGGCTAAACTCCATTACCTTTCTAGAGGGGTCTTGGTGGAATATGTAAGAAAAGTGAATGTGAAAACAAAACAAGATGGAAAAGCATCTAAAATATTTTTAGGAGCTTGTAGGCTGTTGAATATTGCATTCCTGCTGCAAGGTGAGCAGAAAGGAAAGTCCTTAGTTTTCCCTACTTCAGGTGTTCCTTGAGTTTTGTTGCTCAGATAAAGTGCCTGGCAGTTGGGTGACACTATATATGAGCTACAAGCGAGAGCAAACAGGATATTTTCCAAAGGCACCGTGTCGCGGAGCAGTGCAGCGGGGATGCGAGGCGATGGATGGGTGGATGGATGAGGCGCTGGTGCCACCTGCTGTCCTGCTGCTTCCCCCTCGGCCATAGGGATTTCGGCAAATGGAGCTTTCCCTGCTCTCTCACGAGCTCCATCTTTCTCTTATCTCTAAGTCTCCAGGAGTAGAAACATCTCTTATCGTTTTGCCTTTTTGGTTTGAAATTCTCAAATCGATCTCCACATCTTTCCAAGCAAAAGATGCTCAAAGCCAGGCTTACCAGGGTATTATTGCCATTGATATTCCTGGGTTACATGCTACAATTAATATTTTGTTTAACTGCACCCTCATTTACCCCCAAACACCCTAAGCATTGAAAAAGCAATCCACTTCTCCGGTTTTCAAAATCTAAGAAAAAAAAAAACCACAGCAGTGTTTGTTCTTTCTGCAAAAAATTTGCTGATGGATATTTATCCTGATACTCTGTGTCCTTCTCTGGAAAAAACCTCCATGATTAACCTTTACAAACTCAAACTGGTTGATAAATTTAGGGGCACACCAAGCCCTTTGTCATCCTCAGGGCAGGCTGAGGGAACAGAGCCAACCCTGCAAGGTTCAGGTCCCAGGTTCCTAATTCCAAACAAGGGGAAGGAAGAAAGAGGGAGGGAGACCAAACCACCGCTGCATCAGTGAGCACTGGAGATTTAGACAGGCTTTTGGAAAAAAAAATGCACATTCAAAACATTTAATGCAGTGTACCAACAGGACAGGACTACACACACAGGGAGCCCATTCCCAGTCTGACACCCAGCTTAGTGTCCAAAGGCACTTCCCTTCAAATGCTGTGCACTCAGATTTATTAGGCAGCTTTATGGACTGATACTTCCTCACATTTTACTAGTTTGATTAATTCAGCTGGCACCTCTGATCTTGCTTCCACTACTAACATTTTCTCTTGAATGGAATGACTCTGTAGTCTCACCATTCATGTGTTTGAGTCAGATTTTACATCAAAGATGTCCTGGGTTTTATACTGTCAGAAGCAATTTTGTCCCAGAAGAATGAAGATTGTGATTATCCCAGGAGGAAAGCTGTCAACTCAGCTCTGTGTAGAAAAACTGCTGTCTACAAAAGCTTATATTGGACACCCTCTGGCAGACTGCCCTCTTTAAAAAAAAAAAAGTCCACTGTTACCTACATGAAAGACTTTTTCTAAGAGCATTTTTGTGTTTGCTGACTTGGTTCGGACAGCGAATTCAAATGAGACAAAAGAGAAGTATGTCTTTCCTTTATAAGCACTCATTTTTCAGGGCAATGTATAGAAGAGAGATAAAGGGGAACATAAGGGAGTGGCAAGTGCTGAGCTTTGATGATGCTCTGTCTCTCAATTAGATCCAAAATTCTGCTGCATCACACAGTGCGGGCTCTCCATAGGCCTCAAATGCTGCTCTAAACACAGGGGTTCTCTTTGCCACACTATAAAAATCAGCTTCGTGTCCAGCTGAGCCAATGTGGTCATCCAGGAACCTGAATGCCAAGGGAATTTCATATGGTCCAAGGGTCATTTCCTTTTCCTTCTGATTTCCAAAAGTACCCCCGAAGCAATCACTGCCAATGAGCAAAGTTGGCATGACCATATTGACATGAGATCTAGGAACTGAACCAGGTGCAACCCCCCCCCGTCCCCGTCCCCAAAGTAAGACTGAAGGACAAAGATTTTGATTTTGATTTAATGAGGCACTTGAGCAAAACCTTAATATCCACTGATTTCAAGAGAACCCCAGTAAAGCTTAGAGTGCAATATATGTTCAAGTGGTTTACTGATTCTAGGCTTGGTTACACAAAAAAACAGATAAAAAATACTTTATGAAAGAAAGAAGAAATCCGAGTGCCAAAGCCAAAGGAAAAGAGCTATTTTGAAAATTCTACAGTGTGAAAACTGGAGGCTGTCATTCTGTTCAGAAACACAGGTTTCTCCCTTTAAATTCATGCCTCCCAGGCTTAATCTAATATGGTGGTATTTTGTATAACTTCAAAAAAAAAAAGCCTACTTAAAAAAATGACAGGATGGGGTACATTTCTATTACTGGAAATGGAATTTTAAGCACCGAGTTTTATCTTGTCAGTTTAGCTCAGCAATGATGTGAGCTCGCAAGGGGTGAAGTGGATCACTAATTGCCAGAAAGCACGACAATAAACTGATAAGCACAGAGGCTAAGAGTCTTTTAGATGAGAGATGTTCCAGGAAAGGGGGGACTGTTTGAACAGGTACTTTTTCTCTGCGAATTGGCTTCTCCCACAGTTCAGCTGTGTTTGCCTCACTTTTGTTCTCTGATCCCAAAAGGAGCACAGTGGGGGTTGTTTGGGCCAAATCAGGGAGACAGGTATATACCTGTACACACCTCGCTGCCAATGCCAGCTCCACCCTGCAAATCTTGCAGCTCTGTTTATGCTACATTTTTCCATGGCTCCAGACAGCCACAGTTTTAATTGGACTGGCTGATTGTTTTTTTAACCCTTTTTTATTTATTTATTTTATTTCATTTTATGATGCTAATCTTGGCACTGGAGGACTCCTCTAATTCAAATTACTGTATCAAAATACACATCAGCTAATATAACAAATGGCCATTCACCTAAAATTAGGCAACCTACCATAAACAATAAGCCAAATTAAACCCACGCTTCTCCTTTCTTCCTTTTGGCCTGACCTGCTTCCCAAACATCTAAGCAAGAGGGAAGGTTAACAGATGCAGGAAGGTGAGAGGGGGAAGTACCAACCCTGTCTTGGGCTTTCAAGCCTTGTGATGCATTTTCCTCTTCACGAAGGGAGTGCAACAGAGGAGAAAAAAACCCACAAACCTTGGCCAGCTGTGAAAAGGAAATCCCAAAAGTGGGAAGGGACTATTCGGATGCAAGTTTTTCCTTCTGAAGAGTTGCCATCACTGTGAGGAGAAAAAGAAAAGCAAAGGAAAGGAGAGAGGGACTGGCCCCATTTTAGGTGCTTTGTTGTTTATGATGCCTCCTGGAGCTTCCCCCACCCCCCCAGTCCTCAGCTATTAGAAATAACAGCAGCAAAGGAATAACAAAAGGATTTCAGGAGCACATGAAAACCCTAACTCCCTCAGGAGAGAGACTGGGTCTTAAACTTGTCCTGGAAAGCACCCTCAAGACTTGGGCTGGTCTGCCCAAGGGGTGCACAGGCAACATTTGAGCCTGGGCATGTCAGCATCAAGCAGAGTAGAGGTGTTTTGCTCCCAGGTTGAGGCAAAAGTTTCCCTCATTCCCATTTACTTAAATGGTTATTTATGAATTAGTGAGCTGGATTTATGGCACACAGCATTTCATAAATTCCCCCAGATCCCACTGGACCACTCCATAAAACACTTACATATGCTACCGACTGTCAGAATAAGAAACGGTTTTCAAACAGCCTGAACTCTGGGTATCCCTGACATAACCCAAAGTGTGTTTTGTGGAAGTCCTCCCAGCTTTGGCTGTTGTGTCAGCAGGGGAACTTACTGCTGCCCAATGTAAGACACCAAGTATTGTGTTTCCCATTCTGCCTGTATGGTTTACACTCTGAAGGAAAAAAAGTGCAAAATAAAAGTGCCAGACAAAACTTTAAAAGCATTTTTGTTTAAGGTAATTATGATCTCTATTTATGCCTATTAAATTACAAAGATTAATATTAAAGAACGCACAAAAACTGCCAGAAGGCAACACCTGAACCGTGTATGCTCAGTGCCTGTGCTGTTTCTAAAGTAACTGCTCACTCACCTCCTTAGAGCTGCCTAGATAATTGCAACTTTTTTGTCTAGAGTTCATTTGAGATGAAGAAAGCAGGGATTTCCTATTCCCCAGCCTGGGAATGATTTGGTGGACTTTGATCCATGGTTTACACATTGTTCCTTTGATAACTCCTTACAGCATGGTGGGATTTTGTTCACCTAAGTGTGGTGGGATATTTGCTGTAACCACGGCTGTGCCAGCTTTTCCCTCTGAATCTTGGACACACAGAATTGCCAGAGCTTTCCTGAGTCCAAAATAATCATAGACAAACAGAAGCATATTTTAATATTTGTGTTACTTGGGCATACCTGTGCTATATAGCTCCTAAGGGCAGCAGTAGCACACCATAATTTTCTTTTCAAATTTATTCAAAGCTTTGTGGTGTTTCCTCAGAGTTTCAGCTCAGAAATCATACTACGGAGTGAGTATCAAAAGGACCTCTACAGAGCTGGAAACCTCAGTTATGAAAACAGGATGGATAATAAATAGCTCTATCCAAGTCTCATGTGGACTAACATGATTAAAAAGATAGCATATCACTCAGCACGTTTCTTTGGTTCTTCATTAATGTATGGTTGGTACAGTGCTTTATTAAAATGCCAGAACCTCATATCCTGCTGTAACTATTGATTTAATCTGCCTGGTGTTCACTTGTGTGGAGCTACTCATACTTTACATCACAGGTACAGGAAGGACAGTTGGATTTTCCACACAGTTCTGGAGTCAATAAGAAAACCCAGGCTGTCTGGTATTTGCTATAAAACTCTAGCCTGGGTTTTTGGGTTCTACATCTTACCAATGCTTTTACAGGCTGCAGGTATGTCTGTTTGTGAGGGAATATCATGTTTAACTTCCCCAGCAGGATCTTTTCCTTGAATTTGCCCTTGATCTGCAGTTGTGGCCGAGCAGATGCAGCAACACAAGGATGAAATAAAGGAAGAGTGGAAGGATTGGGGCTGGGTGGGCCAGGGGATTAATGAGGGCACTAAGCTGAGGTTCCCCCTTGCAACACAAGTTCCATAGCCTTCACTGTTAAAACAATGAAGTGGGTATTACACACATCTTTAACAGCTTCCACAAGTCCAAGCTTCACAGAAGTCTTCCAAATGGGAAATATGGCTTAGGTCCCATTGGAAGGTTCTTGAAAGCCACTCTGCTCTACAGCTCGGAGGGTTGGCTGAGGGGCCAGCCCTTGCATACAACCTGCACAAGAGCAGCAAACGTGGGCCAGGAGTTTAGATCTTACCAGGAAGAAATCACCTGCATCTGACAGCCATCTCACATAATTTGACTTGCTGCCTCGGGGAATGACTTTGGATCTTGACAGTCATTGAGTACAGGACACAAACACAGGAGTCCTACAGCTACTACCACTTTTTTGCTACAAAAAGCCAACAGAAAACACCAAGGGTCAGTCAGAGGCCCCTCACACAAGGACATGTCATGTATGAGTTGAGCCTGGACACGGCATTGATACCTGAAGGGTTTTGCCCACGGGTGCTGCAAGGAATGGTGGCAAAGCACACACTTAAAGGCACCAAGATGTGAAGAAGTGTAGAGGTCTAAAAATTCTTGGGGCAACCCAAGGGTTTTCCATGGAGAAGTGAACAGGGCTTTTCCTCAACAACTTGACAGAGCAATGCTTACACAGCCAGTGAGGTCCCACCGAATGCAAAGCCCATAAGCTTTTCAAACAAGCTATCAGGAAGAAGAAAATAAATTACGTGTTTACTTTCAAGTTGTGTAAAAAAAAAAGGCTCCTGATTCTGTCATGAAGAGCTCTCTTATAAGATTTCAATCAGAGTTTTGCCAGCAGTAACTAATTCTACATGCCAGAGATGCAAACAGCTCCTTCCTCATACCCTCCCCTGCCTTATGACTTCTACCTGCAGATAGGAAAAAAACCACCCCAAAACCTCAAATGCTTGTTTCAAGACTGTCATCAGTTTGCAGTTTTTCTTCCTATCAGCTGACCAGGTAAGCTAGAAATTACAGAACTCCTATGGAAGATTATACGTTTAGCCCTTCAGAGTGGGGAGGTATGTAACCTTTCTTTCAAGCATCCCTCTGTCACCTTCCCACCCTCTCCCTGAGGCTCATTCCAGCTTGTTCACAAATCAGAGGTAACTGACAGCAGCAAATCAGATGCCATAAATCACTCAGGAGATGCTGCAGCAGGGAAGGTGAGGGTGCACTGCTGCTGTGTGAACTGGAGGTCACCAAGATGTTCCTCATGGCTCTCTTACAGAACCCATTCCCCTCTCAGGCTTGGGACCACATTTAAGACATCCACCCTTGCCATGAGGGAAACCTGTGATTGTGTCTAAAGGGTCAAAATTTGGGGCTTACCAGTATCACCTTTAAGAATCAAATCTTGACTTGATCTTCTCTGATGTCTGTCTTCTTGAGAGGCGGCCACTTATTATTGTGCTTCAGAACAGATTTTAATAACTTAAGAGTTAAATCTTGACTTAATTCTCTGATTCTAATCTCAAAACAAGGGCACTTATTAGTACACTTCAGAACAGATTTTGACACCGTGGATGTTGGTTTATAGCTCCAAGAGAGAGAGGGAATTGCACCATTCTGCATTACCACGAGTTTTTTTACACAGTGGCTAAAACACAGCACACAGGTAGGTTTTAATAACACCTGCCATGCTGACATTAATGGGAACTATGAGCATAAACCCACAGAGACAGGAAAAACAGTGCTGAACCCATAAATTAGAACAAAGTGGTAAGTAGGAGAAATCTCCAAAGCACTGTTAAATGGCTGTTTACTGACTGGAGCCCCTCAGTGAAATGATCTGCTTCAACGGGTCACTAAATTACCAAAAATGGGGTGTGGGTTAAAGCTGAATATCTTAACACCATTGTTAACATCAAAGAGTTTTCATTTTGCCAGAAAAGAACCCTCAGCACCTGCAGAATGACGTCAAAACAAATTAAGTGGTTGCCACTATACTGTCATTAACCAAATTCTAGGCCTTTCTGCTGTATAAAAACTTGACAGACCAATTTTTGTTGGAGAAAACATTTTCTCCGCTCTAAGTACTTCACTTTAATGAATGACAGTTTCTGCTCAGAGTATCCAAAAGGTACATGGATAGAGGTGCTGAAGTGTAACTATGGAGGTGAATTTTCTCCTAGATACTCACCTTTTCAAATTGTGTTGAAAACCTAGAAATGGAAGAAAAAGCACCCTGAAAACCCCTAACCTCATGTCTGCAAAGTTTTGGCGCTTGAAAATGCTTTGCAAGTTGAGAGTAACACAAAATCCTACTGAATGCTATTAAAAAGATGAAGCTTTTAGATAGCCCTAGAACCAGGAGAATAGAAAGGAATTTAAGCCAAGAAACCAAACCAAATTAGGACCTCACGACATGCTCCCGAGAATATAGCAAGCTTAAATTGATTTTTGTCTTATTTCTTATTCTAACCTGTGTAACTTTGTTTTAGGACCCGATAAATAATTTTCAAAGGATGCTTAACCACCTCTGAAAAGTACCCTTGTGGAATACATGCTGCCAAATAAGATACACAACATGAGGAAAATACCAAGTTTTTATAAACTTTGGTTTACAAACACAAGATATGAAAATGCTTGATATGGGATCACGCAGTATTACTTAATTGAAGATAATTGCCAAAATCCTACACCATGAATTCTAGTCATTCATGAACTCAGCACATTTGCTTCTTCAAGAGTTCTCTATCTGACTAATTAACAGAGCTGGGAGAAAAAACTTTAAACAACTTCCTGGGGATTAAAACAAGCCATAGAGACACCAGATAAAGGCTATTTTTCTTTTGAACGTATCAGAATGACTTCATCCTGCATTGTCAGGGTGGGTGTTCAAGCACATTTCCCTCTCAAATTGAGGAATTCACCCAGAATGAGGCTGATTTTGGTTCTAATGCTATGGCCAAGTAAATATTTTCTTTTTCATTATTGCTATTTCTGCTTTAGGTGAAGATCAGGTGTCAAAATACTACAATACCAAGTGAGAAGCTGTTGTATTATACTCAGAAGTGATTAATGCAAGGAAGTGTTTAAAATCTCTTACTGGATTTCCCCAAATGAGGAATATTTTCTCTGTTAAAGACCATGAGAAACCACACTAGCAATAAGACACTAACATTTTTATCCCTTTTATCTCTTGCTAACACATACAGATTTAGAAAGTCATATAAAGCTGAATATCAGAAGCTATGATGGAATGTTCCATTCTGCTGAAACAACAGCAAAAAGAGATCAAAGCTTTAGAGTCCAGTGAGAGGAAAGCTGCAGGAAGTTCAGCAGCAACCATATAGTTATTTTTAGTCCCTGTGTTTCACTAGTTCCTTCCTGATCCCTTTCTGTTCTCACACCTACGCAGAGGAGATGGTATCCCATATCCTGGAGCAAATGTTGTAATGAATGAGTTACTAGTTCACCCTTAAAACTATGCTCTCACGCAAGCACATATGTCATTCATTTCTATGCTGCTCTCCTGAGACCAACAGAAAAATTCCAATGTCAATGGCAAGAGAGACGTATGACAGATTTCCATGAAAAATATCATCCTCCTCTGCTCTCCAAGTTTAGAATGTATTCATGTGAAGCAGGGGCACTCAGCAAGAGTAGTATTCTTCATTTTCTATAATTGATTAGCATCGTCTTAGGGAGTCTGGTACCTGACCAATTGGACTGTCTTCTTCATAGACATAGCGTAAAAATCTACCCTCCCAATCTAGTACTGTTGTACTGCAGTATTTTCTCAGGTTTCCATTTTTAATTGTAATGGCTGTAGCTTAATTCCTAATACTAGTTTCCCCCCATGAGCCTTTTTAGGGCTTCTTGTCCTTGGTCAGACATTTCACTGGCTAAACCCTGCATCGCAGGTCTGAAAATTTTTGCAGTTCTTACCTGCTCTTGCCTCCTTAAGTAGCTGCTGATTACATTCATCTCTAAATATAACTCCAGGGAGAAATGAAGCTGTTTCAAAGGAATTAAATCTGAGGAGCCTTCAGTCTTTTGAAGTTGAGATGCTCAGTTTCCAATCAGAGCATAACATTAGCTGGAAACTGCTTTCTAGCCTTATTGTGTACAGGAAGCTATTGGCACCACCAGAACAGCACAAAATATTACCCTTACATTGGGAACCTGTTTGACATGCCATTTTCTTTGCTGATATTTAAAGTACTGCCCAATTTTCTGCTAAATGTTAATCTCAAGGTGATTAAAGCCAAGGAAAAGGAGAGGAGGGAAAGTAGAAATTTATGTACAAACCCTAAACGTGGTTGTAGACTATCTACTCTTTCTGCTGCTCGTCAGCTTGAGTTTCCATCATATTTTCTGAGTTGGAGGAATTTTGACAGGTTTATGTGTGACACCAGGTTACCCTGCAAAATGGAAAGCCTGTAATTAGATGCTGTGCCATCAGGTACCTCCCACTGACAACCTTAAATCTGCCATCAGGAAAACACCCTCAGGGAGGCCAGTGCCTCTACAGGCCACTCACCTGTCACCTGTGGGATGTACCTGAACACAGCTACCTCTGTAAAGGACCTGCCCCCAAATCCATGGGATGGCTACAGACAAAGCAAATATTTGTCCTCCCACACTGCTGCAACACTGAACTTGGGAAAAGCATTTTCTCCAGCAGCAAAAAGCAAGCAGAAGAACCTGATCCAAATCTACCACCTTCAAAGCCACCAGCAGGACCCCTCCTGCACTGCACGAGGGGACAGCTACACCTTTTACACTTCAGTGGGTTACAGGATGTTTTTAATGGCTTTGAAAAGAGCTTAGTCAAAAGCTGGGTTATTATTTGAATGAACCACACCTAACCTGTTTGTGCTGCTGTGCCTACCATCAGGTAGCTGCTGGTTTTCATTTGAAAAAAAAGCAGTACCTGAAAGAGCTGAAACTATCCAAACTGAAAGGCAGGCATAACAATAAAACACAGTGAAGCTTAAGGAGCATGAGACAGGATGGACTGCGCTGAAGAAATTCGTTGAAAATTTTTTCCATCTGAAGTCATTAAAACATTTTGTTATTTCTTAAATGTCATCTACAAAAGAAGATGCCTTACATAAGAGAGAGGTATTGCTAAATACCCAAACACGTGCACCAGCCACGTGACTGCCATAAAACTTCAAAGGTGGCTGCCTAACTAAAACGCTGATGTTTTTAATAATGTATTTCTTGGAACTGCTTTTCATGTGCTCAGATATACATAGATGTTTACTTCTCAGATAACAGTGTGCAAAAGAAGAAGACAAGCCTATTCCATGAGCATCATGTGCACATCACTGTTGGATACAGTAGTGAGCAAGGAAAAAACACTCTCAGAGGGACAGGAAGGGATTTGCATTTGTAGATCCCAGTTAAAGGTGAGGCACCATAGTTGTCCTAAGTTTCTTGGACAAGTGTTGATCACTTTAGCAAGAGGGAAGAGAACCTAAACCATAAAGTCTCCAGAAATTAAGCATTTCTTTGGGTTTTCAGAGCTGTTTCACAGGACTAATTTCTTCTACATCTTTCTTAATTGTAATAGGTGCCTTCTTAATCATAACAGAAAACAGTTGGTACAACGTTGCAGCCATGGTTTGGGTTTGAGTATCTAACTACACTTCATTTTATGGTGTTCAGCTGTTCAGACCCCATAGATCAGTTGCTTTAACTGTGGTATCTCATGCAATATTACCTTGCAACATCACAGAATCTGCTTTAGAGAACACTAAAATCCTTGGAGATGCAGGCTGACTGTTAAAGTCATACATATATGTAAAATAATTACGGTAAATATGTTATTTTTATTATAGAGGAAAGGCAGAATTTTAAGAAACAAGTACCCAAATTCTTTGAAGATAAGCTGACCATTTGAGTCTTTGGATATTTCAATATCCAATACATAAACACAGAAATTAAATAGCAACACAATTTGAAGGTGACCATTGAGACTAACAAACATCTATGCTTAAGTTTATAACTTTCACTCCTTTGCTGAAATATCTTACGACCAAAAAAGTATAAAGGAAATAAAGTCACTAGTTTTAGTCTAATCTTCCCTTAGAACTCAATCTATGAAACATCCTTTGTCATAGTTATTACAAGGGTCAATTTGGCAGCTTCCATTCTCTCCCAGCAATAAACTAGGTAGGGCATTGGATTACCAAGACCTGCCAAGAAGTTTTGCCAAAGTGTGAGAAGCAACACAAATGATTACCAGTTACCAACCTTGTGGGGCACTTGGCAGCTGGAACCCATGACCTCTATTTTGCAAAAGCCTGAGCCACAGGAGAGTGACAGGAATGCAGAGACCATGAAAATCTGGGTATGGACAAGTCTGAGACGGGGAAATTCAAGAGGAGGGAAAACGACAAAAATAATTGAATGCTTTGTCTGTCATAGGAAACTCTACCCCGATGTCTAGAATGGCCTGTCACTTGATTAAGAGCTTAGGAGACTGCACAGAGCTGGCTGAAGTTTGTTGTCATCCAACACAGAAATCCTGGTGTCCCCTGAAAACAGAATTTGAAGGCTTTCCCATTTTAAAACAAACACCTACACAACTTGGATTTTTGAGGTTAGTAGTTTTCAGTGAAAAATCTGAAAAAAACCCAGACTTGCAAAAAATGTGAAAACCATTTTTTGCAGTATGTGGATCTTGCAGAATATTTTTTTAGTGCAGCTGCATAGGAAAAAGAGTATCCTAGCAGTGTGCCCATATGGTTTCTTAAGAGCATTCCTGTTCTTTGGCTCAGTCACCACTGATGCATTTCATTGCAGCACGAAGGCTGGAATAAAACCCCTGGGAATGTGCCAAGGTTAACGTGCAGCGAGCTGAGGGAAGGTTCACACTGCTGGGATGAGGTATTGATATAGGACATCTAGGAAAATTCACTTTATCCTGCCCTATCAGGGGAGAGGACTCCACACTTTGCTCCCGCATCTTTGGCCCATACTTAGTTCTGGCAGGTTATCTTCTGCTTTTTGCCCTTTGGGCAGAATCATTCTGCTGTCAAAAGACGCTTGCAGCATGTAGCTTTTTTATTCTAACACCTCTTTGTGGAGTTACTGCTCCCATGCCATTTGAGGGGGGGAATAGTCCCCCAAAATACCTACCAAAAAAACCCCCACCAAACCAACAAAACACAACTGCTTTGCTAGGGTTTTTTTTGTTTGTTTTGTTTTGTTTTTTTTTCCTGAACTTGAATTCCAGCCTAGGGACATCACAGTAGTTTTTAAGATTCCTCTTGATTAAGAATCACAAATCCAGTGATTGACTTAGGGTTTTCACTTTGATGGCTTTTATTAACACCTGATATAAACCCCCACAATACTCATGCTTCGAGATGACTGCCGTGCCAAAGGAATGGAAAAGGTAGATGGTGCTGGATTCCCTTAAGGACACAGTTTCTTCGTTTTATTACCCTGGCAGTGAGTAAGTTTACCTCAAAAAAAGTACTTCTGTGCCACCTAGTGGCGGCATAGTTTAGTGACATAATTATTTAACACTTCATTGCCAAACCACCAAGTTCAAATGCAGTCCGAGGTGTTACGGAATTTTCTTATCGTTTGTGTTTCAGTGTGTCCAGGTCAGGACAGGAGCATCAGCCAGGTGGGACCTCAGCCTGCCAAGCTCTGTGTACTGCCCCAGTCTCCACAAAGCACTGCAGAACCGGCATCAGCTCAGTCAGAAACCATCTCTGACAAGGTTTTTCATCAAAAACCTAGCAAATTCTAGCCTTTGCTGGTGAGAAAAACCTCTTTACTCCTTTTCCTCTCACACTGTTCAGGTGAGTCCCGGTGCCTCAGGTACAGTCTTCTCCAGGTACTTCGGTGAAACGTGCAGGGGGGGCTGCAGGTTTTCCATGCTTCTCTTCCAAAATTCATTTCCAAAAATGAATTTGTCAGTTGTTCTGGAATACTCTATGCAGCCAGAAGACACTGTCCTGCCCTTATGAGAGCCTGTCCAAGGGAAGGGTTAATAAACCAGTCCAAATATTACCGAATTCTAGCAAGAGCCCTCTCTTGAGTGCACTGTTGGGTCTTTTTAAAGGTGCAGTGTGAAAAATTACTCCCAATGAACAAATGCCATATTTCACTTGAAACCTGCGTTCGCTTGCTTTTAGTGAGAACAGTGAACTCTCCCTGACATGGCAAGGTTTACTGGTTTCCATGAAACCTCTGCCAGCCAGACTTGGTCATGACTTGGTGTTGCCTTCTCGAGTACTGCAGCAGCCCTGCAACAGCCATCCAGAATGTGATGTAGTTTTACTCCTGCAGCTTGTGCAAGGAAACAGTGCCTTTAAGCCAACTAGGAGAGTTGAAGTGAAAATAACCTAGTCTGGAGCTGTGAAATGTGAAAAGCATTAAGGCACTACCTCGAAATGTGCAACTCCTGTCCCTGTCCCCAGTGACCAGACCCCACTAGATGGCAATCCCCGCCTTGGCTCTGTCCCTGCAGCTCTGGAAGTTGTGTTACCTGGCTGGTTTAAAAATTAAGAGGCCCAGAGTCTTAATATATGTATCTTTCTTTTTTTTTGTCTCCTTTTTCTTTTCTCCCTGATTGTTTAGCTTTTTAAATATGTAGAAACTCTTTTTTTTCCCCCCTTTAAATGAGCTGGGCTTTTTGTAGTGTAAGGTTTAAGTAGAGCTTAAAATTTTCTGGTATAATACACATTGCTTTACAGAATAAATAAAACCCCTGTGTATTTTGAACCCAGGCAGTACCAATAATGCACACATTTTGTAACTTAGTTGTTGGCTTCAGGCTTACAGAAGAGGGAATCAGTCAAACATCAGTACTTATACTGCAGAAAAATATCTTTGAGTCTTTCACTACTAGTCAAAAACTTGGTCACTGACTGCTAAAAAATGCACAAAAATATATTCCAATGCATACTTCAGAACTTTAATCCCTTACAAGTTCCACTTCAGGCTTCTTTGTGCTCTCCATCATCTTCTCTCCAGCACTGGCACAGGTTGCCCAGAGCAGTTATGGATGCCCCATCTCTGGAAGTGTTCAAGGCCAGGTTGGATGGGGCTTGGAGCAACCTGCTCTAGTGGAAGGTGTCCCTGCCCATGGCAAGGGGTAGAACAAGATGATCTTTAAGGTCCCTAACAACCCAAACTACTCTGTAATTCTATGAAACACAGAGCCAAACAAGTTCAGCCTTTCTTCAAAAACAGCTTTGTGCTGCTCCAGTCATATCCTGGATCCAAGCACAATCTAAACTGCATTTAAACCAGTGTTGCTGCAGTTCCATCCTGCTGGAACCAATGTTCTAACATGTAATAAGTTCCATTTGAATGAAAATGAGCTGTTACAGTAAACTCGCTTCCCACTTCCAAAAGCAAAATTTCCTCTAATTTCATTTTAAAGAGCAAATCCTTCTCTCCCCAGCTGAGTACAAACAAACATCTGGAACTGCTGCACTTTAGGTTTTGTTTATGTATTTAATGGATGGCCAGAGGCTTAGAAACTGCCAAATAATTCTAGTCTTAGGAATTTATATTAACTAATTTCTGTGGGATTCAGGATACATCTGCCAAGTTTCAGATACAAGCAAAGCTCTTGCAATTGAGTCTCAACAGACATGCATCCCTAAGTAATCTTCATCCACAAGTATTATTGTACTACGTGAAGCTGTAACATTTAACCCTGTGTGAATTATACTGAGTAGGAACTGGCAAACAGCTTAAACCACCCTGTTCGTCCCAGAGTTGTGTTTGAGGGGAAGATGTGGAAGTGACCACAATGTGTTTTTACTCTTCGGTGACTAATTTTACAGATAACTAAACCTCCATCTGAGTATTCACAGGGGCAACTCCTATCACACTGTCACTGCCAAAAATCAGTTTACTTGGTCAGGTCTTTAAAACTCTTGATCTCTGCAGAGATGGATTTCCAAACCTGTATTTGAGTAACAAAGACAAGATCCATATAAATGCAGTTGAGATGATCAGGAGATCCCAAAAGATGCAAGGCTCCTAAGGAACAGAAAAAAAGATAACACATTACAGAAGCACCTTACCAACACGGGACACAAAGTTATTAAGTTTAAAAACCCTGCATTTGAGTGTAATCCTCTTCATTGCCATATATAGCTCTGACCTCACATGACAACTGACCTGACTGTGCTCCTCCAGCCTCTTCTGTTCATCTCTGCTTTACATCCAGTCCCTCTGATGCTGCAAAGAAATGAGTTACCAAAGTCAACCCCATAGACAGGGAGACCTTAACTGCTGCCCAATTGTCACTTCTCTTTAGACAAGCCCTCTGGGGTCCAAAGAAAACCTGCACAAACAGACACTGCCCTAACTTTAAGGCCCTGCCCTCAGTGGCTGAGCCTATCACAGGGTAACTGCAAAGTCTCCTTTCTACTCCACCTACCCCCAACTCTACACTGCAGGGCAGAGCAGTTCCAGGCCCAACACAAACTCCAAGGACACGTTTCCAGACAAGTGCTGTGGTGCAACCAGAAGAGAGAACTCTGAGAAAGCAACGACGCCAAAATGGATGTGCTGCCGCACGAGAAGACGGAGGATACGGCGAGACTGAACGGAGGAGGCTCTGAGGAGCCTGAAAAGACACTCTAACAGAATAGCCTGGGACAAGAACTGCCTGCAAAAGGGCTAAGATGGATGGGAGACAATGCTGTGTTCAGAATCTTCTTAGATCTTCTCAAGTCCCAGGTGGGATGACAAGGGAGGACTGCACGGCACGGCCACCGATACAACCTGTAAGGAGGCTGTAAAAGACACCTGACCTGACACTTCTCAGATGCGATTCCGATGCACGTCCAAGCTAGAGAGCCAAAGAATGGATGGTATGGGCAC
Source organism: Manacus vitellinus (assembly GCF_001715985.3). NCBI lineage: Eukaryota > Metazoa > Chordata > Aves > Passeriformes > Pipridae > Manacus > Manacus vitellinus. Next base: position 6,620 of record NW_021940749.1, on the reverse strand, counting down.
TGGGCTGGGCAGTGCAGAGGTTCAAGATCTTAGGAATGATGCCTTGACATCTCAGATAAGAACTTTGAGGGCAGAAAGCAAATATGTGGTGATTGTGAATTTTAAGACACGGAACACAGACTGGACAAAGGACACGACACAGACCTGAACTGCTCTGCCCTGCACATCCTACTCCAGTGATGAAAAGTAAACTGCTCCTCCTGTGTGTGCCAAGGAGGAGCAGACCCTTTCCCCTGTGGGTCCCCCTTAGGGCAGACCCTTTCCCCTGTGCTCATTTGAAAATCCCTCCCTCCTAACCATGAAACTGGACCCAGCTCTCATCCCCTCTCCAGGTGATAGTCCTCCACTTATCTTTCCCACAGCTGGGGATGTGAATCCATCTTCGATGCCAAGGAAGGCCGCCCAGCTGGCTCAGAGGGTCCTGTGATCCCTGCAACTGGAAAAGTTCCAGCCTTTTTTTTGTTACCGTTACTCAATTTATAGCTGCGGTATAAATTAAGTACCATAATCAAAAGAGTGCAGAGTGTGAGTAATTAATTAATTAATTAATAATAATTAAGCACAAGCTGGCTTGTTCCCAACGTTAGACAAACAAATACCTTGCTCTTTAAAAACACAAAAGTCTCTGAGCAGTTTTTCGGACCGGGTCTTTCTGCATCACAGCCCAACTATTACTAAACACTGCTACAGTAACTCCTAAACCGTCACCCAGCGCCAGATCCAGACACCGCTTGAACATCTGCGGGAACGGTGACTCCATCACCTCCCTGGGCAGCCTATTTCAATGCGGGACCACCCAATTTTTTCTTAACCTCTAATCCGAATCTCCTCACTCTCATTGTAAGGCTATTTTCCCTGGTCCTCACCGCAGGACAGCGGCTCTTTCCCGGTTCAAACCTCGGCACAGCCACCGAACCGGGCGCGGGTCCGTGGAAGCACTTCCTAATTCCCGTTATTACCTAACTCCACATCCCCTGTCGCGAAGCGCCCTGGGAGGGTCCCGGCAGCCCCGGGGGCTCAGCCCAACACCCCGGCAGCCCCGGGGGCTCCCTCCGGGCTCCCCCGCACCTTGTGCCAGTACCGCCAGGATCCCCCTTATCCCGCAGGTAGGACTCGGTCGCCCCGACACCCGCCGGCCCGACACATCCGCCGCCCGACACCCGCCGCCCCGACACACCCGCCGCCCCGAACCCGCGCCCCGACACGCGCCGCCCCGACACCCGGCCGCCCCGACAACCACGCCGGCACGGCACCCCGCCCGCCCCGACACCCGCCGCCCCGACACCCGCCGCCCGACACCGCCGCCGCCCCGACACCCGCCGCCCCGACACCCGCCGCTCCAGCCCCCCTCGAGCCACTCCAGCCCCGCCGGTTCAGCCCACCTCGCCCCAGCCCGCATCCTCATCCCATACTAACTCTAAACCCAATACTACCTACACTACCTGCTCTTATTAAGAGTCCTTGTCATCATCCGGCCCTTCGCCCATCGTGATTTTAAGTCGGAGATGCTACTCAGGTGCTGCTGCTCCCAGAGCTTTTATACCGTCTGGGATTGGGCTAGTCCTTTTCCCCCGGGGCTTCACGGGAAGGGAGGTGGGCACGGCCAGGGGTATTTTAACCCCAGCCTTTGCTCAGGGAGGTTATTCAGCAGCCGGGCTTCAATGGGATAGGAGCTTTCCCTTTTCTTCATTGAATGGGACTGGGTTACAGCCCAGAGATGGAGGGAGGGCTGGGGTGCCAGCTTTGGAATTGCCAGGGGTGTTTTGAAGGGAGTATGGGTGGAAAGCAGTGTCCAGGAGCCCCCTAAATGCCTGTGAAGGCACCCACTGACTTGTCAGATGTGCCACTTAAGTTTCCCTCCCATTCAGCCAGATAGTACATGCAATTACAGGTGCAGTCTTTGGCTGCAGGCAGTGACCCTGGGTGGTTTGCTAAAGAGAAGGGAGACTCTTGGAGCTCTCCTCATCCATCTGGGTGACTTTGTGGTTCGGGTTTCTTTACCATGCCAGAGGGACAGGGTGTAAAGCAGAGTTGAACAGAACAGAGGCCAGAGGAGCAGAGCAAGAAGGAGGGTCATGACCTGATGTCAGCGCAAAGACGTGGCTTTTGGCTGCACGTTTACTCGCTGTGTTAGGGGTTCTGTTGGTTTGGGTTGTTTTTTCTTTGTTTTTAGATGGCCCTAGGAGGCTCTAGGCACCAGAGGGGAGGTGATCTGGGTGAGTCCCGGTGAGCAAGGTGAGCATGGACTCCAGGACAGGACTAGATGGTCTTTTACAGGTGTTGTGGTGAATCTGTGCACATGCTTTGTTTGTTGTGTTTTCCAGGGGTTCTGCCACCTTCTAACAGACAGTCCAAGGCTTCAGGGCCCCTGCTGGAAAGAGGTCACTGTGGAGGAGAGGTAGGTAGGGGCTACCCCAGGAAAGCCATCCTTTCAGGCAGTATCTCAGTGTGTACATTTGCCTTTGGCTTTTTTACTTTGCAGAGAATGTGTGCAGCCTCAGAGGGCCACAGCCACCTGCCAGTTAGGTTTGATGGTCTTCAGCTGTCCTTGTGAGTAATCTCCTAATACTACGAGGGTCATCAATTAAGGCTGGACCTTTTCCAGTTGCAGGTGCCATCCAACCTGTGTTTGGCAAAGGAGGAGCATTGAGGTTGAGTCAGGGAGGTAGTGAGGAGGTGCTGGGGTCTCCCTTACTTTCAACACTTTTTTTCTCACTCCCCTAGGTACGGCACACGGTGATGGCAGCAGCCTCCGACTGGGGTCGGAGCCAGTGGCCCGAGAAACTCTCAGGGGATGGTGAGTAGCCAATTGCGGGGTTATCTCCCACGTGCTGCTGAACTCTTGTCTCAATTCCAGTTTTCTTTCTCGTAGCCGACCGAGTCAGGGATCACAGGACCCTCTGAGCCAGCCAGGTGTCCTTCCTTTACATGGAAGATGGATTCACATCCCCAGCTGTGGGAAAGATAAGTGGAGGACTATCACCTGGAGAGGGGATGAGAGCTGGGTCCAGTTTTATGGTTAGGAGGGAGGGATTTTCAAATGAGCACAGGGGAAAGGGTCTGCCCTAAGAGGCCCTTGGCACACATAGGAGGAGCAGTTTACTTTTCATCACTGGAGTAGGATGTGCAGGGCAGAGCAGTTCAGGTCTGTGTCGTGTCCTTTGTCCAGTCTGTGTTTCGTATCTTTCAATTCACAGTCACCTTACCTTTGTTTTCTACCCTCAAAGTTCTTATCTGAGATGTTAAGGCATCATTCCTAAGATCTTGAACCTCTACACTGCCCAGCCCAGTGCCCATACCATCCATTCTTTGGCTCTCTAGCTTGGACGTGCATCGGAATCGCATCTGAGAAGTGTCAGGTCAGGTGTCTTTTACAGCCTCCTTACAGGTTGTATCGGTGGCTGTGCCGTGCAGTCCTCCCTTGTCATCCCACCTGGGACTTGTGAGAATCTAAGAAGATTCTGAACATAGCATTGTCTCCCATCCATCTTAGCCCTTTTGTAGGCAGTTCTTGTCCCAGGCTATTCTGTTAGAGTGTCTTTTCAGGCTCCTCAGAGCCTCCTCCGTTCAGTCTCGCCGTATCCTCCGTCTTCTCGTGCGGCAGCACATCCATTTTGGCGTCGTTGCTTTCTCAGAGTTTTCTCTTCTGGTTGCACCACAGCACTTGTCTGGAAACGTGTCCTTGGAGTTTGTGTTGGGCCTGGAACTGCTCTGCCCTGCAGTGTAGAGTTGGGGGTAGGTGGAGTAGAAAGGAGACTTTGCAGTTACCCTGTGATAGGCTCAGCCACTGAGGGCAGGGCCTTAAAGTTAGGGCAGTGTCTGTTTGTGCAGGCTGTCTTTGGACCCCAGAGGGCTTGTCTAAAGAGAAGTGACAATTGGGCAGCAGTTAAGGTCTCCCTGTCTATGTGGCTGACTTTGGTAACTCATTTCTTTGCAGCGTCAGAGGGACTGGATGTAAAGCAGAGATGAACAGAAGAGGCTGGAGGAGCACAGTCAGAAGGTGGGTTCTCGTGTGAGGTCAGAGCCAAGACATGACTTTTGGCCCTAGGTTTATTGATCATTTGGATGGTTTGGTGGTTTAGTTTTGGTTTTTTGTTTTTTTTTTTTTTAAGATGCAGAGCCCTCGGCCCAGCAGATGATAGGCACCAGAGGGAGGGTGAGCCCGGTGAGGAAGGTGAGCAGGGACTGCAGGACAAAATTAGATGCTTTTTTGCAGGCGGTGTGCTTGTGGTGAATCTCTGTACATACTTGTTTTTTTGTTTTCCAGGCAGTGCACCGACTTCTGACGTGCAGTCCAACGTGATGGGGACCCTGCCTGTAAGAGGTCACGGTCAAGGGGTGTCAGACAGAAACTGCCATGGGGGCAGCAAACTCTTGGGCAGTATCTCAGTACTCACATTTGCCTCTGGGTTTTTTTTGCAGGAGATGTAGACAGCCTGACATGGCCGAAGGCAACTCACAGTGAGGTGACAGACACTGTTTGGTCCTCTGGAGCTCTCCTTGTAGGTAATCTCCGAGTATTGAAAAGATCAGCAGCGAAGGATTGAGTTTTTTTGATTGCAGGTACCATCCTTGTAACCTTTGGGAGCAGATGAGCATTGGAGGTGAGTCGGGGAGGCAGCAGGAGGAGCAGGGATCCCCTGCAGCTTTAGAGATGCCCTCAAATTTTGTCTCTCGCTCAGGTATCCCAGAAGATGACAGCACATTGTCCAAGTCTGGTCATAGGCTGACACGAGGACCTGCCTGGGTGACAGTGAGTAGAGGGATCATGGGGGCTGGACCCACGTGCCACACTACTGAGATACGGTGTCTGGTTTTCTTTCTCACAGTTGACTGCCAGTAGTCTGACGATGGCAGGAATCTCTGAGCCAGCCCAGGTGCCCCTCCTGTGCATCAAAGATGGATTGGCATCCCCAGCTCTCGGAAAGATAAGTGCAGGGCAAAGCCCCAGAGAGGGGCTGGGAGTGGGTGCAAGTCTGTGCCTCGCCTGGAGGGATTTTTGAAATGAGTCCGGTGCAAGGGGTATCCTGTGAGAGGTTATTTGGACGCATCAAAGGAAGGGCTTACTTTTTGTCATTGGATTCATGTGTGCAGGGCTGAGCAGTTCCAGTGTCTGTCACGTCCTTTTTCTTGTCCCTGTTTTGTGTCCTTCATCTCTTAATTGTGTCACATGGTGTGTGTTGTCACAGGTGTGGGGTGTCTCACTTGGGGTCAGCCTGGAACTGCTCTGCCCTGCTCCATGGGTCAGTGGGTAGATAGAATATTGCTCAGAGTGTCACATCAGCACATCAGTGCCCTCAGACAGTCGAGCTGATGGCTGTACGGTCCTGCCGGATGGAGCAGGTGTCCATAACTCGTGTGCAATCATTATAGCTGAGTGTTGTGGAGCTGATGGTACTTGGCTAGCAGGGCCTTGAAGCTGGGTTGTCATTTGTGTTCTTGTATGCTGCAGTCAGAGTTCTCACTGGCTCAGTGGAAATGAGTTCTTTGAAGTGGTTCAGGTCTCAGTGACCATGTGGGTGACGTGACTGATCCTTTGGTTTTTGTTGTTTTTTTTTTCAGATAAGTGGACGCAATTTACCCCTTACCGAGACAAGTTAAAGCAGTCTAGGAAGAAGGTTGTATTAGGTGTTGAACGTGCCGAAGGTCCACCCACTAAGAGGTCCAGCTAAAGGAGCCTGAGATGGCCAGCATGAGGCAGTATGTCAGCACAAGCCTCCGCGTCCGTGTTTTCCTGCAGTGGCCGTCTGTCCACGGTGTGTAGGAACACTTCGGCGTGCAGTCTGATGGGGTTTAGAGGTTTTTGGCTTTCGTTGTGAGCAATTCCTAAATGTTTGAGAGCTGAGTGTTTGAGCATTTGCCCATTTCATTTGCTGGGGTGGTCTTGGGAGCAGCTGAAGAGAGAGGAGCCTTGGAGGTGAGTTGGGGAGGCAGCAGGAGGAGCGGGGATCCCCTGCAGCTTTAGAGATGCCATCTAATTTTGTCTCTGGTCACTCAGGTATCCCAGAAGGTGACAGCCACAGTGTCTGACTCTGGTCAGGGCCTGGGTGCTGGTGAGTAGGGGGATCACTGGGGTTTGAGCCCCGTGCCACACAACTCACATATTGGTTATGGTTTTCTTTCTTGTAGTTGACTCTGAGTAACCTGGTGACTGCAGGAACCACCTCACGATCGGGCAACTGACTCAGTTTGGTCGTCTTGAGCTGTCCTTGTCTGCAATCTCCGAGTTTTAAAAGGATGAGCAGCAAGGCACAGAACTTTAGTGATGGCAGGTGCCATCTGGGTAACTTTTGGAAGCGTCCAGGCGCTGGAGGTGAGTCGGGGAGGCAGCAGGAGGAGCGGGGATTCACTGCAGCTTTAGAAATAACCTCTATTTTTTTTTCTTGCTTTTATTTCTCTTGCTCTCTTCTCCTGATTTTAATTCTCTTAGACTCTTCTCCTGATTTTAATTGTCTAGACCTCTTCTCCTGATATTAGTTCTCTTGAACTCTTCTCCTGATTTTAATTTTTTTAAGGCTCTTCCCTTGATATTAATTCTCTCAGGCTCTTCTCCTGATTTTAATTCTCTCAGGCTCTTATCCTGATTTCAATTCTCTCAGGCTCTTCTCCTGATTTCAATT
>NW_021940748.1:3168-4063 GCF_001715985.3 Manacus vitellinus | reverse complement strand
GGGCTTGGAGCAACTTGGGCTAGTGGAAGGTGTCCCTGCCCATGGCAGGGGGTGGAACAAGATGAGCTGTGAGGTCCCTTCCAACCCAAACCAGCCTCTGATTCTGCGACCCAGAGCCCCCCTGAAAGCTGCAGACAGGCTCTTGCTCAGGATGGCTCTGCCTGGGCTGCACTGCACCCAAATGTGACCCCTCTTGCCCTGTATATCCTCCATGGATCCAGGCTTTCCTGTCCTGCTGCCCGTGTTTGTGAGATCCAGGGGTTCACAGAGCTCAGCCCGTTCTCCAGCAGCACAGGCACTTTGCCCAGGGGAAGCCAAGCCTGGAGGATCCCGCATTTCCTACCAAGGAGGAATTTATCCAGAGAGCCAAAAGCGAGGTAGGACCCTCAGCCCGTGGCAGTTCTCAAGGCACAGGAAGCCGCAGAGGAGCTGCATTGCAAAGGACTGAGTCATACAGTCTTCCTGCTGTCTCATGTCGAATATAATGGACATGAGGAAAAAAAACCAGCAAGGATTAGGTTTCCTGTTCTTTCACACAACGACGATGCTGAAATGTGTGCTGGTGGCACAGTGGGGACCAGCCTGACTCCTTCGGGGGCAAGGCTCGACCCTGCAAAGCCTGTCAGAGCCTCCTCTCGCTGTCTGGAGGTTTTCTCACCTTGCCAGGGTTCCCTCAGCAGGCAGGGAGCAGGTGAGATGCTTTCCGCCGGTATCTGCCGCGGGATCGGGGCGCCCGCACGCGATGGGTGCCACACGGCAGGTTCTGAGCTGTTCTTATGGCATGTTTATTCAGTCAGGCCGTGGCTGAATAGCCGGGGTTAGGAAAGGCTCTGATTCACCGCCGGGGTGGGCTAATTTGAGGGCAGTTTCCTGTCCCCACTCCCGGCTCCACCCT
>NW_021940748.1:0-1163 GCF_001715985.3 Manacus vitellinus | reverse complement strand
GCGCACGGAGCCGAGCGGGGCTGCAGCGATTCGCACCCGCTGAGCTCCGCACAGCCCCCGCCTGCAGCGGGGCTCCCACCTCACCCACCATCCCTGCCTGGCACCCTGCCCCGCTTTGCCACCCTGCTTTCCGCCCTCTCCCGCTCCAGCCGGCTCCCAGGGCTGCATCCCGGCAAGAGCATCCTCCTCCTCCTCCTCCTCCTCCTCCTCCTCCTCCTCCTCCCCCCCCAGCCCCCGCCCAGCCGTGGCAGCTCCCCCCCCGCTACCAGGAAAGCGCGGAGGGCTGGGATCCCTGCCAGAGCCCCGTCTCCTGCGCCTCAGCTTCCAGCGAAATGCCAGGAACGTGATCTCCGGAGCCTGCCAGGTTACGGGAGGGAGGTTTTCTGCCGCCCGCAGCCCCGGCAGCGGGGTGGGCGGGGTGGTCCAGGCTGGACCCCGTCGCCTTGGGGTCAATCAGCAGTGGTCCTACCGTGAGCACGGGGATCTCCCGTCTCTCCCTGCTTGGGAATGTTCTGGTGAACCAAAACTCACCAGAGCCTCTGGAGTTTCAGAGCTACTTGCAGGGGAACCCTGTTGTTGGCAGGGATGAAGAGGGAGGCAGTTCAGAGGTACTGGGGGGAATGGAGCAGGACCCTAAGAAGCCTGAAGAGAGCTGAGATCATTCCCAAGTCAGGAGAGTCTCCTGTTCCTCGTCTGACACTCCCCTGGGCACATCCATGGTGGTCACCCTCTCACTGGAAAATCACCAGCTGGACAAGTAACACCCAGCAGGTGGGTGATGTGGCTGGGTGCACCCTGGGGTGCTCAGACCCCATCCCACACTCCCACTGCCCCCCACTGCCTTCCAGGCTGGGGGCACAGGGAAGCCTTCAGGAATGGGATGCTGCGTGGGCCTGGGGATGGAGCACAGCAGCACTGGTGACTCCCACTGCAGTGCCCACTGCCTGAGGGTGCCATGGACCCCTGTGGAGCTCCTCTGGCTGCCATCCTCTTCCTCAGCCACCCTGCAAGAGGCAGCAGTGTGGAACAGAGGATCAGTCACCACCAGCCACGCTCTGGCAGGGAGCTCCTTCAGGCTTTGTTGTGGGAACCTCCACCCAAAGGCCACCTCCTCTCCTTGCCAACATGCTGGACCAAGGATTCTTCCTCTTTTTTTTTTTTTT
>NW_021940747.1:2452-4207 GCF_001715985.3 Manacus vitellinus | reverse complement strand
CTGCGCTCGGCTGATTTATGGCCCCAGCACTGTGTCCAGTCAGGCTCTGGGGACAGGGCTCCTGCTCTGCTCATCCAGACTGAGGGACAGACAGGATGAGGGGCAGGCTGGCTTATTTTGGTACATTAGATATTGCTGGTAGCCAAGGCTTTGCCACATCTCCAGAGGGGGTGTCTGTGCAGCTGCACGGAATTCCACCTGGGATGGGGAATGGCCAAGGCTTGGATTGGCTAATGCACAACACTGCTGTGTTTTCCAGAGGAGTGAGGGTGTTGAGCTCCTTCCAGTGTCTCCCTGTTGTGCTGGGGGTGTTGGTCCACAGCACTCCCCTGGGGAGGAGAGATTCCCTCTTGGAAGCATTTCCTTGCCTCCACTGAACAAGTCACCCTGATGTGGGCACCGAAGTTTCAGACACCTCTGAGTGAAGACATGACACTGTGACCGTTTTTGCTGTCTCGTTCGAAAAATCCTGTGATTTCTTTTTCTGGATTGAACTGGAGTCAAAGCACAGACATGGGCATTCATGTAACAGGGGAGTAGAAATTTTAAAAGTGAGAAGGGCAGGGTTTGATGAGTCCATGCCAACCAGTGTGTTATTTTCTGGTCCTTATTTCACACACAAGACACCAGAAAATGTGATGTGGCTGGATTAATTACACTGAAGGAATGTTCCCTTGCATGCCCTGGCACTGTTATTTTAACTGTGCAATCAATGTGTGGCATTAACATGCTTCGTTCTCATTCTCCAGAAGTCAGCAATTCACAGCAGTTTAAGGACTCACAGCAGCTTATCTTTAATCCAAGTGAATTTCTGAAATATTTAAGACCCTGTAAACTCAGCAGTTTATCCATAGTGCACGTAGTGCATGTTGTGCACTGGGAGATGCAGACATGGAGCCTGTGTACAAATATTGTTAATATTTGGGCTTTTTACAAAACTAGATTTGAACGTGGCCATTTCTCAATTGGTTTGAACTATGTTTACATATACCCACGGTCCCACATGGCTGAGAACAACAGTTTGGCTTGAAACATTTGGTAATTTAAAATAGTAATAAGATTCTTGATGGCTTTGGACCTGAGAGTTTGGACCATGTTCATGTTTCAGTGTTGATGCTTCTCACCATTGCCTGGTGGGGAGGGGAAGAAGTTGGGAGTAGCAAAGAATGCATGTAAGTACAACATAAATAGAGCTTAGTGAAAGCTGCTGCAGGCTGGTGTCAGGTAATCCTGCTTGGTGAACGTTGTAAGCACCAGGCATTCGAGCCCCAGGAGTGGTGACATGTTTAGGTGACAAGGGAGATACAAGAGGCAATAGGGGATTATATTTGCTGGGAGGACAAATTAAATCCATCAGAAGAGGGTGATCAAGAGCCTCTCAAAATCTCAGCCATTCACTGTGCAAAGCTCTGCCCGGGGCAGGGCAGGGTGCCCTGGAATCAGCTTCCTTTCCTTTCGGTTTTTGTCTTTCCCCTGACACGAGCTGCTCCTTACCTTCATTTGCAAGTTCTGAAACATCTTCCAAAGGTTGACAGAGGTCACTGTAAAACCCTGTTTACAAGGGTTTGCAGGAGGAACTGCCAAAACAGCGGCACCCAAGTGAGATGTGGAACTCCTGTGGTGGTGGGGAGAGCAGGAGTCACCCACAGCAGGGCAGGGAGGGACAGGGAGAGGGGTGACCTGGCTGGTGGCTCATGGGGAGAGCAGGAGTCACCCACAGCAGGGCAGGGAGGGACAGGGAGAGGGGATGACCTG
>NW_021940747.1:0-907 GCF_001715985.3 Manacus vitellinus | reverse complement strand
CAGCTTGCTTGGCTGGTCTGGGGGTATCTGTCTGGTCTGGGGGTGTCTGTCCCCCCTCCTCAAGGAGGGACACCAGGCACTGACCCCTCGGGTGCTGCTGACCTTGGCAAGAGGGGCTTTGTCCTGCTGGGTTTGGAAGTGTTATTTGGGACAATGATGCAAAGCTTTCCCCTGTGCCAACCACCCCTAGAGCTGGGACCCGAGGGGGCCCTGCACTGGGATCTTCCTTGCAGATTTTCCCACTTGGCCACTGGTTTTCCAAAGCCAAGACTTCAATGCTCCAGCCTCAGGACACACCTCACAGCCCGTGGGACTGGAACAGGGGGGATCTTCATAGTCCAAGAGGAGCTGGGCAGGAGCAGCTGCTTCTCTGCAAGCTGAGAGATTGTTCCTGAAGGAAAAATGTGATGCGAATTAAATGTATTTTTTCTTGCCTTTCTAGTAAAAACCTTCAAGAAATCTGCTATCCCAGGGGTTCTCATCACCCAGTTTGTGAATGATGTTCCAAAAGGATGCAGTACACCTGACTTTGAGAGGAAACCTGTCACCCTGACCCTGCAGGAAGGTGAGATTCTTGAAAGACAGGCAAAGCCACAGACCTGGAGGCTTGACTCCACCTCTCACCAGCATGGAACAATTATCGTAATTAAATCAAAGTAGTTTCTAAAGTGGTTTGGCATGACCAGAAAAAAAGTGTTGTGTGGCCAAAGTCTTTGTTACACTGGTGAAAATGCCATCAGTACTGACAGAGGACTCCTTGCATGTGCAAGACCAAAATCTGGCTCCTAAAGTGGGCAACAAATCCTGTGAATTCTGCAGGAAGCTCTCAAAGTAAGTATTTGGCAGCAAAAGATGAAGCACGTTGAAAAATTTGGTGTTTTGTTTGGTTTTTTTTTTTCCTGTTGAA
>NW_021940746.1:1928-4139 GCF_001715985.3 Manacus vitellinus | reverse complement strand
CAGTGTGGCCACAGGCCCAGGGCAGAGCCTGTCCCCTGTGCTGGCACTGCTGGGGCACCTCCAGTCCTGGGGACAGTTTTGGCCTCCTCACGACAAGAAAGACATTGAGGAGCACATCTTTCACGCTCCTCAGTGGAAGAGAGTGGAGCTGGGGAAGGGGCTGGAGCACCAGGAGCAGCTGAGGGGCTCAGCCTGGAGAAAAGGACGCTCAGGGAGGACCTTCTCACTCTCTCCAACCCCCTGACAGGAGGGAGGAGCCAGGTGGAGGTCAGGCTCTGCTCCTGGGGAACAAGGAACAGGACAAGAGGAAATGGCCTCAAGTTGTGCCAGGGGAGGTTCAGGTTGGATATTGGGAAAAATTCCTTCATGGAAAGGGCTGTCCAGGCCTGGCACAGGTTGCCCAGGGCAGTGGTGGAGTTCCCATCTCTGGAGGAGTTTACCAGCCATGTGGATGTTGCACCTGGGGATGTGGGTTAGTTGGGGCTTTGGCAGTGCTTGGGGAGCAGCTGGACTTGGGCTCAGAGGACTTTTCCAACCCAAACGATTATGTGACTTGATGATTCCATGATTCTAATGGATTGCTGTTACTGAGCAAGGTGTCAGTCCTGTCCTCTCTGCTCCTCTCTCTTCCTGGTTCTTGGCCATGCTTCCTTGTAAAAGTCCTTACCCTCGCTAGGTTCTTTAATTACTTCTTGCTCCTGCTTTTTCTGTTCCTGAGCTGGCTGGCTGTTGCCTGGTGACTTGTGGCACTTGCACAAGTGATCAGAGGAAGCTTATTGGCAGAGTATGGAAGGAGGCTCCACAGATTCATAGTATCACAGAATCACAGACTGATTTGGGTTGGCAGGGACCTTAAAACTCGTCTCATTCCACCCCTCTGCCATGGGCAGGGACACCTTTCATTAGCCCACATTCCCAGTGGGCTCCAAGCATGTCCAGGAGCCCACTTGCAACTCACCTTTCAACCCCTCTGCTTTGGAATCCTGTCCAAAATGGATAGGTTTTGGGAGTGAGAGGAGCCAATCCCCAAATGGGATTGTGGAACTTGATGTGCATGCATGTGTACACATGACCAATGAATTTGGAAAAATCTTCAGGGAATTGTGACCAACTTTCTGTGACAGGAAGAGCAGAATAGGGAGAAGATCAGCCAACATGTGCTCTGAGCTTTGTGTTTGTTCACTGAAAGGGTAATGCTGATGAAAGCCAAACCTGTGTCCTATTTGCATTCCAGAAAGCTGATTCCAGGTTATTAACTTATCTTGGCTTTTCTTTCTCACATAGAATCCCAGAAACTCTCAGTGTCACAGCAAAGATGTTCGTCCCCTTCTGAAGCCCAGTAAAAAGATGTTCCAGATCACTGCAAATGTGGGAGCTGCAGGTGATCCAAGAGCATCGATGGGCAGCTACTCCCAGGCCTATGGAACCATCAGTAAATCTGCGCTGCAGAGTCTTCCGATAACAAAGGCCTCCCAAAACCCCGAGCAGTGAATGTGGAGATGTTCCAGCCAGGTGAAGTACAGCTCATCCCTCAGCCCCTGACTGAGCAGGGACAACAAGAGAGAGCAAAATATGAGGAAATGCTTTAGTCACAGCATGGGACAATATCCTCCTTTCCTCTGGACAAGCCAACAGGAAAGGGAATCCAACCCATCTGCCTTCCAGTCTCACCAGACAAGGGCACAGCATGTTTGCTCCCACACTTGTGAGAACAGTGAACACTGTCAGTTCATGCTTCTTGTTTGAATTGTCACCAAAAAATTACAGAAAACTGCAATATTCTAATACTTGAGTGGTTTTAGACATATTCAGGGCCCAGGGGAACCTCCTGAATTTCAGCAAGGCCAAGTGCGAGGCCAAGAAAATGCTCTGAAGGCTGGAGCCCCTCTGCTCTGGAGCCAGGCTGGGAGAGCTGGGGGTGTTCACCTGGAGAAGGGAAGGCTCCAGGGAGACCTTGGAGCCCCTTCCAGAGCCTAAAGGGGCTCCAGGAGAGCTGGAGAGGGACTTGGGACAAAGGCCTGGAGTGACAGGGAAAAGGGCAATGGCTTCCCACAGACAGAGGGCAGGGTTAGATGGGATACTGGGAAGGAATTCCTCCATGTGAGGATGGTGAGGCCCTGGCACAGGTTGCCCAGAGAAGCTGTGGCTGCCCCATCCCTGGAAGTGTTTGAGGCCAGGTCGAAAGGGGCTTGGGGGAACTTGGTCTACTGG
>NW_021940746.1:0-368 GCF_001715985.3 Manacus vitellinus | reverse complement strand
CCATCAATAACTCAATCTGATTGATTAATCAGAGCAGACAAAATAACTCATTGATGGCTGTGGACATGTATAAAAGATCATGGGCTGTATCTGAGGTGGGTCACAATGTTCAGTTTTAAACTAAAAGAGGAGATATTTAGAAAAGATATTGTGAAGAAATTCTTCCCTGTGAGGGTGCTGAGTTCCTGGCACAGGTTTCCCAGAGAAGCTGTGGCTGCCCCATCCCTGGAAGTGTCCAAGGCCAGGCTGGATGGGGCTTGGAGCAACCTGGGATAGTGGGAGGTGTCCCTGACCATGGCAGGGGGTGGGGCCAGATGGTCTTTAAGGTCTCTTCCCACACAAACCATCCTGTGATTTTGTGATAATAT
>NW_021940745.1:2954-4101 GCF_001715985.3 Manacus vitellinus | reverse complement strand
CAGCTTCTTTGGGCAACCTGTGCCAGGGCCTCCCCACCCTCACAGGGAAGGATTTCTTTCTAAGCTGCTTTTATGACAGCTCAATAAAACCCCAGAAACTTGACATCACAGAAACAGGTGAGAAGTGTAACACTCCCCTACATGAGGAGCAGTGGCTGCCAGTTAAGAGTACGTGCCCTGTACTGTGCATCATCCATACACGTCCCTATGCTTTGTGTGCACAGTTTTTCACAGATTCAGCATTTCAAAAGCTTTATAAAACCTACAAGTATTAATTCAAAAAGCTTCTTAAGTATTTGCATCACTTTAACGTGGAATAAAGACAACAGGACTTACATTCTCAAAGTCTGTCTGACATAACCCAGCTGGTCTGAGGTCTTGGTGGTGGGAGTACATTGGGCATGATGTGTATGTGCAGTTACACCCACTCAGGCTCATCCTGCCACAGTGATTTCCAATGCAGTGATTGCTGGTGTGTGCCAGGGCAAGACCGAAGTCCACTTTATCATATACCACATGATTAATAGCCAATACTTTGTCCACATCATCTTTGAACCCAACCCCACCATTTTTTTCAGTAGATGCACTAAAAATAAATGCAAAAACTCAAGGAAGGCATTACATAGAACTTTAATGCATAGTTCAGTTTGGACTGGCAATGACAATTGCTAATCTGTCCTAAAGTCATTAATATACCACAGGTACAGAATAATCCTATGCTTCAGAATAGCACCAGATCACCCCAGTCATGGATCAGGTTTCCACAATGCTGCATTGTGAGCAATCAAGACCATTTCAGGGGGTGCAGAGGCTTCCTGCTTCCTCTTAGAAGAAAGAAAAATAACATTCATTAGCTCAGACAGACACTTTGGTTGGGTCATAAAAGCATTTCTACAGATCTGAGAGAAAAACAGTAAATTTGTTGTTCATGGTTAGCAAGCTGAAGTTGGCAAGTAAGAACAGCAATGCAGTGAAAGAAGGGAGCCAACAAGAAATTCAGAGAGAGACTTTTTACAAGGGCCTGGAGTGACAGGACAAGGGGGAATGGTTTCACACTGACAGAGGGCAGAGTTAGATGGGATATTGGGAAGAAATCCTTCCCTGTGAGCGTGGTGAGGCCCTGGCACAGGTTGCCCAGAGAAGCTGT
>NW_021940745.1:0-1329 GCF_001715985.3 Manacus vitellinus | reverse complement strand
GGAGAAACAGCCCAGAGGTGAGTGGAAAGGAATGGAGAGTGGGATCACGAGCCAAGGCCATAGGAAACCAGAATGGCAGAATAACGTGGTAGATCCCACACCACTGCTAAACTATCAGGTAATACCAGAGGCCACCGCAGGCAAAACAGAGGTCTAGAAAGACCTCAAGCAACATGAGGAGTCCTGTGTCCCTTTTACAGTAGAAACCAGGAGATGATTGCAGCTTTTTTGTTGCAGTTCTCAACTGGGAAGGGGCACCTGCTGCTCTGTTGGCCTACTCATGCTTCCGGCGATGAGATGCAACTTTTTGTCCATGGACAATGAGGAAGGAGAAACAGGACTGTGGTTGATCTTATGCTTAACCTGGTTAGTGGCAGCTGGAGTCTTGCTCTGACCCCAACACCTGGCTCAAGCAGTTCCCTTTACCACAACTGACTCCACAAGCTGAGGGTTGTTTGAGCTGTTTGTTGTGTTCCCCCTCCAGGAAAAGACAAGCTGCCATCATACAACAGCAAGTACAATGAAAGCACAAATCATGGACTCAACTACACAGATCAACTTTTTACATGGTAAATAAAGGATGAATAATTGAACAGAAAGAACTAGACACAAAGAATATATTTTTACATTGCTAAGAAAAGAGAAAGACCCCCTTCAGGTAACTCAAGGTACATAAATGTGGCTGTCTATTTAAAAAGTAGCTCAGGTGAGTGAGACAAATCAGTGAAATGAAGGCCAAAGTTCAATCTCCTGTCTCCTACAGAGACACCAGCAGCACACACTCACCTGTCCCTCCACACAATTTCTGCAGCTCAAGGACTTCTGATCCAGAGGGGGGGCTTCTGTCTTTTAGAGCTGGGCATGGGTCTTTTCCCCATGAATTTCAAAATAGGATGGAGATGATATTTATTCCCTGAATTGAAGAACAAATAAACACCTTTCCAGCTCATCAGTTTCAAAATAGCGATTTACTGGTACCCAAGTGTCCTGCTCACCCTTGGCCACACTGATGAATGTCACTAATAGCTGAATTCTTTTATCAGTGTGTTTTTCTCAGCTAATTTAGCACTCATGGTCCTTGGTGACAGCCCTGGCAGCTGGCTCACTCCTCATGTCAGCAAACCCTCAGTGTCCTCACACTGTCCCCAGGATGCCTGGAGCCTGACCTGGGGCATCTGTATCTGGGGTGAGTGGCCAGTTCAGCAACTGAGAGCCCCATTAGTACCTTGGTCTCTCTGCCAGGCCTGTCCTGAGCTACCAGCACAGGCTGTGCAGTGTGTGTGTGTGTGCCCCTGACTGCTGGAAACTGGGCTGGCACCCAGAATGGCC